>NC_053027.1:556667082-556911778 GCF_003073215.2 Triticum urartu | reverse complement strand
AAGCTTGAGATCAAATTACTAGCAAACCTCGTAGGTCGACAAGGGTGTGTACAACTTCTCAGTGGTAACCCTGTCTTAAAGGTCATGTTGTTGGACAACGATGAACCTATGAGCTGTGAAGAAGCAATGGTGGGCCCGTGTTCCAACAAATGGCTGGAAGCCATGAAATACGAGATATGATCCATGTATGAGAACAAAGTATGGACTTTGGTGGACTTTTCCGATGAACGACAAACCATTGAGAATAAATGGATCTTTAAGAAGAAGACATACGCTGACGGTAATGTCACCATTTGTGAAGCTCGACTTGTCTCAAAGAAGTTTCCGACAAGTTCAAGGAGTTGACTATGATGAGACTCTCTCAATCATAGCGATGCTAAAGTCTGTTAAAATTGTGTTAGCAGTTGCTGCATTTTTCATTTACGAAATATCGTAGATGGATGTCAAACAAAGTTTCCTTGACGGTCTCCATGAGGAAAGGCTGTATGTGATACAACCAGAAGTTTTTGTCGATCCTAAGGATGCTAAAAGGTATGCAAACTCCAGCGATCCTTCTATGGATTGGAGCAAGCATCTCAGAGTTGGAACAAACGCTTTGACGAGGCGATCAAAGCATTTGGGTTTATACAAAGTTTGCAAGAAACTTGTATTTGCAAGAAAGTGAGTGGGAGCACTACAACATTTCTGATAGGTATATATGGATGACATATTGTTGATAGGAAACAATGTAGAAGTTCTAGAAAGCATAAAGGGTTGTTTGAATGGAGTTTTTCAAAGGAAGACATGTGTAAAACTGCTTACATGTTAGGTATCAAGGTCTACAGAGATAGATCAAGACGCCTGATAAGACTTCCACAGAGCACATACCTTGACATGATCTTGAAGGAGTTCAAGATGGCAGTCAAAGAAGGAGTTCTTGCCTGAGTAGTGAGGTGTGAAGTTAAGACTTGAAGCTCGACCATGGCAGAAGAAAGAGAAAGGACGAAAGTCGCCCCCTATGCCTTAGCCATAGACTCTATACGATATGCCATGCTGTGTACCGCGATGTGCCTTGCCACGTGTCTGGCAAGGGGGTACAAGAGTGATCCAGGAGTGGATCATTGGATAGTGGTCAAAATTGTCCTTAGGAATAAGGAAATGTTTCTCAGCTATGGAGGTGATAAAGAGTTCGGCGTAAAGGGTTACGTCGATGCAATATTTAACACATATCCGGATGACTCTGAGTAGCAAACGGATACGTATAGTGGAGCAACCATTTGGAATAGCTCCAAGTGGAGCATAGTAGCAACATCTACAATATGAAATCGACATTTGCGAAGAACACACGGATCTGAATGTTGCAGACCCGTTGACTGACACTTCTCTCATAAGCATAACATGATCAAACCCTAGAACTCATTGAGTGTTAATCACATGGTGATGTGAACTAGATTATTGACTCTAGTAAACTCTTCGGGTGTTAGTCACATGGCGATGTGAACTATGAGTGTTAATCACATAACGATGTGAACTAGATTATTGACTCTAGTGCAAGTGGGAGACTGTTGGAAATATGCCCTAGAGGCAATAATAAAATGGTTATTATTATATTTCCTTGTTCATGATAATTGTCTATTGTTCATGCTATAATTGTATTAACCGGAAACCGTAATACATGTGTGAATACACAGATTGTAATATGTCCCTAGTAAGCCTCTAGTTGACTAGCTCGTTGATCAATAGATGGTCATGGTTTCCTGACCATGGACATTGTATGTCATTGATAATGGGATCACATCATTAGGAGAATGATGTGATGGACAAGAACCAATCCTAAGCGTAGCACAAGATAGTGTAGTTCATTTGCTAAAGCTTTTCTAATGCCAAGTATCATTTCCTTAGGCCATGAGATTGTGAAACTCCCGGATACCGTAGGAATGCTTTGGGTGTACCAAACATCACAACGTAACTGGGTGGCTATAAAGGTGCACTACAGGTATCTCCGAAAGTGTCTGTTGGGTTGGCACGAATCGAGACTGGGATTTGTCACTCCACATGACGGAGAGGTATCTCTGTGCCCACTCGGTAATGCATCATCATAATGAGCTCAATGTGACTAAGGAGTTGGTCACGGGATCATGCGTTACGGAACGAGTAAAGAGACTTGTCGGTAACGAGATTGAACGAGGTATGGGGATACCGGCGATCGAATCTGGGGCAAGTAGCATACCGATAGGCAAAGGGAATTGCATACAAGATTGATTGAATCCTTGACATCGTGGTTCATCCGATGAGATCATTGTGGAACATGTAGGAGCCAACATGGGTATCCAGATCCCGCTGTTGGTTATTGGCCGGAGAGATGTCTCGGTCATGTCTACATGGTTCCCAAACTCGTAGGGTCTACACACTTAAGGTTCGGTGACGCTAGAGTTGTTATGGGAAATAGTATGTGGTTACCGAAGGTTGTTCGGAGTCCCGGATGAGCTCCCGGACGTGACGAGGAGTTTCGGAATGGTCCAAAGGTGAAGATCGATATATTGGACGAAGGGTATTGGAGTCCGGAATTGTTCCGGGGGTACCGGGTGACGACCAGCGTGTCAGAAAGGGGTTTCGGAGGCCTCGCCAAGCGTTGTGGGGGGGCCTTATGGGCCAAGGGGAGGGGGCACATCAGCCCACTAAGGGGCTAAACGCCCCTCCCACCCCATCTCACGTAACCTGGAGAGGTGGGGGCGCCTCCCCTAGGGCAGCCACCCCTCCCGGCTTGGGGGGCAAGTTTCCTAGGGGTGGGGGCGCCCAAACTCATCTAGGGTTTCCCTTGTGGCCGCCGCCCCTACCCTAGGGAAACCCTAGGGATCCTCCTCCTCCCCCTTCCCCCTATATATAGTGAGGGAGAGAGAGGGTAGCTGCACCCTTCCCCTGCCGCAGCCCCTCCCCCTCTCCTACACCTCCTCCTCCTCCGTAGCGCTTGGCGAAGCTCTAGTGGAGAACCACGAGCTCCATCACCACCATGCCGTCGTGTTGTCGGAGTTCTCCCTCAACTTATCTTCTCCCCTTGCTAGATCAAGAAGGACGATACGTCCCCGGGCTGTACGTGTGTTGATTGCGGAGGCACCATTGTTCGGCGCTTAGATCGGAATCGACCGCGATCTGAACCGCTGCGTGTATGACTCCACCAACCACGTTCCTGTAACGCTTCCGCTTAGCAATCTTAAAGGGTATGAAGATGCACTCCCTCTCTCTCATTGCTAGTATCTCCTAGATTGATCTTGGTGACACGTAGGAAAATTTTGAATTATTGCTACGTTCCCCAACAACATCCCCAAGCTTAGGCTTTTTGGTGTCCTTGGATTTTACCTTGGGGTGCCATGGGCATCCCCAAGCTTAGGCTCTTACCACTCCTTGTTCCATAATCCATCAAATCTTTACCCAAAACTTGAAAACTTCACAACAAAAACTCAAAATAGAAAATCTCGTGAGCTCTGTTAGTGAAAGAAAACAGAACACCACTTCAAGGTACTGTAATGAACTCATTCTTGATTTATATTGGTTTTAAACCTACTGTATTCAAACTTCTCTATGGTTTATAAACTCTTTTACTAGCCATAGATTCATCAAAATAAGCAAACAACACACGAAAAATAGAATCTGTCAAAATAGAATCTGTCAAAAACAGAATAGTCTGTAGTAATCTGTAGCTAACGCAAACTTCTGGAACCCCAAAAATTCTAAAATAAATTTCTGGACGTGAGGAATGTATCTATTAATCATCTTAAAAAACAATTAATTAAATATCATTTTCCAAATAAAAATGGCAGCAATTCTCGTGAGCGCTAAAGTTTCTGTTTTTGACAGCAAGATCAAAAGGACTTTCCCCAAGTCTTCCCAATGGTTCTACTTGGAAAAAACACTAATTAAACACAAAAAACACAACCAAGACAGAGGCTAGATAAATTATTTATTACTAAACAGGAGAAAAAAGCAAGGAATAAAAATAAAATTGGGTTGCCTCCCAACAAGCGCTATTGTTTAATGCCCCTAGCTAGGCATAAAAGCGAAGATAGATCTAGGTATTGCCATCTTTGGTAGGAAATCCATAAGTGGCTCTCATAATAGCTTCATATGGTAATTTAACTTTCTTTCTAGGGAAGTGTTCCATGCCTTTCCTTAATGGAAATTGGAATTTAATATTCCCTTCCTTCATATCAATAATTGCACCAATCGTTCTAAGGAAAGGTCTACCAAGAATAATAGGACATGAACGATTGCAATCTATATCAAGAACAATGAAATCTACAGAAACATAGTTCCTATTTGCAACAATGAGAACATCATTAATTCTTACCATAGGTTTCTTAATGGTGGAATCCGCAAGATGCAAGTTTAAAGAACAATCATCAAAATCACGGAAACCAAGCAAATCACACAACGTTTTTGGAATCGTGGAAACACTAGCACCCAAATCACACAAAGCGTAACACTCATGATATTTAATTTTAATTTTTATTGTAGGTTCCCACTCATCACAAAGTTTTCTAGGGATAGAAACTTCCAACTCAAGTTTTTCTTCGTAAGATTGCATCAAAACATCAACGATATGTTTAGTAAAAGCTTTATTTTGATTATAAGCATGAGGAGAATTTAACACGGGTTGCAACAAGGAAATACAATCTATCAAAGAGCAATTGTCATAATTAAATTCCTTGAAATCCAAGATAGTGGGTTCATTGTAATTTAAAGTTTTGACCTCTCCAATCCCACTTTTATCAACTTTTGCATCAAGATCTAAATACTCCGAATTTTTGGGACGCCTTATAACTAAAGTTGACTCATCTCCAGTCCCATCATTATCAAGATTCATATTGCAAAACAAAGATTTAATAGGGGACACATCAACTACTTTGAGATCTTCATTCTTATTATCATGAAAACTAGAAGAACACGCTTTTACAACACAATCTCTTTTTGCACGCATCCTAGCGGTTCTTTCTTTGCACTCATCAATGAAAATTCTCATGGCTTTGAGAGACTCATTGATATAATGCTTAGGTGGAATAGATCTAAGTTTCAAAGAATCAACATCAAGAGAAATTCTATCCATGTTCCTAGCCAACTCATCAATCTTAAGCAATTTTTCTTCAATCAAAGCATTGAAACTCTTTTGCGAAGTAATAAATTCTTTAATACTAGATTCAAAATCAGAGGGAATCTTATTATAATTTCCATAAGAATTGTTGTAGGAATTACTAGGAAACAGCCTAGAATTAAAATTACCTCTATACGCGTTGTTACCAAAATTGTTCCTACCAACAAAATTCACATCCATAGATTCATTATTATTCTCAATCAAAGTAGACAAAGGCATATCATTAGGATCAGTAGGAGCACTCTTATTAGCAAACAATTTCATAAGTTCATCCATCTTTCCACTCAAAACATCAATCTCTTCAATTGCATGCACTTTTTTACTAGTGGATCTTTCAGTCTGCCATTGAGAATAATTAACCATAATATTATCTAGGAGTTTAGTAGCTTCTCCTAAAGTAATTTCCATAAAAGTACCTCCCGCGGCCAAATCTAAAAGATTTCTAGAAGCAAAATTCAATCCGGCATAAAAATTCTGTATAATCATTCATAAATTCAAACCATGTGTAGGGCAATTACGTATCATTTATTTCATCCTCTCCCAAGATTGTGCAACATGTTCATGATCAAGTTGCTTAAAATTCATGATATCGTTTCTAAGAGAGATGATCTTAGCGGGAAGAAAATACTTAGAGATAAAAGCATCTTTGCACTTACTCCATGAATCAATACTATTTTTAGGCAAAGACGAAAACCATGCTTTAGCATGATCTCTAAGCGAAAACAGAAATAGCTTAAGTTTAACAATACCATTATCCACATATTTCTTCTTTTGCATATCACACAAATCAACAAAGTTGTTTAGATGGGTAGCGACATCTTCACTAGGAAGGCCAGAAAATGGATCTTTCATGAAAAGATTCAGCAAAGCAGTATTAATTTCACAAGCTTCAGCATCGGTAAGAGGAGCAATCAGAGTGCTAATAAAATCATTATTGTTGGTATTGACAAAGTCACACCATTTAGTATTATCTTGAGCCATCGTGACAATCAAGCAATCCAACACACAAGCAAACAAGAAACAGGCAAAAAAGCAAATAGAAAAAGAGAAGGGGAATGGAAAAAGAGGGCGAATTAAACAGCAAGAGTGAAGTGGGGGAGAGGAAAACGAGAGGCAAATGGCAAATAATGTAATGCAAAGGATAAGGGTTGTGATGGGTACTTGGTATGTCTTGACTTGGCATAGATCTCCTCGGCAACAGTGCTAGAAATCCTTCTTGCTACCTCTTGAGCACTGCGTTGGTTTTCCCCTGAAGAGGAAAGGGTGATGCAGTAAAGTAGCGTAAATATTTCCCTTAGTTTTTGAGAACCAAGGTATCAATCTAGTAGGAGACCACACGCGAGTCACCTCGTACCTACACAAACAAATAAGAACCTCGCAACCAACGCGATAAAGGGGTTGTCAATCCCTTCACGGCCACTTGCAAGAGTGAGATCTGATAGAGATAATAATAATAAGATAAATATTTTTGGTATTTTTATGATATAGATTGAAAGTAAAGATTGCAAAATAACATAGATTGGAAACTTGTATGATGGAAAATAGACCCGGGGGCATAGGTTTCACTAGTGGCTTCTCTCAAGATAGCATAAGTATTATGGTGGGTGAACAAATTACTGTCGGGCAATTGATAGAAAAGCGAATAATTATGAGAATATCTAGGTATGATCATGTATATAGGCATCACGTCCGCGACAAGTAGACCGACTCCTGCCTGCATCTACTACTATTACTCCACACATCGACCGCTATCCAGCATGCATCTAGAGTATTAAGTTCATAAGAACAGAGTAACACCTTAAGCAAGATGACATGATGTAGAGGGATAAACTCATGCAATATGATATAAACCCCATATTTTTATCCTCGATGGCAACAATACAATACGTGTCGTTTCCCCTACTGTCACTGGGATCGAGCACCCTAAGATTGAACTCAAAGTAAGCACTTCTCCTATTGCAAGAAAGATCAATCTAGTAAGCCAAACCAAACTGATAATTCGAAGAGACTTGCAAATATAAACCAATCATACATAAAATAATTCAGAGAAGAATCAAATATTGTTCATAGATAATCTAGATCATAAACCCACAATTCATCGGATCTCGACAAACACACCGCAAAACAAGATTACATCGAATAGATCTCCAAGAGAATCAAGGAGAACTTTGTATTGAGATCCAAAGAGAGGGAAGAATCCATCTAGCTACTAGCTATGGACCCGAAGGTCTGAAGTAAACTACTGACACATCACCGGAGATGCCATGGAGTTGATGTAGAGGCCCTCCGTGATCAATGCCCCCTCCGGATGAGCTCCGGAAAAGGCCCCAAGATGGGATCTCTTGGGTACAGAAGGTTGCGGCGGTGGAATTAGGTTTTCATGGTGCTCCTGGATGTTTGCGGGGTACGTGGACTTATATAGGAGGAAAAAGTTGGCCGGTGGAGCAACGAGGGGCCCACGAGGGTGGAGGGCGCACCCAGGGGGGTAGGAGTGCCCCCTGCCTCGAGGCCTCCAAGTCTCCTGGATCACGTTTGTTGAGAAAATCATGTTCCCGAAGGTTTCATTCCGTTTGGACTTCGTTTGATATTCCTTTTCTGTGAAACACTAAAATAGGCAAAAAACAACAATTTGGGTTGGGCCTCTGCTTAATAGGTTAGTCCCAAAAATTATATAAAATTCTAAAATAAAGCCCATTAACATCCAAAAGAGATAATATAATAGCATGGAGCAATCAAAAATTATAGATACGTTGGAGACGTATCAAGCATCCCCATGCTTGATTCCTGCTCGTCCTCGAGTAGGTAAATGATAAAAAAAGAATTTTTGATGTGGGATTGTTTCTAACATATTTCTCAATGTAATTTTTCTTTATTGTGGCATGAATGTTCAGATCCGAAAGATTCAAGATAAAAGTTTAATATTGACATAAAAATAATAATACTTCAAGTATACTAACTAAGCAATCATGTCTTCTCAAAATAACATGGCCAAAGAGAGTTATCCCTACAAAATCATAAAGTCTAGATATGCTCTATCTTCACCACACAAAATATTTAAATCATGCACACCCCCGATGACAAGCCAAGCAATTGTTTCATACTTTTGATGGTCTCAAACTTTTTCAATCTTCACGCAATATATGAGCGTGAGCCATGAATATAGCACTATATGTGGAATAGAATGGTGGTTGTGGAGAAGACAAAAAGGAGCAGATAGTCTCACATTAACTAGGCGTATCAACGGGCTATGGAGATGCCCATCAATAGATATCAACGTGAGTGAGTAGGGATTGCCATGCAACGGATGCACTAGAGCTATAAGTGTATGAAAGCTCAACAAAGAACTAAGTGGGTGTGCATCCAACTTGCTTGCTCATGAAGACCTAGGGCAATTTTGAGGAAGCCCATCATTGGAATATACAAGCCAAGTTCTATAATGTAAAATTCCCACTAGTATATAAAAGTGATAACATAGGAGACTCTCTATCATGAAGACCACGGTGCTACTTTGAAGCACAAGTGTGGAAAAAGGATAGTAACATTGTCCCTTCTCTCTTTTTCTCTCATTATTATTTTTTATTTGGGCCTTCTTCCTTTTTTCTTTTTGGCCTCTTTTCTTTTTGGCCTCTTTTTTTTCGTCCGGAGTCTCATCCCGACTTGTGGGGGAATCATAGTCTCCATCATCCTTTCCTCACTGGGACAATGCTCTAATAATGATGATCATCACACTTTAATTTACTTACAACTCAAGAATTACAACTCAATACTTAGAACAAAATATGACTCTATGTGAATGCCTCCGGCAGTGTACCGGGATATGCAATGATGCATGAGTGACATGTATGAAGAATTATGAACGGTGGCTTTGCCACAAATATGATGTCAACTACATGATCATGCAAGCAATATGACAATGATGAAGCGTGTCATAATAACGGAACAGTGGAAAGTTGCATGGCAATATATCTCGGAATGGCTATGGAAATGCCATAATAGGTAGGTATGGTGGCTGTTTTGAGGAAGGTATATGGTGGGTTTATGGTACAGGCGAAAGTTGCGCGATACTAGAGAGGGTAGCAATGGTGGAAGGGTGAGAGTGCATATAATCCATGGACTCAGCATTGGTCATAAAGAACTCACATACTTATTGCAAAAATCTATTAGTTATCAAAACAAAGTATTACGCGCATGCTCCTAGGGGGATAGATTGGTAGGAAAGACCATCGCTCGTCCCCGACCGCCACTCATAAGGAAGACAATTAATAAATAAGTCCTGCTCCGACTTCATCACGTAACGGTTCACCATATGTGCATGCTACGGGAATCACAAACTTCAACACAAGTATTTCTGAAATTCACAACTACTCAACTAGTATGACTCTAATATCACCATCTCCATATCTCAAAACAATTATCAAGTATCAAACTTCTCATAGTATTCAATGCACTTCTATGAAAGTTTTTTATATTATTCCTAAAAGCAAATTTCCATGTTGTTCTAAAGGACTCTCAAAATAATATAAGTGAAGCATGAGAGATCAATTATTTCTATAAAATAAAACCACCGCCGTGCTCTCGAAGATATAAGCGAATCACTAGAGCAAAAACTATATAGCTCAAAAGATATAAGTGAAGCACCTAGAGTATTCCAATAAATTTCAAATCATGTGAGTCTCTCTCAAAAGGTGTGTACAGCAAGGTTGATTGTGGTAAACTAAAAATCAAAGACTCAAATCATACAAGACGCTCCAAGCAAAACACATATCATGTGGTGAATAAAAACATAGCTCCAAGTAAAGTTACCGATAGACGAAGACAAAAGAGGGGATGCCTTCCGGGGCATCCCCAAGCTTAGGCTTTTTGGTGTCCTTGGATTTTACCTTGGGGTGCCATGGGCATCCCCAAGCTTAGGCTCTTGCCACTCCTTGATCCATTATCCATCAAATCTTTACCCAAAACTTGAAAACATCACAACACAAAACTCAAAATAGAAAATCTCGTCAGCTCCATTAGCGAAAGAAAACAAAACACTACTTCAAGGTACTGTAATGAACTCATTCTTGATTTATATTGGTGTTAAAACTACTGTATTCCAACTTCTCTATGGTTTATAAACTCTTTTACTAGCCATAGATTCATCAAAATAAGCAAACAACACACGAAAAACAGAATCCATAAAAAACAGAACAGTCTGTAGTAATCTGTAGCTAACGCAAACTTCTGGAACCCCAAAATTCTAAAATAAATTGCTGGACGTGAGGAATGTATCTATTGATCATCTGCAAAAATAATTAACTAAATAGCACTTTAACATCCAAAACAGATAATATAATAGCATGGAGCAATAAAAAATTATAGATATGTTGGAGAGGTATCAGATGTTGATGGAGATTGACCCCCTCCTGATGAGAGGATCGATGGTGATGACGATGGTGATGATTTCCCCCTCCCAGAGGGAACTTTCCCCAGCAGAACAGCTCCGCCAGAGCCCTAGATTGGTTCCGCCAAGGTTCTGCCTCCAGGCGGCGGAGTTTCATCCAGTGAGCTAGCTTATGATTTTTTCTTGGACGAAAGACCTCATATAGCAGAAGATGGGCATCAGAGGGCTACCAGGGGGCCCACGAGGCAGGGGGTAGGGCGCGCCCCCACCCTCATGGACGGTGGGTGGCCCCCCTCTGGTACTTCTTTCGCCCAATATTTTTATATATTCTGAAACGTGCTCCCGTGAAGTTTCAGGACTTTTGGAGTTGTGCAGAATAGGTCTTTAATATTTGCTCCTTTTCCAGCCCAGAATTCCAGCTGCCTGCATTCTCCTTCTTCATGTAAACCTTATAAAATAAGAGAGAATAGGCATAACTATTGTGACATAATGTGTAATAGGAGCCCATAATGCAATAAATATCGATATAAAAGCATGATGCAAAATGGACGTATGAGGCTTTGCCTAAGCACCGCTAAGATATGACCGAGGTGGATTAGGGTGGAGGGGGGGGGGCACCGCACACGGCTTGGAAGAATCAACTTATGTGTGTCTTAGGGTGCTGCTATGTCTTGAGCTTGCGTTGGTTTTCCCCGAAGAGGAAGGGATGATGCAGCAGAGTAGCGTAAGTATTTCCCTCAGTTTTTGAGAACCAAGGTATCAATCCAGTAGGAGCCCACGCTCAAGTCCATCGTACCTGCACAAAGCGATAGCTACTTGCAACCAACGTGATTAGGGGTTGTCAAGCCCGTCACGGTCACTTACGAGAGTGATATCTGATAGATAGAATATTTTTGGTATTTTTGATATAAAGATGCAAAGTAAAATTAAAGGCAAAGTAAATAGCAAAACAATATAAAAGTGATGGAGATTGATATGATGAGAATAGACCCGGGGGCCATAGGTTTCACTAGTGGCTTCTCTCAAGAGCATAAGTATTCTACGGTGGGTGAACAAATTACTGTTGAGCAATTGATAGAATTGAGCATAATTATGAGAATATCTAGGCATGGTAATGTATATAGGCATCACGTCCGTGAAAAGTAGATCGAAACGATTCTGCATCTACTACTATTACTCCACTCATCGACCGCTATCCAGCATGCATCTAGAGTATTAAGTTAAAAACAGAGTAACGCCTTAAGCAAGATGACATGATGTAGAGAGATAAATTCATGCAATATGAAATAAACCCCATCTTGTTATCCTCGATGGCAATGATACAATACGTGCCTTGCTGCCCCTTCTGTCACTGGGTAAGGACACCGCAAGATTGAACCCAAAGCTAAGCACTTCTCCCATGGCAAGAACTACCAATCTAGTTGGCCAAACCAAACGGATAATTTGAAGAGACTTGCAAAGATAACCAATCATACATAAAAGAATTCAGAGAAGATTCAAATATTATTCATAGATAGACTTGATCATAAACCCACAATTCATCGGTCTCAACAAACACACCGCAAAAAAGAAGATTACATCGAATAGATCTCCACAAGAGAGGGGGAGAACTTTGTATTGAGATTCAAAGAGAGAGAAGAAACCATCTAGCTACTAACTATGGACCTGAAGGTCTGAGGTAAACTACTCACACTTCATCGAAGGGGCTATGATGATGTAGAAGCCCTCCGTGATGATGGCCCTCTTCCAGCGGAACTCCGGAGCAGGCCCCAAGATGGGATCTCGTGGATACAGAAAGTTGCGGCGGTGGAATTAGGTTTTTGGCTCATGTTCTGATCGTTTGGGGGTACGTGTGTATATATAGGAGGAAGGAGTACGTCGGTGGAGCACCGAGGGGCCCACGAGGCAGGGGGCGCGCCCTAGGGGGGTCGCCCCCCACCCTCGTGTCCACCTCTTTGATCCCTTGCAGTAGGGTCCAAGTCTCCTAGATCACGTTCGGTGAGAAAATCACGTTTCCGAAGATTTTATTCCGTTTGGACTCCGTTTGATATTCTGTTTATCCGAAACACTGAAATAGGCAAAAAACAACAATTCTGGGCTGGGCCTCCGGTTAATAGGTTAGTCCCAAAAATAATATAAAAGTGGAAAATAAAGCCCAATATAGTCCAAAACAGTAGATAATATAGCATGGAGCAATCAAAAATTATAGATACGTTGGAGACGTATCAGGCATCCCCAAGCTTAATTCCTGCTCGTCCTCGAGTAGGTAAATGATAAAAAGAGAATTTTTGATGCGGAGTGCTACTTGGCATAATTTCAATGCAAATCTTCTTAATTGTGGTATGAATATTGAGATTAGAAAGATTCAAGACAAAGGTTTATATTGACATAGAAAATAATAGTACTTCAAGCATACTAACAAAGCAATTATGTCTTCTCAAAATAACATGGCCAAAGAAAGTTATCCCTACAAAATCATATAGTCTGGCTATGCTCCATCTTCCCCACACAAAGTATTTAAATCATGCACAACCCCGATGACAAGCCAAGCAATTGTTTCATACTCTAACTTTTTCAAAACTTTTTCAATCTTCACGCAATACATGAGCGTGAGCCATGGATATAGCACTATAGGTGGAATTGAATGGTGGTTGTGGAGAAGACAAAAAAGGAGAAGATAGTCTCACAATAACTAGGCGTATCAACGGGCTATGGAGATGCCCATCAATAGATATCAATGTGAGTGAGTAGGGATTGCCATGCAACGGATGCACTAGAGCTATAAATGTATGAAAGCTCAACAAAAGAAACTAGTGGGTGTTTGAGGGAGTCCTGGATTAGGGGGTGTTCGGGTAGCCGGACTATATCTTCAGCCGGACTCCTGGATTATGAAGATACAAGATTGAAGACTTCGTCCCGTGTCCGGATGGGACTTTCCTTGGCGTGGAAGGCAAGCTTGGCGATGCGGATATTCAAGATCTCCTACCATTGTAACCGACTCTATGTAACCCTAAACCCTATCCGGTGTCTATATAAACCGGAGGGTTGTAGTCCGTAGGACAGAATCCACTCCATACACAACAATCATACCATAGGCTAGCTTCTAGGGTTTAGCCTCCTTGATCTCGTGGTAGATCTACTCTTGTACTACCCATATCATCAATATTAATCTAGCAGGAGTAGGGTTTTACCTCCATCGAGAGGGCCCGAACCTGGGTAAAACGAAGTTTCCCCTATCTCCTGTTACCATCCGACCTAGACGCACAGTTCGGGACCCCCTACCCGAGATCTGCCGGTTTTGACACCGACATTGGTGCTTTCATTGAGAGTTCCTCTGTGTCGTCGCCTTTAGGCTCGATGGCTCCTTCGATCTTCAACAACGATGTGGTCCAGGGTGAGACATTTCTCCCCGGACAGATCTTTGTCTTCGGCGGCTTCGCACTGTGGGCCAATTCGCTTGGCCACCTTGAGCAGATCGAAAGCTACGCCCCTGGCCGTCAGGTCAGGTTTGGAAGCCTAAACTACACAGCTGACATCCGCGGGGACTTGATCTTCGACGGATTCGAGCCACAGCCAAGCGTGCCGCACTGTCTCGACGGGCATGATATAGCTCTGCTGCCGAACAGCGCTTTGGAGGCCGCACACGCATCGGTTTCGACCATTGATTCGGAACCTACTGCGCCGATCGAGGATCAGCGGTTGGACGCTGCCTCAGGGGCTGCGATCTCAGAGGCGATCGAGCCGAACTCCAGCCCCGCACTCCGCGTGGCCCGTGACTTCGAGGAGCCGGATTCCTCTCCGAACTCCGAGCCCCCCGCACCCCTGCCAATCGAATCCGATTGGGCGCCGGTAATGGAGTTCACCGCCGCGGACATCTTTCAGCATTCGCCTTTTGGCGACATCCTGAATTCCCTTAAGTCTCTCTATTTATCAGGAGAGCCCTGGCCGAACTACGGTCAGCAAGGGTGGGATACGGACGGTGAGGAAATTCAAAACCCACCCACCACCCACTTTGTAGCCACTGTCGACGATTTAACCGACATACTGGACTTCGGCTCCGAAGACATCGACGGCATGGACGACGATATAGGAGACAAACAGGAACCAGCACCTGTAGGGCGCTGGAACGCCACCTCATCGTATGACATATACATGGTGGATACTCCAAAAGACGGAGATGGCGATGGAACAATGGGGGATGATGCCCCCAAGAAACAGCCAAAGCGCCGGCGTCAGCGGAGCCGCTCTAAATCCCGCCAAAGCAAAAACGGTGA
This sequence comes from Triticum urartu, assembly GCF_003073215.2. Classification (NCBI taxonomy): domain Eukaryota; kingdom Viridiplantae; phylum Streptophyta; class Magnoliopsida; order Poales; family Poaceae; genus Triticum; species Triticum urartu. Next base: position 556,896,999 of record NC_053027.1, on the reverse strand, counting down.
TTCCGGCATGGGAGATAATACTACCCCGTATAGTGCCGAAGAACACCCACCCCAGCAAGGTTCGGCACAGGAAGATGGAGAAGCCAGCCCTCATGAGAGAGCGGCAGACCGAGAGGTCGAGGATGATAACTATATGCCTCCCTTCGAAGACGAGGCAAGCCTCGATGACGACGAATTCGTCATACCATCAGACCCCGCCGAACAAGAGCGTTTTAAACGCAGGCTTTTAGCCACGGCAAGCAGCCTCAAGAAAAAGCAGCAACAACTTAGAGCTGCCCAAGATCTGCTAGCTGACAGATGGACTGAAGTCCTTGCGGCCGAAGAGTATGAACTCGAACGCCCCTCCAAGAGATACCCGAAGCGCAGGTCACTACCCCGATCAGAAGAGGCGACTACATCACCAGCGCATGACATGGCAGACCGGCCACCTCGTGGCCGTGACAGAGAGGCCTCTCAGCCCTCCACCCAAGCCATGCCCCGACGCTGCACAACTAAGGCACGGGAAAATGCGCCCGACCTGCGAGACATACTGGAGGACAAGGCAAGACAGACAAGATCGATCTACGGATCGCGCAGGCGCCCTACGGCATGTGACAATGATCCTCACGCCGGATACAACAAATCCGGCCGGGCCGAACACAACAGACATAGCTCTTCCGAGCTGCGTCGTGATATAGCCCAGTACAGAGGCGCCGCACACCCGCTATGCTTCACGAATGAAGTAATGGATCATAAAATCCCAGAGGGCTTTAAACCCGTAAACATCGAATCATACGATGGCACAACAGACCCGGCGGTATGGATTGAGGATTATCTCCTTCACATCCACATGGCACGCAGCGATGATCTACACGCCATCAAGTACCTCCCGCTCAAACTTAAAGGACCGGCCCAGCATTGGCTTAACAGCTTGCCATCAGACTCAATCAGTTCTTGGGAGGACCTAGAAGCCGCATTCCTCGACAACTTCCAGGGCACTTACGTGCGACCGCCGGATGCCGACGACTTAAGCCACATAATTCAGCAGCCAGAAGAATCAGCCAGACAATTCTGGACACGGTTCCTAACAAAGAAAAACCAGATAGTCGACTTTCTGGACGCAGAGGCCCTAGCAGCCTTCAAGCATAACATCCGCGATGAGTGGCTTGCCCGACACCTGGGACAGGAAAAGCCGAAATCCATGGCAGCCCTCACGACACTCATGACCCGCTTTTACGCGGGTGAAGACAGCTGGCTAGCTCGCAGTAACAATCTATCAAAGAACCCTGGTAATTCGGATACCAAGGACAAAAGCGGCAGGACACGTCGGAACAAACAAAAACATCGCGTTAACAGCGACAGCAATGAAGACACGGCAGTCAATGCTGGATTCAGAGGCTATAAATCCGGTCAGCGGAAAAAGCCAATCAAAAAGAATACTCAGGGCCCGTCCAGTTTGGACCGAATACTCGATCGCTTGTGCCAGATACATGGCACCCCCGAAAAGCCAGCCAATCACACCAACAGGGATTGTTGGGTGTTCAAGCAGGCAGGCAAGTTAAGAGCCGAAAACAGAGACAAGGGGCTGCACAGCGACGACGAGGAGCCTAAGCCGCCGAACAACAATGGAAAGAAGGGCTTTCCCCCACAAGTGCGGACGGTGAACATGATATACGCAACCCACATTCCCAAGCGGGAGCAGAAGCGTGCGCTACGGGACGTATACGCGATGGAGCCAGTCGCCCCAAAGTTCAACCCATGGTCCTCCTGCCCGATCACTTTTGATCGAAGGGACCATCCCACTAGCATCCGTCATGGCGGCTTCGCCGCATTGGTTCTCGACCCAATCATCGACGGATTTCACCTCACAAGAGTCCTCATGGACGGCGGCAGTAGCCTGAACCTGCTTTATCAGGACACAGTGCGGAAAATGGGCATAGACCCCTCAAGGATCAAACCCACAAGAACGACCTTTAAAGGCGTCATACCAGGTGTAGAAACCAACTGTACATGCTCAGTAACACTTGACGTGGTCTTCGGATCCCCGGATAATTTCCGAAGCGAAGAGTTAATCTTCGATATAGTCCCGTTTCGCAGTGGCTATCACGCCCTGCTCGGACGAACCGCATTCGCAAAATTCAATGCGGTGCCGCACTACGCATATCTCAAACTCAAGATGCCAGGCCCTCGAGGAGTAATCACGGTCAACGGAAACACCGAACGCTCCCTTCGTACGGAGGAGCATACAGCGGCTCTCGCAGCGGAGGTACAGAGTAGCCTTCTTAGGCAATTCTCCAGTCCGGCCATTAAAAAGCCAGACACTGCCAAGCGCGCCCGGAGTAACCTACAGCAGGACCGCCTGGCACACTCTGAGCAAGCGTAGCAATGCGCCCCCAACCCAGCTTTCACGACCTAGCGAAACTAGTACCTCGCGTACATAACTACGCCCTTGAAATACCATGGGCACAGGGGAAGGGGCAAAATAATGGCACGCCCAAAATACGGCTTAAAACGTACCAGGGGCTACCGGATTCTTTTTTTAATTTTTTCTTACTTTCAGGATTCCATACTTCGGACGACCTGTTCGGCAATTCGATTGCCGCACAAACGATGCAAGATCCAGGGAGGCAGATAAGCAATGCCGCATTATGGAACTCCCAGGTGGTCTCTGTTGCGAGCGGTATACCTACTTTATATATAATTGCGCGGCCTGCCCCTGGTCAGGACATACTGAATAGTCCAATATCTTTTGCTTACCGCACCATTTGTATCGTTTGGCTTTGATAAATAGCCTCTCCATAAATAATGCTTAGCTTTTTGTCTATTTTTTGCATTACTCTTTTCATATATATGTTCATTAATGACATGTTGCACCCATACATTGTGGTACAGCAAGTACGCCAGGGGCTTCAGTACCCTTTAATATGGTGTGAGAAGTCCGTACACTTTCACAAGTGCGGCACCCCGAACTTATAGCACTATATGCATCGGCTCCGAATCATGATTTGGGTCAATAGTTGGGTTTGCCCGGCTCCTATGTTTTGGTGCCTTACGTTCCGCTATATCGGCTAAGGTAGCACTAGGAGAACCACTGTGATTGTGCCCCGGTTGAGATGGGTTAAGCACCTCAGTGGAGAAAGCTAAAACTGACTGTCATGATGAGGCGAGAGACCGGTCGCTGTTCGAGAGGTTTTTCGAGTCCCTAAAGGCTTATGCCACTTCGAGCGAAGAGCTGGATAACCCCAGCCAAGGCGTGGATAGCGCCCCGAACTCGGTCTTCCGAACTAGGGGCTTCGCCGAAATTTAAAATTATAAAGTTCTATGGCTTAGTGAGAGTGTTCAAGCATTATAGTCCGATTGCCTGGTTCGTCGTGCTGAGCGCCTCCCTCGAAGGACCCAACCATGGGAAAAAGAGCGCCCAGGTTTATCACCGAACACCCCAGCACTAGTGGCATGGGGGCAGAAGCCGACGACTGGCCATCTCTCAATTTTCGATAAACGGCCGCACAGAAAATAATATTTTAAATTCAATAAGCATTGCTTAAGCGCATATGAACAAGTTTTCAGCGCACAGGATAAACACGAGCGAATTCATTCAAAAATTACATCCTTGGTGCACTCATCCGCCACAAGGCGGGCACCCGCAAGAACATCCTTATAGTAGTTCTCCGGCTTGCGATGCTCCTTCCCCGGCAGCGGTCCGTCCGTCACAAGATTCTCACCGTCCAGCTTACCCCAGTGCACCTTTACACGGGCAAGGTCCCTACGGGCACCTTCGATGCAGACGGAGCGCTTGATGGCCTCGAGCCTTGGACAGGCCTCCACCAGCCGCCGCACCAGCCCGAAGTAGCTCCCAGGCAAGGCCTCTCCGGGCCACAGCCGAACTATGAAGCCCTTCATGGCCTGTTCGGCCGCCTTGTGGAGCTCGACCAGCTGTTTCAGCTGGTCGCTCAAGGGCACAGGGTGTCCGGCCTCAGCATACTAAGACCAGAACACCTTCTCCGTCGAGCTGCCCTCTTCAGCTCGGTAGAATGCGGCGGCATCGGATACACTGCGGGGAAGATCCGCGAAGGCCCCTGGAGAACTCCGGATTCGGGTAAGTAACAAGTAGTTTACTTTTATGTTTCTGCTTTGTATAAAGAATGCCTTACCCGCTGCTATCTTCTTCATATCCTCCAACTCTCGGAGAGCCTTTTGGGCTTCGGCCTTGGCAGACTTGGCAGTCTCAAGGGCCGTCGCGAGCTCGGACGCTTGGGTCTTTGACTCAAGCTCCAAACTCTCATGTTTTTTCATGACAGCCTGAAGCTCTTGCTGCACCTCGCCGACCTGAGACCCAAGTTTCTCTCGCTCGGTGCGCTCCGCGGCCGTTTTCTTTTCGGCCTCGGACAGCGCCTGCTTGAGGGTCGCCACCTCAGTCGTGGCCCCTACAATAAGCAGTACAATCCTGTTATTTTTTGCAATCACGCCTCTCTATAGGCACCTTTTTATAAGGTATTTCTTACCTTCTTTCTCCTCGAGCTGCTGCTTGGCACGGCCGAGCACTTGCTCGGAAGTCCCTGTTTCAGGGTATCCACCTCCGCAGTCAGTGCGGCGGTGGCTAGCAGCAAAGCCTGCATACGCATATTGACTCTTCATTATTAGACTCCTGCGAAATTTCATAGATCCTCTATTCGGCTTTTCTTTCCGAACGCCAAATAGAGCATCAGGGGCTACTGTCTATGCGGTAATATTTTTACATATTTTTACTTACCTCGAAGCCTGTTAGGAGGCCAGCGCAAGCTTCATTCAGCCCGCTCTTGGCGGACTGAACCTTCTGGATCACCGTACTCATAATAGTACGGTGCTCCTCGTGTATGGAGGCGCCTTCAAGCACCTCCAACAGATTGTCCGGCGCCTCCGGTTGGACGGAGGCTTCCGGCTCAGAAGGCTTGCTCCTCTTGGAAGGAGTTCGCCTGCCGCGGTCCGGAATTGTTGAAGATTCCGGCACTGTGTCCGGCTTAAGGCCGGACTTGGAGCCCTGGGGGGCCTTGTCCCCTTCACTCCTGGGGTCCGGGAGGTCGCCTTGCGGCTCCTCCAGGACCACCTCCTCCTGCCCCGGAGCTCGTCGCGACGCCACTTCGGCGTCGTCCGCAGTGCGGGGGAGACAGCGGGAGGAACAGAGTTCACATCCGATGAATCCAGGGAGCCGCTCGATGACTCGTTGAGTGCGGCCCGGGGCGGGCTGCATGATTACATTCGACATTAGGGAAAGCTGCGCAATAAAGGAACATCATGAGTTACTCTGATACCCGAACTTACGATTTCGCCGGACGCTTGGCCCTGTCCGGCCACTCCTCTTCGCCCTCTTCGGCGTCAGGGGCGTAGTTCGGCGGAGGGGTCTTCCTCTTCTTAGACCCCTCGGCCTCCCCGTTGGGGCGGCCTTCCTCTTCTCTCCTCCCTCCACTGGAGAGGGAGAGTTTTCTTCTTCCTCCTCCTCGTTCTCACGGGAGGAGGGCGCCTCGGACTCGTCAGATGACGAGTCCGACACCACCATGTTACGGGCACTCTTTCAAGTCCCCGTGGTCTTCTTCTTCTTGGCCTTCTTCTCCGGCACCACATAAGGCGCCGGAGCCAGCAGCTTCACCAGTAAAGCTGGGGCTGGATCTTCGGGCAGCGGAGCCGGACAGTTAATCGGTTCAGCTATCGCCCGCCAAGCCTGTCAAAGGTAAGGGAGTTTAGATCCCGCATAGAGTCAAACTATGAAAAAATCTTAAACATCCTGTAAAAGGTGTAGATGGCATACCTTGTTAGCGTGACGCTGCGAGATGTATCCGCGGTCCTCGGAAGCGGATGAGGGAGCCTCGGCGCCCTTGAATAGCACCTTCCAGGCATCCTCATACGCCGTGTCGAAAAGCCTGTTGAGGGTTTGGTGCTGCGCCGGGTCGAACTCCCATAGATTAAAATCCCGTTGTTGGCACGGGAGGATCCGGCGGATGAGCATAACCTGGATTATATTAACAAGCCGGACTGGCTTGTTCACCAGGGAATGGATGCATGTTTGCAATCCGGTCACCTCTTCTTCGTCACCCCACGACAGGCCCGTCTCTTTCCAGGACATAAGCCGCGTGGGGAGTCCGGATCGGAACTCAGGGGCTGCGGTCCATTCCGGATTGCGTGGCTCGGTGATATAAAACCACCCGGCTTGCCATCCCTTTAGGGTCTCCATGAAAGAGCCCTCGAACCATAGGACGTTGGCCATCTTGCCCGCCATAGCGCCTCCGCACTCCGCCTGGCTGCCGCGCACCACCTTGGGCTTGACGTTGAAGGTCTTGAGCCAGAGGCCGAAATGGGGGCGGACGCGGAGAAAGGCCCCACACACGACGATAAACGCCGAGGTGTTGAGGATGAAGTTAGGAGCCAGATCATGGAAATCTAGGCCGTAGTAGAACATGAGCCCCCGGACAAATGGGTGGAGTGGAAAACCTAGTCCACGGAGGAAGTGGGGAAGAAACACGACCCTCTCATGGGGCCTTGGGGTGGGGATAAGCTGCCCCTCTTCGGGAAGCCGGTGCGCGATGTCCTTGGACAGGTATCCGGCCTTCCTTAGCTTTTTTACTTTACCCTCCATAATGGAGGAGACCATCCATTTGCCTCCCGCTCCGGACATTGCTGGAGAAGGTTGAGGTGGGATGTGCGGGCTTGGGCGGTGGAGCTCGGGTGCGCGAGAGATGGATAGGCAAGGGAGGAAGAAGGAGTAGGTAAAAAGGGTGGATCCTTATCCCCTTATATAGGCGGATGCGGTTATGCGTCCCCACCTACCTAATAAAACTCGCTTACCTCCCGAGCGCCGTGATAAATGGCGCGGTTGGGTTACCCACGTCCGTATTAATGAGAATCCCATAAAAAGGGTACACGATCTCTGCTTTGACAAGATGTGCCAAGGAAACCGCCTCGCAAAACATGCTAAGGTGGAAAAGTAAAAACGATTCGAGTAAAGGGTCTGGCTGTAGTGTGATGGCGCACTGCAGAATACGTCAGCAGATTTGATTTGTGTTAATATTATTCTCTCTATGACAATATGTGGAAGCTTATTTTACAGAGCCGGACACTACTCTTGGTGTTTACAATCTTCTATAAAGGACTGGGAGGAGGAACCCGCCTTGCAATGTCGAAGACGATTCTGCGCGCCAGACTCGTCGTCATTGAAGCCTGGTTCAGGGGCTACTGAGGGAGTCCTGGATTAGGGGGTGTTCGGGTAGCCGGACTATATCTTCAGCCGGACTCCTGGATTATGAAGATACAAGATTGAAGACTTCGTCCCGTGTCCGGATGGGACTTTCCTTGGCGTGGAAGGCAAGCTTGGCGATGTGGATATTCAAGATCTCCTACCATTGTAACCGACTCTATGTAACCCTAAACCCTATCCGGTGTCTATATAAACCGGAGGGTTGTAGTCCGTAGGACAGAATCAACTCCATACACAACAATCATACCATGGCTAGCTTCTAGGGTTTAGCCTCCTTGATCTCGTGGTAGATCTACTCTTGTACTACCCATATCATCAATATTAATCTAGCAGGAGTAGGGTTTTACCTCCATCGAGAGGGCCTGAACCTGGGTAAAACAAAGTGTCCCCTATCTCCTGTTACCATCCGGCCTAGACGCACAGTTCGGGACACCCTACCCGAGATCTTCCGGTTTTGACACCGACAGTGTGCATCCAACTTGCTTGCTCATGAAGACCTAGGGTAATTTGAGGAAGCCCATCATTGGAATATACAAGCCAAGTTCTATAACGTAAAATTCCCACCAGTATATGAAAGTGACAACATATGAGACTCTCTATATGAAAAACATGGTGCTACTTTGAAGCATAATATATGAGACTCGCTATATCATGGTGCTACTTTGAAGCACAAGTGTGGAAAAAAGGATAGTAGCATTGTCCCTTTATTTATTTATTTATATTTTTTGGGCCTTCTTTTTTCTTCTTTGGCCTTTCTCTTTTTTTTGGGACAATGCTCTATTGAATGATGATCATCACACTTCTATTTATTTACAACTCAATGATTACAACTCGATACTAAAGCAAAGTATGACCCTATATGAATACCTCCGGCGGTATACCGGGATATGCAATGAATCAACAGTGACAAGTATGAAAGAATTATGAACGGTGGCTTTGCCACAAATATTATGTCAACTACATGATCATGCTAAGCAATATGAAAATGATGGATATGTCATGATAAACTAGATGGTGGAAAGTTGCATGGCAATATATCTCGTAATGGCTATGGAAATGCCATAATAGGTAGGTATGGTGGCTGTTTTGAGGAAGGTATATGGTAGGTGTATGATACCGGCGAAAGTTGCGCGGTATGAGAGAAGCTAGCAAAGGTGGAAGGGTGATAGTGCGTATAATCCATGGACTCAACATTAGTCATAAAGAACTCATATACTTATTGCAAAAATTTAGAAGTTATCAAAGCAAAGTATTACGCGCATGCTCCTAGGGGGATAGATTGGTAGGAAAAGACCATCGCTCGTCCCCGACCGCCACTCATAAGGAAGACAATCAATAAATAAATCATGCTCCGACTTCATCACATAATGGTTCACCATACGTGCATGCTACGAGAATCACAAACTTCAACACAAGTATTCTTTAAATTCACAACTACTCAACTAGCATGACTTTAATATTATCATATCCATATCTCAAAACAATTATCATGCTTCAATCTTTTCTTCGTATTCAACACACTCAAAAGAAAGTTTCACAAATCTTGAATACCAAGCATATTATTATTAGGAAAATTACCATGCTATTAAGAGACTCTCAAATTAATTTAAGTGAAGCATGAGAGATCAATAGTTTCTTTAAAACGAATCCACCACCGTGCTCTAAAAGATCTAAGTGAAGCACATAGAGCAAAATTATCTAGCTCAAAAGATATAAGTGAAGCACATAGAGTATTCTATCAAATTTTAATTCATGTATAGCTCTCTCAAAAGGTGTGTACAGAAAGGATGATTGTGGCATACTAACAAACAAAGACACAAATAATACAAGACGCTCCAAGCAAAACAAATATCATGTTGGTGAATAAAAATATAGCTCCAAGTAAATTACCGATGGAAGTGGACGAAAAGAGGGGATACCTTCCGGGGCATCCCCAAGCTTTGACTTTTTGGTGTCCTTGGATTATCTTGGGGGTGCCATGGGCATCCCCAAGCTTAGGCTCTTGCCACTCCTTGTTCCATGATCCATCAAAAGAATTCACCCAAAACTTGAAAACTTCACAACACAAAACTCAAAATAGAAAACTCGTGAGCTCCGTTAGCGAAAGAAAACAAAAGACCAATTCAAGGTACTGTAATGAACTCATTCTTTATTTATATTGGTGTTAAACCTACTGTATTCCAACTTCTCTATGGATTATAAACTATTTTACTAGCCATAGATTCATCAAAATAAGCAAACAACAAACGAAAAATATAATCTTTCAAAAAAAGAACAGTCTGTAGTAATCTGTAGCTAGCACAAGATCTGGAACCCCAAAAATTCTAAAATAAATTTCTGGACGTGAGGAATTTATCTATTAATCATCTGCAGTAAGAATTAACTAAATAGCACTCTTCAAATAAAAATGACAGCAGTTCTCGTGAGCGCTAAAGTTTCTGTTTTTTACAGCAAGTTCAAGAAGACTTTCCCCAAGTCTTCCCAACGGTTCTACTTGGCACAAACACTAATTAAACACAAAAAACACAACCAAAACAGAGGCTAAATAATTTATTTATTACTAAACAGGAGCAAAAAGCAAGGAATAAAAATAAAATTGGGTTGCTTCCCAATAAAAATAAATAAATAACGAGCAAGAATAGATCTAGGTATTGCCATCTTTGGTTTGTAATTCTTCAATTAGGCATCTACCATCTTTAGGAATTTCTTTATTTTTATTAATTATCAAATTTTTAGGCACAAGATCAAAAAATTCATTTGTAATAAATGGTTCTTTAATGATAGCAAAAAGATTGGGATGAATACTTATAGATTTAAGACCAGCAGTTTCCTTACTAGATGATCCACCCTTATTTTTAGGAACATACATGAGCTTGGCAATTTTAGTAGGAGGACTAGGAGTATTCTTTACGGAAGAAAAAGCGGTTCCCAAATTTGTAATGATACCCTCAAGTTTATCAATTCTAGTAGAATCTAAGTTCATCTTCTCATTAACTATGGGTTCCTTTTCCTTAACATTTTTCAAAGTCATTCCTACCTTAGATCCATATTGAGTGATTTGATTGTGGATATTTTTATCTAGTTTTTCAATTGATTCAATAGTAGCAACTTTATTTTCAATAATTTCAAGTCTTTGCATAACATGCTCCAAAGTTAACATGGTTCCATTAACCAAAAGAGGTGGTGAGCCAAATAAATCTATCATAGCATTATAAGAATCAAAAGTATGGCTACCCAAGAAGTTCCCTCCGGTAATGGTATCGAGGATGTATCTATACCAAGGATTAACACCTACATAAAAATTGCGAAGAAGAACTAAGGTAGATTGTTTCCTAGTAGATCTATTTTGAGCATTGAAAATTCTATACCAAGCATCTTTTAGATTTTCTCCCTCCCTTTGTTTAAAACTTAGAACTTCACTCTCGGGAGACAACGGAGAAGATATGAGACTAGCCATGACGACAAGCAAACAAAGAGGCAAAAAGAGAGGGAGGATAGAGAGAGAGGGCGAATAAAACGGCAAGGGTGAATTGGGGGGAGAGGAAAATGAGAGGCAAATGGCAAATAATGTAATGCGAGAGATACGGATTGTGATGGGTACTTGGTATATTGACTTTTTGCATAGACTCCCCGGCAACAGCGCCAGAAATCCTTCTTGATACGTCTTGAGCATGCGTTGGTTTTCCCCGAAGAGGAAGGGGTGATGCAGCAGAGTAGCGTAAGTATTTCCCTTAGTTTTTGAGAACCAAGGTATCAATCCAGTAGGAGCCCACGCTCAAGTCCCTCGTACCTGCACAAAGCGATAGCTACTCGCAACCAACGCGATCAGGGGTTGTCAAGCCCTTCACGGTCACTTACGAGAGTGAGATCTGATAGATAGAATATTTTTGGTATTTTTGATATAAAGATGCAAAGTAAAAGTAAAGGCAAAGTAAATAGCAAAACAATATAAAAGTGATGGAGATTGACATGATGAGAATAGACCCGGGGGCCATAGGTTTCATTAGCGGCTTCTCTCAAGAGCATAAGTATTCTACGGTGGGTGAACAAATTACTGTTGAGCAATTGATAGAATTGAGCATAATTATGAGAATATCTAGGCATGATAATGTATATAGGCATCACGTCCGTGAAAAGTAGATCGAAACGATTCTGCATCTACTACTATTACTCCACTCATCGACCGCTATCCAGCATGCATCTAGAGTATTAAGTTAAAAACAGAGTAACTCCTTAAGCAAGATGACATGATGTAGAGAGATAAATTCATGCAATATGAAATAAACCCCATCTTGTTATCCTCGATGGCAACGATACAATACGTGCCTTGCTGCCCCTTCTATCACTGGGTAAGGACACCGCAAGATCGAACCCAAAGCTAAGCACTTCTCCCATGGCAAGAACTACCAATCTAGTTGGCCAAACCAAACGGATAATTCGAAGAGACTTGCAAAGATAACCAATCATACATAAAAGAATTTAGAGAAGATTCAAATATTATTCATAGATAGACTTGATCATAAATCCACAATTCATCGGTCTCAACAAACACACCGCAAAAAAGAAGATTACATCGAATAGATGTCCACAAGAGAGGGGGAGTACTTTGTATTGAGATTCAAAGAGAGAGAAGAAGCCATCTAGCTACTAACTATGGACCCGAAGGTCTGAGGTAAACTACTCACACTTCATCGGAGGGGCTATGATGATGTAGAAGCCCTCCGTGATGACGGCCCTCTCCCAGCGGAGCTCTGGAACAGGCCCCAAGATGGGATCTCGTGGATACAGAAAGTTGCGGCGGTGAAATTAGGTTTTTGGCTCCTGTTCTGATCGTTTGGGGGTACGTGCGTATATATAGGAGGAACGAGTACGTCGGTGGAGCACCAAGGGGGCGCGCCCTAGGGGGGAGGGGCTCCCCACCCTCGTGACCACCTCTTTGATCCCTTGCAGTAGGGTCCAAGTCTCCTGGATCACGTTTGGTGAGAAAATCATGTTTCCGAAAATTTTATTCCGTTTGGACTCCGTTTGATATTCTGTTTATCCGAAACACTAAAATAGGCAAAAAACAACAATTCTGGGCTGGGCCTCCGGTTAATAGGTTAGTCCCAAAAATAATATAAAAGTGGAAAATAAAGCCCAATATAGTCCAAAACAGTAGATAATATAGCATGGAGCAATCAAAAATTATAGATACGTTGGAGATGTATCAGGTGCCCCCTGCCGTCGTATATAATGGAGCAGGGGGAGGCCGGCCGGCCCTAGTGGCGCCCAAGGAGAGGAGGAATCCTCCTCCTAGTAGGATTAGGATTCGTCATTTCCTAGTCCTACTAGGAAGGAGGAAGGGGGAAGGAAAGAGAGGGAGAGGGAGAGGGAAAGAGGGGCCGCGCCCCCTCCCCTAGTCCTATTCGGACTCCCCTTGGGGGGTGATATGTCTCCAACGTATCTATAATTTTTAATTGTTCCATGCTATTATATTATCAATTTTACATGTTTAATGGGCTTTAATTTACCTTTTTATATTATTTTTGGGACTAACCTACTAACCAAAGGCCCAGTGCAAATTGCTATTTTTTTTGCCTATTTCAGTGTTTCACAGAAAAGGAATATCAAACGGAATCCAAATGAAATGAAACCTTCGGGAGAGTTATTTTTGGAACAAACGTGATCTAGGAGACTTGGAGTGGCCGTCAAGAAAGAAGCAGGGAGGCAACGAGGCAGGGGGCGCCTAGGGAGGGCATGCGTGCCCCCACCCTCGTGGGCCCCTCGTAGCTCCACCGACGTACTTCTTCCTCCTATATATACCCATATACCCCGAAAACATCCAGGAGTACCATGAAACCCTATTTCCACCACCGCAACCTTATGTACCCAAGAGATCCCATCTTGGGGCGTTTTCTGGAGCTCCGCCGGAGGGGGAATTTATGACGGAGGGCTTCTACATCAACACCATAGCCTCTCGGATGATGTGTGAGTAGTTTACCACAGATTTTCGGGTCCATAGTTATTAGCTAGATGGCTTCTTCTCTCTCTTTGGATCTCAATACAAAGTTCTCCTCGATCTTCTTGGAGATCTATTCGATGTAATTCTTTTTGCGGTGTGTTTGTCGAGATCCGATGAATTGTGGGTTTATGATCAAGATTATCTATGAACAATATTTGATTCTTCTCTGAAATCTTTTATGTATGATTTGTTATCTTTGCAAGTCTCTTCGAATTATCAGTTTTATTTGGCCTACTAGATTGATCTTTCTTGCAATGGGAGAATTGCTTAGCTTTGGGTTCAATCTTGCGGTGTCCTTTCCGAGTGACAGCAGGGGCAGCAAGGCACGTATTGTATTGTTGCCATCGAGGATAAAAATATGGGGTTTATATCATATTGCTTGATTTTATCCCTCTACATCATGTCATCTTGCCTAATGCGTTACTCTATTCTTATGAACTTAATACTCTAGATGCATGCTAGATAGCGGTCGATGTGTGGAGTAATAGTAGTAGATGTAGAACCGTTTCAGTCTACTTGTCACGGACGTGATGCCTATATACATGATCATGCCTAGATATTCTCATAATTATGCACTGTTCTATCAATTGCTCGACAGTAATTTGTTCACCCACCGAAGAATTTTCTATCTTGAGAGAAGCCACTAGTGAAACCTATGGCCCTCGGGTCTATTTTCCATCATATAAGTTTCTAAACTATTTTAATTTGCAATCTTTACTTTCAATCTATATCATAAAAATACCAAAAATATTTATCTTATTATCTCTATCAGATCTCACTTTTGCAAGTGGCCGTGAAGGGATTGAAACCCCTTTATCGCGTTAGTTGCAAAGTTCTTATTTGTTTGTGTAGGTGCGAGGTGACTTGTGTGTAGTCTCCCACTAGATTGATTCCTTAGTTCTCAAAAACTAAGGGGAAATACTTACACTACTTTGCTGCATCACCCTTTCCTCTTCAAGGGAAAACCAACGCAGTGCTCAAGAGGTATCAGGGGGGCGCCACCTCCTGGGCTGCTGCCCTCTCTCTCCCCTAAGGCCCACTAAGGCCCAATACTTCCCCGAGGGGTTCCGGTAACCCCTCCGGCACTCTGGTTTTCTCCGAAATCACCCGGAACACTTCCGGTGTCCGAATATAGCCGTCCAATATATCGATCTTTATGTCTCGACCATTTCGAGACTCCTCTTCATGCCCGTGATCATATCCGGGACTCTAAACTACCTTCGGTACATCAAAACACATAAACTCATAATACCGATCATCACCGAACGTTAAGCGTGCGGACCCTACGGGTTCGAGAACTATGTAGACATGACCGAGACTTATCTCCGTTCAATAACCAATAGCGTAACCTAGATGCTCATATTAGTTCCTACATATTCTACGAGGATCTTTATCAGTCAAACCACATAACAACATACGTTGTTCCCTTTGTCATCGGTATGTTACTTGCCCAAGATTCGATCGTCGGTATCTCAATACCTAGTTCAATCTTGTTACCGGCAAATCTCTTTTACTCATTCCGTAATGCTACATCCCGTAACTAACTCATTAGCTACATTTCTTGCAAGGCTTATTGTGATGTACATTACCGAGAGGGCCCAGAGATACCTCTCCGACAATTGTAGTGACAAATCCTAATCTTGATCCATGACAACTCCACAAATACCATCGGAGACACCTGTAGAGCACCTTTATAATCACCCAGTTACGTTGTGATGTTTGTTAGCACACAAAGTGTTCCTCCGGTATTCTGGAGATGCATGATCTCATAGTCACAGGAACATGTATAGTTATGGAGAAAGTAATAGCAACAAACTAAACGATCATCGTGCTAAGCTAACGGATGGTTAAAGTCAATCACATCATTCTCTAATGATGTGATCCTGTTAATCAAATGACAACTCATGTATGGTTAGGAAACATAACCATCATTGATTAACGAGCTAGTCAAGTAGAGACATACTAGTGACACTCTGTTTGTCTATGTATTCACACATGTACTAAGTTTCTGGTTAATACAATTCTAGCATGAATAATAAACATTTATCATGATATAAAGAAATATAAATACAAACTTTATTATTGCCTCTAGGGCATATTTCCTTCAGTCTCCCACTTGGACTAGAGTCAATAATCTAGTTCACATCGTCATGTGATTTAACACCAATAGTTGACATCTTTATGTGATTAGTTCACATCTCCATGTGACTAACACCCAAAGGGTTTACTAGAGTCGATAATCTAGTTCACATCGCTATGTTATTAACACCCAAAGAGTGATCATGTTTTGCTTGTGAGAGAAATTTAGTCAACGGGTCTGCCACATTCAGAGCCGTAAGTATTTTGCAAATTTTCTATGTCTACAATGCTTTGCACGGAGCTACTCTAGCTAATTGCTCCCACTTTCAATATGTATCTAGATCGAGACTTAGAGTCATCCAGATCGGTGTCAAAGCTTGCATTGACATAACTATTTACGACAAACTCCTTGTCACCTCCATTACCAAGAAACATTTCCTTATCCACTAAGGATATTTTTGACCGGTGTCCAGTGATCCACTCGTGGATCACTATTGTACCATCTTGCCAAACTTATGATGAGGTACACAATAGGTCTGGTACACAACATAGCATATTTTATAGAACCTATGACTGAGGCATAGGGAATGACTTTTCATTCTCTTTATATTTTCTGTCGTGGTCGGGTTTTGAGTCCTTAATCAACTTCATACCTTGCAACACAGGCAAGAGCTCCTTCTTTGACTGTTCTATTTTGAACTACTTCAAAATCTTGTCAAGGTATGTACTCATTGAAAATATATCAAGCATCTTGATCTATCTCTATAGATCTTGATGCTCAATATGTAAGTAGCTTCACCGAGGTCTTTCTTTGAAAAACTCCTTTCAAATACTCCTTTATACTTTCCAGAAAATTCTACATTATTTCTGATCAAAAATATGTCATTCACATATACTTATCAGAAATGCTGTAGTGCTCCCACTCACTTTCTTGTAAATACAGGCTTCACCGCAAGTCTGTATAAAACCATATGCTTTGATCACTTTATCAAAGCATATATTCCAACTCCGCGATGCTTGCACCAGTCCATAGATGGATCGTTGGAGCTTGCTCACTTTGTTAGCACCTTTAGGATTGACAAAACCTTCTGGTTGCATCATATACAACTCTTCTTTAAGAAATCCATTAAGGAATGCAGTTTTGACATCCATTTGCCAAATTTCATAAAATGCAGCAACTGCTAACATGATTTAGACATACTTGTAAGCATCGGTACGAGTGAGAAAATCTCATCGTAGTCAACACCTTGATCTTGTCGAAAACATTTTGCGACAATTCATGCTTTGTAGATAGTAACACTACTATCATCGTCCGTCTTCCTCTTGAAGATCCATTTATTCTCAATGACTCACCGATCATCGGGCAAGTCAATCAAAGTCCATACTTTGTTCTCATACATGGATCCCATCTCAGATTTCATGGCCTCAAGCCATTTTGCGGAATCTGGGCTCATCATCGCTTCCTCATAGTTCGTAGGTTCGTCATGGTCTAGTACATGACTTCCAGAACAGGATTACCATACCACTCTGGTGCAGACCGTACTCTGCTTGACCTACGAGGTTTGGTAGTAACTTGATTTGAAGTTTCATGATCATCATCATTAGCTTCCTCACTAATTGGTGTTGGAATCACCGGAACTGATTTCTGTGATGAACTACTTTCCAATTCGGGAGAAGGTACAATTACCTCATCAAGTTCTACTTTCCTCCCACTCACTTCTTTCGAGAGAAACTCCTTCTCTAGAAAGGATCGATTCTTAGCAACAAAATATCTTGCCTTCGGATCTGTGATAGAAGGTGTACCCAACACTTTCTTTTGGGTATCCTATGAAGACGCACTACTCCGATTTGGGTTCGAGCTTATCAGTTTTAAACCTTTTCACATAAGCATCGCAACCCCAAACTTTAAGAAACGACAGCTTTGGTTTCTTGCCAAACCATAGTTCATACGGTGTCATCTCAATGGATTTAGTTGCTATTTAATGTGAATGCAGCTGTCTCTAACGCATAACCCCAAAACGATAGTGGTAAATCGGTAAGAGACATCATAGATCGCACCATATCCAATAAAGTACGATTACAACGTTCGGACATACCATTATGCTGTGGTGTTCCATGTGGCGTGAGTTACGAAACTATTCCACATTGTTTCAAATGAAGACCAAACTCGTAACTCAATTATTCGCCTCCGCGATCAGATCGTAGAAACTTTATTTTCTTGTTACGATGATTTTCCACTTCACTCTCTAATTCTTTAAACTTTTCAAATGTTTCAGACTTATGTTTCATTAAGTAGATATACCCATATCTGCTCAAATCATCTATGAAGGTCAGAAAATAATGATACGCGCCGCGAGCCTCAACACTTATCGAATCGCATACATCAGTATGTATTATTTCCAATAAGTCAGTTGCTCGCTCCATTGTTCCGGAGAATGGAATCTTAGCCATCTTGCCCATGATGCGTGGTTCGTAAGAATCAAGTGATTCCAAAAGTCCATCAGCATGGAGTTTCTTCATGCACTTTTCACCAATATGACCTAAACGGCAGTGCCACAAATAAGTTACACTATCGTTATTAACTTTGCATCTTTTGGCCTCAATATTATGAATATGTGTATCACTACGATCGAGATTCAATAAACCATTTATATTGAGTGTATGACCATAGAAGGCTTTATTCATGTAAATAGAACAACAATTATTCTTTGACTTAAATGAATAACCGTATTGCAATAAACATTATCCAATCATATTCATGCTCAACGCAAACACCAAATAACTTTTATTTTAGGTTCAACACTAATCCCGAAGGTAAAGGTAGTGTGCGATGGTGATCTTATCAAACTTGGAATCACTTCCAATACACATCATCACCTCGCCCTTAACTAGTCTCTGTTTATTTTGCAACTCCCGTTTTGAGTTACTACTCTTAGCAACTGAACTAGTATCAAATACTGAGGGGTTGATATAAACACTAGTAAAGTACACATCAATAACATGTATATCAAATATACTTTAGTTCACTTTGCCATCCTTATTATCCGTCAAGTATCTAGGGCTGTTCCACTTCCAGTGACCATTTTCTTTGCAGTAGAAGCACTCAGTTCCAGGTTTGGGTCTAGCTTTGGGCTTCTTCATGGGAGCAACAACTTGCTTGCTATTCTTCTTTGAAGTTCCTCTTTCTTTCCCTTTGCCCTTTTCTTGAAACTAGTGGTCTTGTTAACCATCAACAGTTGATGCTATTTCTTGATTTCTACCTTCGCCGGTTTCAGCATCGCGAAGAGCTTGGGAATTACTTTCATCATCCCTTGCATATTATAGTTCATCACTAAGTTCTAGTAACTTGGTGATAGTGACTAGAGAACTTTGTCAATTACTATCTTATCCGGAAGATTAACTCCCACTTGATTCAAGCAATTGTAGTACCCAGACAATCTGAGCACATGCTCACTGGTCGAGCTATTCTCCTCCATCTTGTAGGCAAAGTACTGTCAGAGGTCTCCTACCTCTCGACACGGTCATCAGTATGAAATACCAATTTCAACTCTTAGAACATCTTATATGCTCTGTGGCGTTCAAAAACATTTTTGAAGTCCCGGTTCTAAGACGTAAAGAATGGTGCACTAAACTATTAAGTAGTCATCATACCGAGCTTTGTCAAACATTCATAACGTCTGGATTTGCTCCTACAATAGTTATGTCACCTAGTGGTGCATCAAGGACATAATTCTTCTGTGCAGCAACGACGATAATCCTCAGATCACGGATCCAATCCGCATTATTGCTACTATCATCTTTCAACATAGTTTACTCTAGGAACATATCATAAATAAAACGGGAAAGCTATACGCGAGCAATTGATATACAACACAGATATGCAAATAGTATCAGGACTAAGTTCATGATAAATTAAAGTTCAATTAATCATATTACTTAAGAACTCCCACTTAGATAGACATCCCTCTAGTCATCTAAATGATCACGTGATCCATATTAACTAAACCATGTCCGATCATCACGTGAGATGGAGTAGTTTTCAATGGTGAACATCACTATGTTGATTATATCTACTATATGATTCACGTTCGACCTTTCGGTCTCCAGTGTTCCGAGGCCATATCTGCATATGCTAGGCTCATCAAGTTTAACCTGAGTATTATGCGTGTGCAAAACTGGCTTGCACCCATTGTATGTGAACGTAGAGCTTATCACACCCGATCATCATGTGGTGTCTCGGCACGACGAACTGTAGCAATGGTGCATACTCAGGGAGAACACTTATACCTTGAAATTTAGTGAGAGATCATCTTATAATGATACCGTAGAACTAAGCAAAATAAGATGCATAAAGGATAAACATCACATGCAATCAAAATATGTGACATGATATGGCCATGATCATCTTGCGCCTTCGATCTCCTTCTCCAAAGTACCGTCATGATCTCTATCGTCACCGGCATGACACCATTGTCGGTGTCAAAACTGGCGGATCTCAGGTAGGGGGTCCCGAACTGTGCGTCTAGGATCGATGGTAACAGGAGATAGGGGACACAATGTTTACCCAGGTTCGGGCCCTCTCTATGGAGGTAATACCCTACGTCCTGCTTGATTGATATTGATGAATATGGGTGTTACAAGAGTTGATCTACCACGAGATCGTGATGGCTAAACCCTAGAAGCCTAGCCTATATGACTATGGTAATGAATGTATCCTCTCCGGACTATCCCCTCTGGTTTATATAGACACCGAGGGGATCTAGGGTTTACATAGAGTCGGTTACATAAGAAGGAATCTTCATAGCCGGTCGCCAAGCTTGCCTTCCACACCAAGGAGAGTCCAGTCCGGACACAAGTACAGTCTTCGGTCTTCATATCTTCACAGCCCATCAGTCCGTCCCATGGATAACAGGCCGGACGCCCGAGGACCCCTTAGTCTAGGACTCCCTCAGTAGCCCCTGAACCTGGCTTCAATGACGATGAGTTCGGCGTGCAGATTGTCTCCGACATTGCAAGGCGGGTTCCTTTTTATCCGAACTTCAAGATAGTCTTCGGATGCGATGATAGTATCCGTACCTGTCACACACACCATACATAACCGTAGAGAGAATATATATATATTTCTACACGAGTCTAATCCGCTGACAGTTTTTACAATATGGCATCACGTCTGTCGGGTCATAATTTCAAACCGTTTTTCGTCTGCAGCTCCACGTTTTGAGACGTGGTTGTCATTGGCATGTCTTGTCGAAGCAGAGATCATGCCCCCCTTATTATGGGATTCTCATCAATATGAGCATGGGTGACCCAACCGTGCCGTTTTGCATGACCGGAATAGGTGAGTTCAAGGCGAGTGGGGAGACGCTTGATATTCGCGACCTTCATAAGGGGATAAGGATTCCCTACCTTCACCCACACCTCAACCACTCCTCAGTCCTTCCGTCCCCGAGCTCCAGCGCCCAACCTTCTAGCTTTTCCCTCAACCGAGAAAGCACTCCAAAAATGTCCGGATCCGGAGCTGGAGGTAAGTGGATGGCCTCCTCTGTCAAGAAGAAGGATATCAAGGCGCTCTGGGAGGCCGGATATCTGGCCAAGGAGATTGCTCACCGACTCCCGGATAAGGGACAGATCGTCCCTACTTCAGAGCCCCACGAGAGGGTTGTTTTCCTCATGCATTTCGTCCGCGGGCTGGGTTTCCCTCTCCACCCCTTCGTCCATGGACTGATGTTTTACTACGGGCTAGACTTCCATGACCTAGCCCCCAACTTCATCCTCAACATCACGACATTCATTGTCGTGTGCGAGGCCTTCCTCTGCATCCCGCCTCATTTCGGCCTATGGTTGAAGACCTTCAACGTGAAGCCGAAGGTGGTGAGCGGCCAACAAGCAGAGTGTGGAGGCGCTATGGTGGGCAAGATGCCCAACTTTACCTGGCCCGAAGGCTCATTCAAGGAGACGGTGAAAGGGTGGCAATCAGGATGGTTCTATATCACCGAGCCGCGCGACGTCAACTAGGTGGCGGCCCCCGAATTCAGATCTAGATTCCCGATGTGGCTCACCTCCTGGCAAGAGAGGGGCCTAACCTGGGGTCCCTTGGACGAACTGACTGGGCTCCAGACGTGTGTCCAGAATATGATGGATCGGAAGATCAAGCTCGTCAATGTGGTCCAGGTCATGCTCATTCGTCGGGTTCTTCCGTGCCAACGCCGAACTTGCTATCCGTGGGAGTACGATCTAGCCAAGCACCAGACGCTACAAGAGCTCTTTGGCACAACACACGAAGAAATCTGGAAAGTGCTCTTCAAGGCCAGCGAGACGCCACCGCCCACGACCGAAGATCGTGGGCTTAGCTTAAAACGCCAGGCTAACCCGGTAAGCTCTTCTAATGTTTTCAAGGCATACCCTTTACTAGCATATTTTGAGAAAAAAGCCTAAGCCTTCCTACCCGTGGTTTCAGGCCTGGATCAAGATAGCAGAGGGGATTAACAGTCCGGATCCGCTACCCGAAGACCAAGAGTTCCCATTGTTGACGAAAATACTTTTTCCAGCACCATATGAGGTGCCGGAGAAGACGGCCAAGAAAGCGCCAAAAGGGCCAAGAAGGGCCTTTGCCGAAAAGGCGCTCCGGACATGATGTCCGAAGACGAGACTTCCTCTTCGTCCGCTGACGACGATGACTAAGAGGAAGAAGAAAGCGACTCCCCACCTGAAGTCCCCGCGCGGATAACTCTGTGTGGGATGTGGAAAGCAGTCCGGAGCGACCTCACCGGACCAAGCCTCAGGCCGCCTCGTAAGTACCAGGATCCGAAAACATCTAGCTTTCCCGGTTTGTGATATTGATATACCTTAAACCTTTTTATTGCAATCCAGCGCGCGATGGCTCCCCGCGGTCTTCGTCAGAGGGATCGCTAGACTCAAAGGAGATGGCTAGCATGTCTCCGCCAACTGCTCATTCCGTCTCTCCCAAGGGTGACGATGAGGTGGTGTCGCAAAAGACCTTCCTCGACCGGGGGGGGGGCTTCCGGAGATCGTTGGGGCGGTGCCCCAGGACGATTCCTCACTTGCCGGACACATGGGGAAAAAGCCCCTGCGAGGACTAGCGATGGGGGACAAGTTCCCTTCGGACCTGAGCTGGATACCATTCCGGAGACCTATGCGGCTCCGGAGTCCAGTGAACGGCATGCTCCGAAAGGAGGGAGTGTGCCTATTCCGCCGGTGACCTCTATCCAACTAGAGGCACCGGATAACCTGCTGGAGGCGCTACGAGGCGCCTCTATTGTGGATGCACACCGCACCCTTATGGGCATGGTAATAGAGAAGGTCCAGTTCGTGAAAAGCAGACTGACCGAAGCCTGCACTAGCCTTCTATCAGGCTTTGAGGTAAGTAATGCGTTTGTAGGAAGAATATCACAGTATAGACAGTAGCCCCTAATGCTCTGTTTGGTGTTCAGAAAGAAGAAGCCGAACAGAGGATCGAAAAGAAAAATCGCAGGAGTCTAACATAAGTTGTCTTTGTGAATAAGCAAGTGTTGCTGCAGGCTACCACCGCTCATGCTGCAGAGGTCTCTGGACTGAAGCGGAAACTGGAGCGGGCCGAGGAAGAGCTCAGCCTCGTAAAGAAGCAGCTAGAGGATAGCCAAGGTATGTGCTGATCTACTGGTACCTTTTAAGAAAAAAAATGAAAAGTCCATCCAGAGTGAGTTGTCGTGAACTTTATTAGGGGCCACGACTAAGGTGGCAGCCCTCAAGAAGGCGTTGGCCGAGGCCGAGGACAAAGCGGTCAAGGAACGTGCCGCGCGTGAGAAGCATGAGGCCCGGGTCGGCGAGGGGCAACAACAGCTCCAGGACGCGATCAAGAGATTTGAGTCCTTGGAGCGTGATTGTAAGGCGCAAGAGTCCGAACTGGCGAAGGCCCGCCGGAGCGCATGGGATGCACCAGCCGAAGCCCAGAACACCCTCCAGGAAATTCAGGCGGCCAAGGAGATTGCGGCGGGTAATTCTTTCACCATGCAAATCAAGTATGTAAAAGAACGTTCCATGTACTTATCCGAATTCGGGTTTTCCAGGGGCGTTTGCAGTTCTGCCGCGCAGTATATCGGATGCTGTCGAGCATTACAGAGCCGAAGAAGGGATGTCTACTGAGAAGCTATTCTGGTCCCAGTATCTTGGAACCGAACATCCGTTGCCCTTCCTCGACCAGCTGAAGCAGTTGGTTGAGTTGCACAAGTCGGCAGAGCTAGCCATGAAGGACCTGATAGTCCGGTTGTGGCCTGCCGAGCCTGTACCTAGCAGCTATTTTGGACTTGTTAAGCGGCTTGTAAATGCCTGTCCGCGGCTCGAAACCGTGAAGCGGTCGGTCTGTATTGAAGGTGCGCGTATGGCCTTTGCCCGCGTCAAGACACATTGGGCAAAGCTGGATGCCAAGAAGCTGATGACTGAGGGACCGCTGGAGGGCAAGGAGCATCGTCGACCCGAGCTCTATTTTGATGGCGTCCGGGAGGGGTCCCGCCTTGCGGTGGAACAATGTTTGAAGGATATCATTTTCCCATGAGAACATTTGTATTATCATGTCCTGTAATATGGAGCAGTGATGTTATGTATTATAATGCTTATGATTTACATTTTACCTCATGTGCGGCCATTTATGAAACCCGAGGGTTAACCAGTCGTCGGCTTCTGCCCCCACGTAGATAGTACGGGGGTGTTCGGGATAAATCTAAACACTCTTTACTCCACATTCTGGTCCTTAAAGAAGGTGTTTAGCGCAACGAACAAGGCAATCAGACTATGTGGCCTTTACCGCCCTCACTTAGCCATAGGAGTTTGACAATTTAAAAAGTAGGCAAAGCCCCTGGTATTCGGAAGGCCGAACTAGGGGCGTTATACACACCAAATCGGAGGGACCGATTCTTCGCACGAAGCGGAAAAAATCTCTAACGATTTGAAACCTCTCGAACAGCTGACCAGCTCTCGCCGCATCATGATAGTCAGTTTTCGGCTTTCTCTATTGAGGTGCTCGTCCGGAAGAACCGGGACACAATCGCAGTAGTTCTCCCTTTACTACCCTAGCCGATATATCGGAATGTAAGGTAGTAAGCATAGGAGCCGGGCAACCCAAATATTGACCAAAGACATGATTCGAAGCCGATGCATATAATGCTATAAGTTTGGGGTGCCGAACTATACTGAAAAAAATGTTTGGACTTTTATTGCCATAGAACGGGGTGTAATGGAGCCCCTGGCATAGTAATACGTACCATAGTGTACGTGTGTAATATATAATATACACAAAGGTGAGGAAAGAGGAAAAATTAAGTAATAAGCTGACGTCACCATTTATTCACCATTGTGATGTATTTAGTACGCCGAGGCGTACTTTGTGCGAGTAATGTGATAAGCAAGTAAAGCTATTTAACATGTCGCAAACCAAGGGCAAGCTACGTGCGGGTATGTAAAACAAGTATGGCAATCGTTTAATGGAGACCACCTGGGGAATCCCTTGTATGCCAGAGCTTCTTGCCTCCTTGGTGTGTTATATAAGCGGGTCATCCATATAGACCTCGAAAAGAGAAAATACCCGTGATAATAAAAAGAAAAAAATAAAGGCGTGCGAATCCCAGGGTCGGTCAAGCCGCACTGTGGATCGCGAGCGAGTTATGCCTCCGTTAGTACCCATGAGGTTTTGAGTGTGTAATTATGTACGTGCGGCACGGATGCCCTTTCCTCCTCGGGGCTGGGACGGAGGCCGAATTTACTAATTCGGCTCTTGACAAACCGGGCTGCCCTTTTGCAGTGTAGTCCGGACCTTCTTGACGATGTCCAGGGGTTCGGCGGCCGGATTATGGAGCCGCTTGAGAAGGCCGCTCTATACTTCTACTGCTAAGGCTGCGGTATGTTCCTCTGTGTGGAGGGAACATTCTGTGTTTCCATTTACTGTAATGACGCAGCATGGACCGGGCATCTTGAGCTTGAGATAAGCGTAATGCGGCACCGCATTGAATTTAGCAAACACGGTTCGTCCGAGCAGTGCGTGGTAGCCGCTGCGAAAGGGGACGATATCAAAGATTAGCTCTTCACTTCGAAAGTTGTCTGGGGAACCGAAGACCACCTCCAGCGTGATCGAGCCCGTACAGTGGGCTTCTGTGCCTGGTATAACTCCTTTAAAGGTAGTTATCGTGGGCTTGATGCGTGAGGGATTAATGCCCATTTTGCGTACTGTATCCTGATAGAGCAGGTTGAGGCTGCTACCACCGTCCATTAGGCCTCGTGTCATGTGAAATCCGTCGATGATTGGGTCTAGTACCAATGCGGCTGAACCGCCATGACGGATGCTAGTTGTATGATCACTACGATCGAAGGTGATCGGGAAAGACCACCATGGGTTGAACTTTGGGGCGACTGGCTCTACCGTGTAAACAGCCCTAAGTGCGCGCTTGCGCTCCCTTTTGGGGATGTGTGTAGCATATATCATGTTCACCGTTTCGACTTGAGACGGGAATTTCTTCTGCCCCCCAGTGTTTGGCTGTCGAGGCTCCTCGTCTTCGTCCTTGCTCTGCGATTCCCCTTCCTTGTTTCCGCTATTTACCTTGCTGGCTTGCTTAAGGACCCGACAATCCCTGTTAGTATGGTTGGCCGGTTTGTCTGGGGTGCCATGTATCTCGCAAGGGCGATCGAGTATGCAGTGCAAGCTGGATGGTCCACCGCCGTTCCTTTTATAAGGCTTCTTTCCCTGGCCGGATTTGGAGCCGCTGAATCCGGCATGAACTGTGGTGTCATCGGTGTTATCGCCATTGCTTCGGCGTTTGTGTCTGTTGCGCCGGAGCTTGCTGGTGCTATTTTTGGCCTCAGAGGGGCCTGCTTCATTGGCTGTGTTTGTACTGCGAGCCATCCAACTATCTTCTCCCGCACAAAAGCAGGTCATAAGTGCCGTGAGGGCTGTCATGGATCTTGGCTTTTCTTGGCCGAGGTGGCGGGCTAGCCATTCATCACGGATGCTGTTTTTAAAGGCCGCTAGGGCTTCGGCATCCGGACAGTCAACGATCTAGTTCTTTTTGGTTAGGAACCTAGTCCAGAATTTTCTGGCCGATTCTCTGGGTTGTTGAACTATGTGGCTTAGGTCATCGGCATCGGGTGGCCGGACATATGTACCTTGGAAGTTGTCGAGGAAGGCTTCTTCCAAGTCCTCCCAGCTGTCGATGGAATTTTCAGGCAGGCTGTTCAGCCAGTGGCGAGCTGGTCCTTTGAGATTTAATGGGAGGTAATTTATAGCATGGAGGTCATCTCCTCGGGCCATGTGGATGTGGAGAATAAAATCTTCGACCCATACTGCGGGGTCGTTTCTTCCATCGTATGATTCGATATTGACGGGCTTGAACCCTTCGGGGAATTCGTGGTCTAGCACCTCATCTGTGAAGCAGAGAGGGTGTGTGGCGCCTCTATATCGGGCCGCATCACGGTGCACCTCTGATGGAGTGCATCTGCGGTTATCGGCCTGGGTGTGACTAGGTTTGTCACGCCCGAATAGGTAGCCATCATCCCAAGTCGGGAAGCGTCCTCGCGATCCGTAGATTGATCTGGTGTGTCCTGCTCTGCTGTCCAGCTCCTGCCGAAGGTCGTATGTATGGTCCCAAGCTGTTTTGTCCTTGTTTTTGTGAGGTGGTGGGGCGGGCTGTTGTTCGGCCTGAGTTGCCGCTTTATCCCGACCGCGGAGTGGTCGGTCCGCCGCACTATCCCGACTGCGTGGTGGTTGGTCCGCATTGCGTGAGGGAGGTATGGGATTTGGTGCCTCCTCATCGAACTAAGGTAGTAGTCTACGCTTTGGGTAACTCTTGACTTGGCGCTCGAGGCCATATTCTTCGGCTGCCAGGACGTTAGTCCACCTGTAAATGAGCAAGTTTTGATCAGCCTGGAGCTGTTTTTGTTTCTTTTTCAGGCTTCTGGCGGTGGCTATTAGCTGGCGCTTGAAGCATTCCTACTCTAGGGGTGCCTCTGGCACGATGAAATCCTCGCTGCTGAGGCTCTCCTCATCTTCGGAAACTGGACGATAACTATCATCATCCGAGTCATTGGGCGTGGCCTGTTTATCAGGGTCATCTTGCCCGTTGTCTTGTTCCTCCTGTTCGGATGCGGCTCCAACAGGGTCTTCATTGTTTTCGGCGTCGCCTGGAGTACCATTTTCTCTGGTGCCAGTGTTGTCATTTCTTGAGCGACGAAGCTTGGAGCGGTGTTTGGGGCGCCGGCGCTTGGACTGTGTCTCCGAAGGTTTATCCGCGACTGGATCCCCTTTGTCATCGTTGCTAGCTTCTTTAGGTGTGTCGACCATGTACACATCATACAAAGAGGTGACCGTCCAACGTCCAGTGAATGGTGGGTCTTGGCCTTGGTCCATGTCGGCGTCGTCGTCCATACCATCGATGTCTTTCGAGCCGTAATCGAGCACGTCGGTTAAATCATCGACGGTGGCTATGAAGTGGGTGGCGGGTGGGAAACAAAATTACCCATCATCAGCCTCTGGCTCGAACCGGACATAGTTCGGCTGTGAGTCCTTCTCCAAGGACATGTTCTTTAAAGAGTTTAGCACATTACCCAAGGGCGAGTGCTGGAAGATGTCTGCGGCGCTAAATTCGAAAATTGATAACCGATCTAGCTCGATGTCCGCAAGCGTTCCCGATTCGGGACTCATAGCCGGAGACGAGTCCGGAGTTCCATTGACATAGATATAGCGGGGTGCCGAGTCCGTGTGCGGCTCCAACGCCAGGGACTCTGTGGCTTCAGATGACACGACCTGCTCCGGTTCTAAGGTCGTCGCAGCAGCAGGGACCATCCGCTAGATGTGATCCGGTGACAGATTTAGGTCATGTTCATCGGAGCGAGGGGCAGCGATCGCTGCAGTGTCAAATCCATTGAAGATCAAGTCTCCACGGATATCCGTGACATAGTTCATGCTTCCAAACCTGACCTGGTGGCCAGGGGCATAGCTATCGATCTGCTCCAGATGGCCAAGCGAGTTGGCCCGCTGTACGAAGGCGCCGAACACGACAATCTGTCCGGGGAGGAAGGTTTCTTCTTGGACAGCGTCGCTTAGACGATTGAAGGAGCCATCGAACCTTTCGTGGATGGCACAGTGGAACTCTCAATGAAAGCACCAATGTCGGTGTCAAAATCGGCGGATCTCGGGTAGGGGGTCCCGAACTGTGCATCTAGAATCGATGGTAACAGGAGACAGGGGACACAATGTTTACCCAGGTTCGGGCCCTCTCTATGGAGGTAATACCCTACGTCCTGCTTGATTGATATTGATGAATATGGGTGTTACAAGAATTGATCTACCATGAGATCGTGATGGCTAAACCCTAGAAGCCTAGCCTATATGACTATGGTAATGAATGTATCCTCTCCGGACTATCCCCTCTGGTTTATATAGACACCGAGGGGATCTAGGGTTTACATAGAGTCGGTTACATAAGAAGGAATCTTCATAGCCGGTCGCCAAGCTTGCTTTCCACGCAAAGGAGAGTCCAATCCGGACATAGGTACAGTCTTCGGTCTTCATGTCTTCACAGCCTATTAGTCCGGCCCATGGATA
Organism: Triticum urartu; assembly: GCF_003073215.2. Taxonomy (NCBI): domain Eukaryota; kingdom Viridiplantae; phylum Streptophyta; class Magnoliopsida; order Poales; family Poaceae; genus Triticum; species Triticum urartu. The sequence goes on along the minus strand of NC_053027.1, from coordinate 556,868,130 downwards.
ACAGGCCGGACGCCCGAGGACCCCTTTGTCCAGGACTCCCTCAACCATGATCTCCATCATCTTGATCTCTATCAACGTGTCTTCACATGGTCGTCTCGCCAACTATTTCTCTTGCAACCATTGCTATCGCATAGCGATAAAGTAAAGCAATTTATTTGGCACTTGCATCTTATGCAATAAAGAGACAACCATAAGGCTTCTGCCATTTGCCTATAACTTCAACAAAACATGATCATCTCATACAACAATTTATATCTCATCACGTCTTGACCATATCACATCACAACATGCCCTGCAAAAACAAGTTAGACGTCATATACTTTGTTGTTGCAATTTTTATGTGGCTGCTACGGGCTGAGCAAGAACCATTCTTACCTACGCATCAAAAACCACAAGTATAGTGATTGCTTTTTGATCTTCAGAAAGAACCCTGTTCATTGAATCCGATTCAACTAAAGTTGGAGAAACAGACACCCACTAGCCACTTGTATGCGAAGCATGTCGGTAGAACCAGTCTCGCGTAAGCGTACACGTAATGTCAGTCTGAGCCGCTTCATCCAACAATGCCGCTGAATCAAGGATCAAGTAGTGACGGCAAGCAATATGTATATACCCACTCCCACAACTCCTTTGTGTTCTACTCATGCATATAACATCTACGCAAAAACCTGGCTCGGATGCCACTGTTGGGGAACGCAGTCATTTAAAAAAATTTCCTACGAACACGCAAGATCATGATGATGCATAGCAATGAGAGGGGAGAGTATCGTCTACGTACCCTCGTAGACCGTAAGCGGAAGCATTATGACAACGCGGTTGATGTAGTCGTACATCTTCACGATCGACCGATCCTAGCACCGAAGGTATGGCACCTCCACGATTTGCACACGTTCGGCTCGGTGACGTCCCGCGAACTCATGATCCAGTAGAGCTTCGAGGGAGAGCTTCGTCAGCACGACATAGTGATGACGGTGATGATGTTCCTACCAGAACGGGGCTTCGCCTAAGCACCGCTACGATATGACCGAGCACTACTAGGGAAAAGCCTAGTAGTAGCGCGGGTTTTTAGGCTATCAGCAGCGCGGGGGGGGGCGCTACCAATAAGGCGCTACAGCTAACTCCTAGTAGTAGCGCTATATTCACCCGCGCTACTACTATTGACTATAGCAGCAGCACTTTTACAGAACGCGCTGCTATAGCGATTTCCTAGCCCTGCGCTACTGCTATATCTTTCATCATTTCAGCCCCGTTTCAGCTTCAATAAACTACAATTTCGAGATACTAGGTACTACTAGATATCAATTTCATAAAGGCATAAAGCATTATAGGTACTAGGTAGTATTCCCCCAGTTCCAAATTACTATAGCAGCAGCACTTTTACACGACGAGTAATTTGAAATGGACGGAGTACTAGATAAGAATTTCATATATACTCAACATGCATCCTCAAGCAGTACTAGGTGATATCGACGACGATCATCATATGTAGTTTTAGATGATATCGATGACGATCATCATATGTAGTTCTACATGATATCGACGACAATCATCATATGTAGTTCTAGATGATATAGCCACACACACACACATATGTAGTTCTAGATGATATCGACGACGATCATCATCCTCAAGCCTGGACGGCGGGTGTTCCTGATAGTAATTAGGATGGCCTGCCCAACACGAAGATTCTTGCCAACGAGGAATCTCTTCCAGCCAACCGAGTTTAAGTGTGTGCGACCGTCGTCTGTGTCCATGTGGTAAGTACAGGTGGTGACGGAGCCCCTTGCGGTAAGGCGTAGTCCAGCTGAGCCTTCTTCATCAGGCTCGATACCACAACTCGCAGATAGGTTCTTTGGCAATTTCTGAATAAGAAAAACATATCAATTAATAAATAGCTTGGCACATACTCTTGAAAATATATTTCTATTAAGTCTACATTTCTACACTATCAAAAGACACAGTACTACGCATTTGTACTAATTAATCATGAATTCTACTAATAAGTATATATGGATTATCTAATAGATTCCACGTAGCATATCATCAACTAGATTCCACATAGCTTATCATTGGACTCTACACTAAGCATATCATCGGATTCACTAAGCATATCATCGGATAATTTGCATTTGTAAGTATAACAATAAAGCATATATATATATATATATCATCAACTTACTACAGTCAGCATAACATACCATTTCATGCCGATCGACCATGGTACTTGTCAGGCGGGTCACGAATGGCACCCCGACAAATTCATCACGTGGCGGAATTATGTCCCATAGGTTGCGCACCTCCTCCTCGCGCCAGCCTCATTCTTTGAGCTACGATGGCTTCACGAAGTGGGTTCTCATCATCTTCGTCATCTTCATCATCTTCGTCATCTTCATCATCTTCCTCCAGGTTGAGATATATGACAGCCAGCTTGGGTCTTTCTGCTCTGAAGGAGAACCTGATCAACTCACCACCAGTAAGACGCATGTGGGCGACGAAACGAGCCCATCCATCTCCTCCAATCTGCGACATATTGCTTCCTTTCTCGACCTCCATAGTGTACGGGCCCCCAGGAGCCTCAAATGTCACAGTTCTCCTGTCAGCTTGTTGAATTTCAACCTCACATTGCATGGGACGATCTGTGTAAAAAAAGCAAAATGACACAATGCAGTAATGTCAACACTAAAAATAAAATAGTTGTTACATTTCATCTAATTTCTTACCGCCGCATGATGAAAACTCGGCGGGAAGTATATACCGAACAGCTTGCCAGTTGCAAGGCTGCTGGTGCACCTTGACTTGCACAGTCGACATAGTGGTGGTGGTGGCGGCGCCATTTTCCTAAAGCAATATGAGCAAAGGATTAATGATCCACTTCACAAGAAAGAAAAACAGTAGCATGTGATTGTAACTAAATTGGCACCTACATTTTGCCAAAAAATAACTTATTACAAAAAAAACAAAAACATCTACATATCCATGTACAGAAAAAATAACAATAAAATGATGCATACTAAATCAACTAGCCTACTAAATCAACTAAATCAACTAGCCTACTAAATCAACTAAATCAAAATGTTCTAAATCAACTAAATCAACTAGCCTACTAAATCTACTAAATCAAAATGTTCTAAATCAACCAAATCAACTAGCCTACTAAATCAACTAAATCAAAATGTTGCATATGAACTAGCCTACTAAATCAAAATGTAGCAGGGAGGAGGGAGAAGGAGGGGCGACTCGAGGAGGGAGAAAAGAGTAGGACGGAGGAGGAAGGCGGAGCGAGGAGGGGCCGGCCGGTGGCGAGTCGAGGGAGGACGGAGGAGGAGGGCGGTACCGAGTCCAGCGAGGAGGAGAAGTTGACGGCGTCACAGAGGGAAGAGGGGTAGGCGATGGCGGCTGGCCGGGGCGACGGCGGCCGGCGGGGGAGGACCGGCGCGCGGGGGGGGGGGGGGGGGGGGGGGGGGGGGGGGGGGGGGGGGGGGGGGGGGGGGGGGGGGGGGGGGGGGGGGGGAGTGAGTCTGAGTGTGTGAGTGTGTATCGCGGAGAGGAGCGGTAGTGGGGGTGGAGATAGCTAGTTTTAGTAGTAGCGCTCTAAAGGCGAAGGCGCTACTGCTAAACTACCTATCAGTAGCGTTGTCCGAGTAAACGCGCTCCTGCTAGAACTAGCTTCGTGGCGGGGTCATGGGAATTTTAGTAGTAACGTGTTTATGACGTAACGCGCTACTTCTAGAACTTTATCTGTAGCGTGGTTTGCACAGGCGTGCTACTGCTACTGAGCACCAGCGTGCTTTTTTGACCCTCACTACTGCTAAAATTCTGTATATAAGGTTTTCCCTAGTAGTGGAGGTGGATTATGGTGGTGGTGGGGGGCACCGCACACGGCTTGGAACAATGAACTTGTGTGTCTTAGGGTGCCCCTGCCCCCGTATATAAAGGAGTAAGGGGGGAGGCCGGCCGGCCCTAGTGGCGCCCAAGGAGAGGAGGAATCCACCTCTTAGTAGGAGTAGGATTCATCATTTCCTAGTGCTACTAGGAAGGAGGAAGGGGGAAGGAAAGAGAGGGAGAGGGAGAGGGAAAGTGGGGCCGCACCCCCTCCCCTAGTCCTATTCGAACTCCTGGGCTGTTGCCCTCTCTCTCCCCTAAGCCCACTAAGGCCCAATACTTCCCCGGGGGGTTCCGGCAACCCCTCATGCACTCTAGTTTTCTCCGGAATCACCCGGAACACTTGCGGTGTCCGAATATAGCCGTCAAATATATCGATCTTTATGTCTTGACCATTTCGAGACTCCTCGTCATGTCGGTGATCATATCCGGGACTTCGAACTACCTTTGGTACATCAAAACACATAAACTCATAATACCGATCGTCACCGAACATTAAGCGTGCGGACCCTACGGGTTCGAGAACTATGTAGACATGACCGAGACTTATCTCCGGTCAATAACCAATAGCGGAACCTGGATGCTCATATTGGTTCCTACATATTCTACGAAGATCTTTATCGGTCAAAGCGCATAACAACATACGTTGTTCCCTTTGTCATCGGTATGTTACTTGCCCGAGATTCGATCACCGGTATCTCAATACCTAGTTCAATCTCGTTACCGGCAAGTCTCTTTTACTCGTTCCTTAATGCTACATCCCGTAACTAACTCATTAGCTACATTGCTTGCAAGGCTTATTGTGATGTACATTACCGAGAGGGCCCAAAGATACCTCTCCGACAATCGGAGTGACAAATCATAATCTTGATCCATGCCAACTCAACAAATACCATCGGAGACACCTGTAGAGCACCTTTATAATCACCCAGTTACATTGTGACGTTTGGTAGCACACAAAGTGTTCCTATGGTATTCGGGAGTTGCATAATCTCATAGTCACCCAGTTACTTGACTAGCTCGTTAATCAATGATGGTTATGTTTCCTAACCATAGACATGAGTTGTCATTTGATTAACGGGATCACATCATTAGAGAATGATGTGATTGACTTGACCCATCCGTTAGCTTAGCACGATGATCATTTAGTTTGTTGCTATTGCTTTCTCCATAACTATACATGTTCCTATGACTATGAGATCATACAACTCCCGAATACCGGAAGAATACTTTGTGTGCTACCAAATGTCACAACGTAACTGGGTGATTATAAAGGTTCTCTACAGGTGTCTCCGATGGTGTTTGTTGAATTGGCATGGATCAAGATTAGGATTTGTCAGTCCGATTGTCGGAGAGGTATCTCTGGGCCCTCTCGGTAATGTACATCACTATAAGCCTTGCAAGCAATGTAGCTAATGAGTTAGTTACGGGATGTAGCATTACAGAACGAGTAAAGAGACTTGCCGGTAACGAGATTGAACTAGGTATTGAGATACCGACGATCGAATCTCGGGCAAGTAACATACCGATGACAAAGGGAACAATGTATACCGTTATGCGGTTTGACCGATAAAGATCTTCGTAGAATATGTAGGAACCAATATGAGCATCCAGGTTCCACTATTGGTTATTGATCGGATACATCTCTCGGTCATGTCTACATAGTTCTCGAACCCGTATGGTCCGCACGCTTAACGTTTGGTGACGATCAGTATTACGAGTTTATGTGTTTTGATATACCGAAGGTAGTTCGGAGTCCCAGATTTGATCACGGACATGACGAGGAGTCTCGAAATGGTCGAGACGTAAAGATCAATATATTGGAGGCCTATGTTTGGACATCGGGATGGTTTCGGATGAAATCAGGAGTATACCGGAGTACTGGGAGGTTACCGGAACCCGCCAGGAGGTATATGGGCCTTATTGGGCCTTAGTGGAAGAGAGGGGAAAGAAGCAAAGGAGGGGGCACGCCTCCCCAAGCCCAATCCGAATTGGAGGGGGGCTGGACCCCCCTTTCCTTCCTTCTTCCCTCTCCTTCCTTCTCTCCTAGAACCAACAAAGGGAAGGGGGGGGAATCCTACTCCCGGTGGGAGTAGGACTCCTTGGGGCATGCCTAGAGAGGCCGGCCCACTCCCCCTCCTCCACTCCTTTATATACGGGGGAGGGGGGCACCCCATAGACACACAAGTTGATCATTGATCTTTAGCCATGTGCGGTGCCCCCTCAACCATAATCAACCTCGGTAATATAGTAGCGGTGCTTAGGCGAAGCCCTGTTCTGGTAGCTACATCATCACCATCATCACGCCGTCGTGCCGACGAAGCTCTCCCTCGAAGCTCTACTGGATCGTGAGTTCACGGGACGTCACCGAGCCGAATGTGTGCAGATCGCGGAGGTGCCGTACCTTCGGTGCTAGATCGGTTGATCATGAAGACGTACGACTACATCAACCGCGTTGTCATAACGCTTCTGCTTACGATCTACAAGGGTACGTAGACGATACTCTCCCCTCTCGTTGCTATGCATCACCATGATCTTGCATGTGCGTAGGATTTTTTGAAATTACAACGTTCCCCAACAGTGGCATCAAAGCTACGTTTATGCGTAGATATTATATCACGACTAGAACACAAAGGAGTTGTGGGCGTGGGTATATACATATTGCTTGCCGTCACTAGTTGATTCTTGATTCAGCGGCATTGTTGGATGAAGCGGCCCAGACCGACATTACGCGTACGCTTACGCGAGACTGGTTCTACCGACGTGCTTCGCACACAGGTGGCTAGTGGGTGTTTGTTTCTCCAGCTTTAGTTGAATCGGATTCAATGAACATGGTTCTTTCTGGAGATCAAAAAGCAATCACTATACCGCGTTGTGGTTTTTTGATGCTTAGGTAAGAACGGTTCTTGCTCAGCCCGTAGCAGCCACGTAAAACTTGCAAGAACAAAGTAGAGGACGTCTAACTTGTTTTTGCAGGGCATGTTGTGATGTGATATGGTCAAGACATGATGCTAAATTTGATTGTATGAGATGATCATGTTTTGTAACACAGTTGTCGGCAACTGGCAGGAGCCATATGGTTGTCACTTTATTGTATGAAATGCAATCACCATGTAATTGCTTTACTTTATCACTAAGCGGGAGTGATAGTTGTAGAAGCAATAGTTGGCGAGACGACAATGATGCTTCGATGGAGATCAAGGTGTCAAGCCGGTGACGATGGTGATCATGACGGTGCTTTGGAGATGGAGATCAAAGGCACAAGATGATGATGGCCATATCATATCACTTATATTGATTTCATGTGATGTTTATCCTTTATGCATCTTATTTTGCTTAGTTCGGCGGTAGCATTATAAGATGACCTCTCACTAAATTTCAAGGTATAAGTGTTCTCCCTGAGTATGCACCGTTGCGACAGTTCGTCAAGCCGAGACACCACGTGATGATCGAGTGTGATAAGCTCTACGTTCACATACAATGGGTGCAAGCTAGTTTTGCACACGCGGAATACTCGGGTTAAACTTGACGAGCCTAGCATATGCAGATATGGCCTCGGAACACTGAGACCGAAAGGTCGAGCGTGAATCATATAGTAGATATGATTAACATAGTGATGTTCACCATTGAAAACTACTCCATCTCACGTGATGATCGGTCATGGTTTAGTTGATATGGATCACATGATCACTTAGATGATTAGAGAGATGTCTATCTAAGTGGGAGTTCTTAAGTAATTTGATTAATTGAACTTTAATTTATCATGAACTTAGTACCTGATAGTATTTTGCATGTCTATGTTGTTGTAGATAGATGGCTCGTGTTGTTGTTCCGTTGAATTTTAATGCGTTCCTAGAGAAAGCTAAGTTGAAAGATGATGGTAGCAAGTACACGGACTGGGTCCGTAACTTGAGGATTATCCTCATTGTTGCACAGAAGAATTACGTCCTGGAAGCACCGCTAGGTGACAAACTCGTAGCAGGAGCAATGCCAGATGTTATGAACACCTGGCAGAGCAAAGCTGATGACTACTCGATAGTTCAGTGTGCCATGCTTTACGGCTTAGAACCGGGACTTCAACGACGTTTTGAACGTCATGGAGCATATGAGATGTTCCAGGAGTTGAAGTTAATATTCCAAGAAAATGTCCGGATTGAGAGATATGAAGTCTCCAATAAGTTCTATAGCTGCAAGATGGAGGAGAATAGTTCTGTCAGTGAACATATACTCAGAATGTATGGGTACCACAACCACTTGACTCAACTAGGAGTTAATTTTCCTGATGATAGTTTCATTGACAGAGTTCTTCAATCACTACCACCAAGCTACAAGAGTTTCGTGATGAACTATAATATGCAAGGGATGGATAAGACGATTCCCGAGCTCTTCGCAATGCTAAAGGTTGCGGAGGTAGAAATCAAGAAGGAGCATCAAGTGTTGATGGTCAACAAGACCACCAGTTTCAAGAAAAAGGGTAAAGGGAAGAAGGGGAACTTCAAGAAGAACAACAAGCCAGCTGCTGCTCAAGTGAAGAAACTCAAGTCTGGACCTAAGCCTGAGACTGAGTGCTTCTACTGCAAAGGAACTGGTCACTGGAAGCGGAACTGCCCAAGTATTTGGCGGAGAAGAAGGATGGCAAAGTGAAAGGTATATTTGATATACATGTTATTGATGTATACCTTACTAATGCTCACAGTAGTGCCTGGTTATTTGATACTGGTTCAGTTGCTAACATTTGCAACTCGATACGTCTGATAGCACTTAGCCAAATCATGTACATTGATAAGGTAATAAAAAAGTTTTAATATGGAGAACACCAAGAAAGGCTTACTCCCAATGTCACCTGGCATAGTACCCGGCCTGAATAAGTGTCCTAGAGTCAGCCGCACCAAGAAGGTGGATCCTCCTGGAGATCCTTTCCTTCTCCACTCCCCAAGTGCCTTGCCACCCAAGTAAAGAGGGGGCGTATGACTATGAGCCGATGGAGCTATTTCCCCTTGGTACAACCAAGAAGGCAGCCCACTACGACCACCTAGAACCTAAGGTTTCAAAACATTTTTAAATCTTTTAGGGTACCTCAAGGACATTCTCATCAATTTCACCGGAGTACTTCTGGGACCGTTGGAACCTTTTTGGTTTCATCCTATACATCTCAGATGCATTTCTCTCTTAATCTTAACACTTCCCCGTTCTCTATCAAACTGTTAACAATTAAGCGTGTGTCCCTACAGGTTCGACAATATGTGGACATGACTTAGAACACCTTTTGGTCAATAATCAAAAGTGGAGTGTAGACACACAAATTGATTCCCATATACACACGTAGATATTTATCGAGTGAACCTTTTGTTTACATACACATTTTCCTTTGTTTCATAGTACTAAACAAAACCTGAGGTGAGACTTACGGTATCCTTGTGAATCACTTACTTGATCACAATAGCAAGTTATCCTCATCCTAGTTTTGTTCTCTTTCCTCATTTCTGTATTCCGGTATCACCGTGATTATATAAATGGTGTGTCTAGACGATGATGTATATCGTAATACTGAGTGGACCCAGGGAGTACCTCTTTATTGTTGGAGGAGCAAATCCCATTCTTGAACTATCATGTCCTTAGACATTTTTTATGTACCCGAAAGTTACCGTTATGATCACCCTGTTATTAGTAACTTTTGGCAAACCCAAATGAACCATCCGATATGAAGGTACCCGACATTCTCATGGTCTAAGGATGTGATGTGGGTATACATTAACACTTGACATAATAATATTGATAACAACTTGACGATGAGATCTCATACTATATCATTAGTTGGGTCTAGCACATTGTTCTTCGACATTGTGTTCTCATTATTAGTGGCATCCTTGTTATTTTAACAATAACCGTAATCAAGAAAACTAGATTATCTACAATACATGAGCTAGTCTAAGAGGTGAGACTATGTAGTTAGTTGGTGTTTGTCTTTCTACACATGAAACTGGATTTTCATCCGAATCTCATATTCTGAAACCATTACAGTTATAGTGCAGAAATGTAAACTTAATTATGAAGGTGGAAGTAAATAATAATATTTTATTATTTCCTATAGGGCATATGTCCAACAGATTTGGTGCACGGCGCTGGATTTGCTCTTAGTTCGTGATTGCCTTGAGTCTTTTGCCCAAAATAGCCCGCAACATTATATTCTGAGAAGAGGTATGTGGGAATCTTGAATGCAGTTAATCAAGTGGAAATCACCAAATATCCCTGGACAGTCGAGACGTCGACCATCCAACGCAGTTCATCAAATAAAAACGAACATGTATTTTTTTCCACGTCACAAAGCTGGACACCGAGCTTAATAAAAAAATTTAAAACTAAAGGAAGACTACTCCACGTTGTAGGTGAGGTTAACGACCCCCACACTGGAGCAGCCGGCCTCATTGTCATTGGCAGCCGGCGCCAACCAGCTAGAGCCGCCAACAAGTGTCGTTTTGACATTGTTGTTCTGTTAGTCCGACACATGTTTGTCGTCGGCCTCGAGCTCCTCGAAGAGTCACTCCCACTGTGCGTTGGTGATGTAGTCCTTGCGGCGGCTTCACACAGATGCGAGCATCGCCCTATTCTTGTTGTAGACGCCTAGGTTAACAAGGAGCTCCGCCACTGCAGTGGCATCCAAACGCTCCGCCTCGAGTTGAGCCACTGCCGCGGGTTGCTCATCCAAGAGCACAAGGTTGAACTGCTGCTCCACCTGCAGCATGGTGAAGCAGGGCGCCAGCGTAGTGTCGACGACCATCACCCCTCCTCTTCGGCCGCGGGGCTTGGTCATGAGATCGCCCTCCTGTTCATCCTCCATCTCCTCCTCCTTTGAACTCGACTCGGAGGGCTCGGATGTTGGCCCGCCTCAATGCAGGCCTGGCGTCGGGTGTCTAGGGCGCGGACCTCTGCCACGATTTTAGTGTCACTCCAACGTGAGCTGATTATACCACGTAGCCAAGGACCGCACCATGCCCGATGGCCGAAGATATGGAGTGGACTAGGGGCTCATACGGCTCTAAAGTTGCATGCGAATGGTGGGAGGATGGGCTCGGAGGTGTTATTTTGGGGGAGGCTGGCTGGCTTTAACTAGTCATGGCAGGGAGCCGTGAAGGTTCAATGCGGACAGCAAAGTCGATGCGGGTAAGCAGGCGGATGACCACACGATGCAAATGCTGACATGCTAATGGTTTAAGGCCGTTCGGAAGGGTTTTTTGAATGGGTCCGGGGTGTCGGAGTCTGATGTGGCAGGCGTCCAAACTCCCCCAGAGCTCCCTCGATCTGGAGCCAGTTTATAGAATTTCAGACATTCGGACCGATATCATCTGTTTTGGTGATCTGTACTAAAATTGTCCAAACGGACGGTGGGAATGATCCATGTTAGAGATGGCCTGCCTCGAGTTGACTCACTTCACTCACATACTTTGGCAACCTGGCATTAACACTCAAACTTGTTGGCCCCTAGAGTGAACCAGAAAGCTGCTCCGATCTTTTTTCGGTTCATACTTATCAAAAGACCGTATTTCTCTTCGTCAATATTATTTGTCACAGCTTTAGTACACTTTAAAATATTGTGGACTTCAATCGTCCCAAAATAAGTGTCTCAGGGTTAGTATAACTTTATACTAGAGTTAGTATAAAGACACTTATTTTAGGACGGAAGAATATTATATATCATCTCCTCTCCTGATCAAAACAGTCGGACCGATACGCCGCACATATTCTGGAAGTGGTGTTAGTGGAGTTGACTGGGACGGACCGATACGCCGCACATATTCTGGAAGTGGTGTTAGTGGAGTTGACTGGGATGGCATATGCTCGGGAGCCTGACGGAAACCGTTGATGGTTCCGTAGTGACACTGATGGTGCTACTGCCCCATGTTTGAGATTCTTTTCAGAACGTACCGGAAGAATACCAGTTTTATTCTGGTCTGGCGTGCTTTGACGGCTTGTTCCTCGCGCAGCCAAGAAGCAAGAAGCAACTCGTGCTCCTTCAGCGATGCCTCCGGTGGGCTGTCACCCCCGCCGCAAATATTCTGAATTTGTTATACCATAGATTTTACATTTAAATCTGGAACATAGTAGCAGAAAAAAAAAGATTGGGTCCATTTACAATGAAGAAAATGGGCCATATTCAAGCCCAGTCCGCATGTGTTTCTATTTGCGCCATGATTTGATTTGATTTTTTACTTTCCAGATAAGCATTTTGAATTTAGATCCAAAATTTTATATCAGACTAGATACGTATTTTACTTATATCATGTTGAAATTTCAGTCTTTCAATATTTCAAATGATATTTACGGTGATTGGGTGCACAAGTAGCATCAAATGCTCCGGTGCACCAGATACGCCCCATCCACACGGTATAGTGAGTCTCATAAAAAACACGATACAGTAAGCTCTAGTTGGCTTTCGCCAGATCTTAATAGGCGACAAACACATGTTCATCAACAGTGCACACTTATAGGCACTAGGGCCACGTCGTAGCCCGTTTGACCGTTTGACCTCATGATACAGGGCAAGCCAGATCTTAATAGGCGACAAACACATGTTCATCAACAGTGCACACTTATAGGCACTAGGGCCACGTCGTAGCCCGTTTGACCGTTTGACCTCATGATACAGGGCAAGCCATTGGAGTGGCCCGATCTTCACGAATTAGGGGTGTATTTGAGGTAGTACACGAGGAACAAGGAGCAACACTCAAGAGAAAACCACTCTCATAGACAAGATTCACACACAACTAGTCAAATCCCAATGCAAAAGGTGATACACTCCAAGATCCAAACAATAACAAAGTAAAAGTTAGCTAAGGTAGGCTCCTCTCCAAATTCAAGAGGAATTGGAGGTCTTGAGAGATGGGGTCTTGTATTCCTATAGGAATCTTCTCGTAAGAGGTCTTGTAATCCAACAGATTCTTCTCTTGCAAGGGATCTTGATACGGAAGGAGGAGGTAGATTGAGCAAAGCTCTCCTAAGATTTAGTTTATATTTTGCTAACTCTAGATAGGAGGAGGAGTATGGTATATATAGTTTAGCGACGAAGAGATAGTTATGTCGGGAAAGGTAACAGGCATGTGACGCACCCTCTATCCGACTTACGGCTGATAGGGTATGAGGGCTCTGGGTAAGTCGGACAGGTGGTCCGATGTTTTGTCCGACGTATCGGAGGTTGTGTCGGATATTCTTGTCATACATTCCGACAGTTCCCAAAGAACAAACATGAAGTCGGATGTTGGATCAGACACTCTGTTAGAATGTTCGACTTTCCCGCTGGTTGTTGGCTGACTTTGTCTGAGGTACTCCTTGCTTCTTGTTTCTCGCCTTACAAGCTTCTCTCGTGGATGGTGTCGGCCCGTCCTTGTGTGTGTTTGCCTCCATTGCATGTTCGTCATTCGACTCAAACCTAAAGGTGCAAAGGGTAGGTGTGTCAAGTAGTATACCATTTGTGTGAGAACCAAGTAGACACACATAAATGATATAATTATCCATAATACGTGATGAGTGTGTCCTTTGTCGATGGAGCCATGGCCATGGTGGTGACCCTAGGGTGCACCACCACCTCACTTGGCTAGATTTTTTTACAAGACACAACCCGACCCCATAGATCATTGTGGTAGTTCTTGGGGATAAAGAAAGCACATAGCTTCAAAAATAGTATCATTTTTTTAGATAGCTAACCGCAAAAAATATTATCGTTCAACATGACGAAATCATTTATTGCAAATCATGTTCAGGTATCATAAATAAGAACATGGAAATAAATACATCAACATTCATTCTTACCTGAAGTATCGCCAATGTGACCAAAAAAAATTTAACATGGTGTTACATGAAAAAAAATGGATATAAGTACACATATTGATCATTATTTGAAAAAAATTACCACACACATAACTCAAAATTAAGGGCATCGACTTATTTTGAAAGAAAGATAGAGAAATAGGTTGTGAACAACAAATTGCATTCATGAATGCAGGTCGAATTGGTGTGGTAGTTAAGAAGGCGTAAATGTATATTTAAAAACTAATATTTGTCCACATCCATTGGATGAAATGTAGGTAAATTAGTGATTCCTAGACTTAGATCCAAATTATCATGTTCTTTCCAGTGACTAGGTTTCCTCCTCCCGTCAGTGCCACCACCAGTCTGCCCCATCTCCGATGGCCTATGGACCATAGCGGTGCAGAGGACCCCGCCCCCACCGGCGGAATGGATTGCACTATCATTTTTGTTAGGGGTCAACATATTTGGTTGGGGCTGTGTGGCGGCAGTGATATTCCTAAATATAAATAATGTCTCCCGCGTTCGATCCCTGACCGAATGGTGTGTCTAGTGTCGTTAGAGGGTGTGTGGAGGTGTGTCGTTGTCGGATCTCATGAGATTCAGTCGGTGCTGGTATTTGGTGGATTTGTTTAGATCTAGTATTCGTCCATTCATTCGTGTGCTTACATATTTGATCCTTCCGATCTAAGACTCGCTTCATCAGCGACGATTGATGCTCTGATGCGCTGGACCTATAGGGCCTTAGCACGTTGACTTCCTAACTTTCTACTAGAACAAGGTTTGCGCCACTCCAGTGTGGTAGGTGTCATGACGGTGGCGCGCTTCGGCTCACTCTAGTGCTTATAGTCGTCGCGAGATGATCCATGGACCTCTATAATTTTTGTTACCTCTAGCGTCTTTGTACTACCATGATTGATTACGAATCGACTAAAAATTTCTTTCGCAAAAAAATTATCACAATATAATTTTGTTGAGTGAATTTTAGTTTTTCTTATGTCTACTTTGTTGTTTTTCATCCTACATTTAACAATTTTTTTCATCTTGAGTACCCCATTTAACAAAACTTGCATCAGTTTCCATCCCCTTGAAAATATTTTAGGCTACTACAGATAGCTCCTCTCGTGGTTCTTTTAGCGGACAAATTACACTATATAAAGAGTTAAAAAAGTTAGACCCATTACGAGACGGTGGCGATAAAAAAACACATACACGAATCGGTGTTTACTAAAACGGTCATAACTTTTTTATTCGGAATTCGTTTCGGACCCACAAGTATTCAAAATGCTCGCGTCGAGCATGCGAATCCAGAAAATACTCCGTGCTTGCGCCAGGAGGCCCGGAGTGCCTTCAAATTCGGCCTTAAGGAGGACTTTTTGGCCTTGAAAGTCAGATAACACTTTACCCGAAGGGAAAGTCAAATCCAAGACATACTGGGCGGAGAAAACCAGCATAGTTTTTGTCATGGAACGATGACGCGCGAGGTCGTGGACCTTTCCGTGGCAGGAGGAAGGATTCGCTTCGCGGAAACAGAATCTGGCATGCTCCGATGTCGGCTGAGCCCCAAACCCACGCATCCGGTCGCGCCGCTAAATATTCACACAAGCTCAACCCACTGATCAACAGCAGCTTAAGCAAGCGCAAACTGGTACTGCTAGCCCGTGTAGTTTGTTGAGAAGCAAGGTTGCATCCACACATCGGCTGACCACCGTGCTCACCGGCCACCAATCCGCCATGCCGTCGATTGCCAACGCTAGCGACAATGGCGAGTTGAAGCAGAGGCAGCCGGAGCAGGAGCTGGTCTGCGTCACGGGGGGCGGAGGCTTCATCGGCTCCTGGGTCGTGAAGGAGCTCCTCCTCCGTGGCTACCGCGTCAGGGGAACCGCCCGAGATCCTGGTAAGCAACAGTTAACACACCATCCATGATCTCGCCGAGTGTTGTGGTTTTTGACCAGCTTATCTAATGGCGCGCGCGTTTGCATTGGTTTGTGAAGCTGACCGCAAGAACGCGCACCTGCTGGCTCTGGAGGGCGCCGAGGAGAGGCTTACCTTTTTCCGCGCCGACGTCCTCGACTACGACGGCCTTCACGCCGCCTTCCGTGGCTGCGACGGCGTCTTTCACATCGCCTCGCATGTCTCCAACGACCCGTCAGTACAGACTTTGCTCTGGTCACTTCTTTTAGTTTCAGCAGGGGCCGGGTACTTACTTGTTACATGTGCTGTCGGTTTTTGCAGGACCTCGTGCCGGTCGCCGTTGAGGCAACCAGAAACGTGATCAGAGCTGCAGCGGACGCTGGCGTGCACCGTGTGGTGTTCACTTCGTCCTACGGCGCCGTGCACATGGACCCAACCGCGGCCCGGACGCCGTGCTAGAGACGTGCTGGAGCGACTACGAGTACTGCAAAAACACAGGGGTAAGAAACTCCATCGCACCCGATCTTTCTCGCCGGTCGCTGAGCCCACTAACAGCCCTCGTGTGCCTCGCCGGTCGCTGCACCAAGATGATGGCGGAGATAACGGCGACGGAGGAGGCGGCCAAGAGGGGCCTAGAGCTGGCAGTGGTGGTGCCGTCTATGACCATGGGCCCCATGCTTCAGCAGGCGCTCAACTTCAGCAGCAGCCACATCGCTCGCTACCTCACCAGCGCCAAACCCACCTACCCTAACGCCGTCGCCGCCTACACCGACATCCGTGACGTCGCCCGGGCCCATGTCCTTGTCTACGAGCACCCCGATGCACACGGCCGGTACCTCTGCATCGGCGCCGTGCTGTACCGTGCGCACTTCCTCCAGCTCCTCGACGACCTCTTCCTGCAGTACCACATAACCGCCAAGTAAGTACGAGCGCAATATGATCGATCTTATTTGAATAAGTACGAGCGCAATACGATCGATCTTATTTGAACGTGCTTGATTCGATTTTGGGCGTTGCTTGCTTGCTCACCGTGGAATTCGTTGGCGCAGCAGGTGCGACGATGACGGCAAGCCCATGGCAAATCCGTACAAGTTCATTGTAACGCCCATGATGCGGCTATATGTTCCACGTGTCGAAGCATGACTTAGAGGCATAACCATATTGTAAGCAATGCCGTAAGTGGGGTAATCTTCACACAACCCATGTAATAAATAAGGAAAAGAGGTACATAGTTGGCTTACACTCGCCACGTCACATAATATCATAAATATGATTACATTCATCCAGATACAATCAAGGTCGGACTACGGAACCAAACTAAAGACAACTCCAAATGCATAATGACCCCGATCACCTCAACTGCGCTTCACTACTGATCGCCTGGAATGAAAACGTAGTATCGTCCTGAGTCCTCATCGAACTCCCACTTGAGCTCAGTCGAATCTCCTGGAGCGGTATCATCGGCCCCTGCATCTGGTTGTGGAAGTAAACTGTGAGTCACGGGGACTCAGCAATCCCACACCCTCGCGATCAAGACTATTTAAGCTTATAGGTAGAGAAAGGTATGAGGTGGAGCTGCAGCAAGCACTAGCATATATGATGGCTAACATACGCAAATGAGAGCGAGAAGAGAAGGCAAGGCACGGTCGAGAAACTACGACCAAGAAGTGATCCTATAACAACCTATGTTCAATCGTAAACTTGAGACCGTGTTCTCTTCCCGGACTCCGCCGAAAAGAGACCATCACGGCCACACACTCTGTTGATTCATTTTAATTAAGTTAAGATTCAGGTTTTCTACAACCGGACATTAACAAATTCCCATCTGCCCATAACCGCGGGCACGGCTTTCGAAAGTTCAAATCCCTGCAGGGGTGTCCCAACTTAGCCCATCATAAGCTCTCACGGTCAATGAAGGATATTCCTTCTCCCAAGACAACCCGATCAGACTCGGGATCCCGGTTACAAGACATCTAGACAATGGTAAAACTAAACCAGCAAAGCCACCCGAATGTGCCCCTGATGGCCACCGGCGGCTGACAAGTTGGACCAACACTCAGAGGAGCACTGGCCCGGGGGTTTAAAATAAAGATGACCCTTGAGTCCGCGGAACCCAAGGGAAAAGAGGCTAGGTGGCAAATGGTAAAACCAATGTTGGGCATTGTTGGAGGAGTTTTATTCAAGGCGAACTGTCAAGGAGTTCCCAATATAACCCAACCGTGTAAGGAACGCAAAATCAAGGAACATAACACCAGTATGACGGAAACTAGGGCGGCAAGAGTGGAACAAAACACAAGGCATAAGGCCGAGCCTTCCACCCTTAACCAAGTATATAGAGGCATTAAAATAGACAAGATATAATAATGATATCCCAACAATAAACATGTTCCAACAAGGAACAAACTCTAATCTTCACATGCAACTAGCAACGCTATAAGAGGGGCTGAGCAAAGCGGTAACATAGCCAAACAACGGTTTGCTAGGACAAGGTGGGTTAGAGGCTTGACATGGCAATATGGGAGGCATGATAAGCAAGTGGTAGGTATCGTAGCATAGGCATAGCAAAAGAGCGAGTATCTAGCAAGCAAAGATAGAAGTGATTTCGAGGGTATGGTCATCTTGCCTACAAAGTTCTCCGAGTTGACGTTACCTTGATCCTCGTAAGCGTACTCAACGGGCTCCTCGTTCACGTACTTGTCTCCCGGCTCTACCCAAAGCAAGAACACAAACAAAGGGAACCACAATCAACCACGTGCAATGCACAAGCAGCATGATGCAAAACATGGCATGATATGCGGAACGTGAAATGCAATGCATATGCATGCTTCGGAAAGGAAAGATTGAACCTGGCCTCAACTTGGAAAACCAAGAGTCCCACTAGAAAGATGAGTTGATTTCGGTCGAAATCGATATGAAGATCACCGGAAACGGATGCACGGTTTGCAAATGGCAAGCAAAACAAATATGGCACCGATCTGCGATTAACAACACGAGGCCATCTAAATGCATCAAGAAAAACAAGCTACTGCCCTCTAACATAGCAACAAAGCACATGGCAGTGATCCACTCAAGATGCTTGACAAAAGATGAACACTGAGCTACGGCTAATTCACTCAATAATAGGTTCAAACAAGCATGGCAAAAGTGCAAAAGATATCAGGTTACAGACTTAGTGAAATTAACAACAAGCCAGGAATTTAACATCAGGAAGCAGTGTTTAGAGCAAGATAACAACATGCTACAGGAACATATCATGGCAAAGCAAGGCATGGCATGAAGCTACTCAAAGCATACAACAAAAGTCCCTTACTGACCATAAGCCAAAAGGGATCAGAAAATACAATGGCAACCATGTGAACATAGCAAGTTTCGTTAACAGATTCAGACTTAGAAGAAAACTGGAACATGGCAAAACAGATATTAAGTAGGCATGTTTACGAGCTCGATGCACTCACCACAAGGCATTGCATGACAAACTAAGCATACACCCAGCAAGTAAACATGGCATAGAAGCTAAACATGGCAAGAACATCATCATAACATGCATGGATCAACTACAACAACCTTGGCAAAAATGCTTAACACGTAAACATTCTGCCAGGAACATTTTATAGCAAAAGTAGAGCTCGATTGAGTTAAGCTAGGGTGCTCCATAAATGCAAACAAAGACATGGATGGATAGAGCACAACAATATCTACAAAACGTCCTTTCTGATCATGCTCAAAATAGGCATGGATCACTCTGTAGCAACAAGAATACATGGCATAAAAATAATATCAGGAAAAAGACTTAGACGATTTCTAAGTCCCTGAAATCAGCAACATTACGAGAGCTACTTTGCATGCTTGTGATAGTCACCACAGAGATCACAAAAATATATGGCATACACCCCTGTAAAGATGGCATGGCATACTTCAAAACTCATGTAGGGCTCAAGTTCATAGGAGGCACACATTAATCATGGCAAAAATGACAAATGTCCAAATGCTGATAAGAAACTGAAACTAACATTGCATAGCACTCTTGCAACATCACTTAGGGCATCAAGATGAACTCAAATGAACATGGTGCAATGGAATGAAATGAAGTACTCGTCGAGACGAACAATTCGATATGCTACACGCCCAAAACGGAGCCACCGGTGCAAAGATATGATGCGATGAAAATGCCCAAAAAATACTGGGGACTTGGGAAAAAGTCAACCTCTCTCCCAGATATAGGGTTCGTGCACGCTCTTCGAGAATCGCCGGAAAAGAAGCAGCGGTGGCCGGAGCGTCGCGTGGGTTCGCCGGAGAGGAGGAGGCTGGCCGGAACGGGCGGGGCCGGCCGGATCTGGGGCTGGGAAGGCGCGGTGGCGAGGAAGGGGGCCCGGGCGCGGCGAAGGGCGACGAGGTGCGGCGCGCGGCGGCCGGCCGGATGCGGAGGTCGGCGACAGGGCACGCTGCGGAGGCGGCGGGGCCGGCGAGCGCGGTTGGGCGGCGCCTCGGGCGCGGGCGGTAGACGGCTTCGGGCCGCGGGGGCCGGATCTGGGTCCCGCGGGCCTCGACGGTGGCTGGTTGGCAGGGCGCCACGTGGCGGGTGGTGAGTGGCGGCGGCGAGGTTGTCCGGCGGCGGGCGGACGCGTCCGACGCACGGAGAGGAGCAGGGCTAGGGTTAGGGGTGGATTGACCCGGGATTTGGAATGGGAGGACCTATTTATACATAGAAGGAGCTAGGAGGCTCCAAATTGAGCACGGTTTTTGGCCACGCGATCGTGATCGAACGACTGAGATGATGGAAGGGGTTTAGGTGGGTTTTGTTCCACTTTGGAGAGGTGTTGGGCTGCAACACACACGAGGCCTTTACGGTCCCTCGGTTAACCGTTGGAGTATCAAACGAAGTCCAAATGGCACGAAACTTGACAGGCGGTCTACCGGTAGTAAACCAAGGCAGCTTGGCAAGTCTCGGTCCAATCAGAGAACGTTTAACACCCGCACACGAAAAGAGGTAAAAGGGGGCACCGGAGGACATAGGAGCGCCGGAATGCAAAACGGACAACGGGGAAAAAGCTCGAATGCATGAGATGAACACGTATGCAAATGCGATGCACATGATGACATGATATGAGATGCATGACAAAAGCAAAACAAAACGAAGACAAAAAAACCCGACAACGAGGAAATATCATAACTTAGTGCTGGAAATGGCAAGAGTTGGAATATAAATATGGTAGGTTACATATGGAGTGTTACAACACTCCACCACTACGAAAGGATCTCGTCCCGAGATCTAGGACTAAAAAAACTCCGGGTACTCGAAATGGAGGTGGTCCTCGCGTTCCCAGGTGGCTTCACAATCGGAATGATGTGACCACTTGACTTTCAGGAATTTGATAGACTTGTTGTGAGTCTTGCACTCAGTTTCTTCAAGAATGGCAACGGGGTGCTCATGATAAGACATGTCTTCTTGGAGATCAATCTCTTCGAAGTTGATGGTGCGGTCAGGAGTCTTGAAAACACTTCCGGAGTTGAGACACGTGAAACACGTCGTGCACATTTGCAAAGTTGGATGGAAGCTCAAGTTGATATGCGAGATCGCCTCTTTTGCCAATGATCTTGAAAGGACCCACCTATCTAGGGGCAAGCTTCCCTTTGATACCGAAGCGATGAGTACCTTTCATTGGAGAGACGCGGAGGTAGACATGGTCTCCGATCTCGAAAGCCAAGTCACGATGTTTGTTGTCATAGTAACTCTTCTGGCGCGATTGCGCGGCTTTGAGATTTTCACGAATGACTTTGCACATTTCTTCAGCCTCTGTGATCAAGTCATTTCCAAGAAGTTGGCGTTCACCAGTCTCTGACCAGTTAAGAGGAGTACGGCACTTCCTGCCATAGAGAATCTCGAATGGGGCCTTGCCCGAACTTGCTTGGAAGTTGTTGTTGTAGGAGAACTCGGCATATGGAAGACAATCTTCCCACTTCATACCGAAAGAGATGACACAAGCCCTGAGCATATCTTCAAGAATTTGATTGACTCGCTCGACTTGGCCACTGGTTTGAGGATGAAAAGTTGTGTTGAAGCGAATGTTGGTGCCCATGGCCTTCTGAAAAGAATCCCAAAACTTTGAGGTGAAGATGCTACCATGATCTGAAGATATCAACTGCGGAATGCCATGCAGAGAGACAATCCTGGAGGTATATAGCTCTGCCAACTGAGCTGCTATAATAGATTCTTTGATAGGAAGAAAATGAGCCACTTTAGTGAGCTTGTGGATGACAACAAAGATAGCATCATTGCCACGCTTGGACTTTGGAAACCCAGTCACGAAGTCCATCTCAATATGGCCAAACTTCCATTCTGGAATGGCAAGAGGTTGGCGTAGACCAGCTGGTCGTTGGTGTTCTACTTTCACTCTTCTGCAGACATCACATTCATTCACGAACTGAGCAATCTCGCGCTTCATTCGAGTCCACCAATACGACTGCTTGAGGTCCTGGTACATCTTTGTACTTCCAGAGTGAATAGAGAGGAGTGAATTGTGAGCCTCATTCATAATGACTTTACGAAGGTCACCCTTAGGAACAACAATGCGATCCTCGAAGAATAGAGTATCCTTGTCATCAAGACGACATCACTTATACTTGGGTTGACTCTTGGCAATCCCAATCTTCACCTTCTTCACCATAGCATCAAGAAGTTGAGCCTCACGAATCTGATCTTCCAAAGTAGGAGAGACTTGGAAGTTGGCAAGGAATCCTTGAGGAACAACTTGGAGATTGAGTTTGTGGAAAGCTTCACAAAGCTCTGGTTGGTAGGGCTTGAGAATCAAACTATTGCAGTAAGCCTTCCTACTCAATGCGTCAGCAATTACATTGGCCTTGCCTGGAGTATATTCGATACTCGGATTATACTCTTGAATCATTTCGACCCAACGAGTCTGCCTGAGGTTGAGGTTTGGCTGAGTGAAGATGTACTTGAGACTCTTATGATCAGTGAAGATGTCCACTTTCCTTCCCAACAAGAGATGTCTCCATGTTAAAAGAGCATGGACAACTGCCGCCAACTCGAGGTCATGAGTGGGGTAGTTATTTTCGTTGGGCTTCAACTGGCGAGAGGTATAGGCCACAACTTTCTTCTCTTGCATAAACACTGCACCGAGACCTTGAAGGGAAGCATCACAGAAAACCTCGAATGGTTTGGATTCATCAGGAGGAGTCAGAACTGGAGCAGTGACTAACTTCTCTTTCAGGGTGTTGAAAGCGATGTCACATTCAGGCGACCAGACATACTTCACATGCTTATGGAGGAGGTTGGAAAGAGGCTTCGCGATCTTTGAGAAGTTCTCAACGAACCTTCGATAATAGCTTGCGAGCCCAAGGAAGCTGCGGAGTTGCTTCACATTCTGAAGTGGTTCCCAATTCACAATTGCAGACACCTTCTCAGGATTAATAGCTATGCCCTTGGCAGAGATGATATGCCCAAGGTAGAGAACCTCATCGAGCCAAAACTAACACTTTGAAAACTTCGCATAGAACTGATGTTCTCTGAGTTTGTCCAGAACCAATCTCAAGTGCTTGGCATGATCCTCCTTGTTCTTGGAAAAGACCAGAATGTCATCGAGGTAGACCAAGACGAAGTCATTTGTGTAGGCATTGAAGATGAAGTTCGTCATGCGAGAGAAAGTTGGAGGAGCGTTGACAAGACCGAAAGACATGACAGTGTATTCATATGAACCATAGCTTGGTCTGAACGCTGTCTTGGGGATATCTTCTTCAAGAATGCGAATCTGATGATAGTCCATACGGAGATCAAGCTTGGAGAATACTTGAGCACCTTTGAGTTGTTCGAAAAGCTCATTGATGTTGGGAAGTGGGTACTTGTTCTTTATGGTCTTCTTGTTCAATGGACGATAGTCGACACAGAGTCGGTCCGTTCCATCGTTCATGACAAAAAGAACACCACAACCCCATGGAGAAGAACTTGGTCGGATGAGACCCATACACTCTTGAATATCGAGTTGTTTCTTCAGCTCCTTCAACTCTTCAAGTCCAAGCTTGTATGGACGTTTGCAAACAGGTTCCGTGCCAGGCTCAAGATTGATGACGAATTCAACTGGCCGGTGAGAAGGCATTCCTGGAAGCTCTTCTGGAAAGACGTCTTGATATTCGCAAATGACTGGAATCTGAGATATGGCATCCAGCTCACCCTTCTCGTTGAGAGAAAACAGTCGAATGGTATCATCACGCGCAGCAAAGACGATTACATCCTCAGACGAATGTGTCAATCGAATCTGCCTGGCAGCACAATTAAGCTGAGCCTTGTGCTTAGAAAGCCAGTCCATTCCGAGAATAAGATCAATATCCAAGTTACCAAGGACCATTGGAGAAGACAGAAACTTATAGTCGCCCAACGTGATAGAAACATCCGGAACCACGTAGCTTGTGTGCAAGCATTTACCCGGTGAGACAACTGCTAATGGTCTATGCAAATCTTGGAAAGCCAACTCATGCTTAGTTGCAAATGGTCTTGAGATGAAACAATACGATGCACCAGTGTCAAAAAGAACTTTTGCAGGAATATCGTTCACAGGAAGGTTACCCATTATCACATCTGACGAGTCCTCTGCCTGAGCTGTGTTCATCATGTTGACCTTTGCAAACTTGGGATTATGCTTGACCACTGCGTTGCTGGCAGATCTCACAGGAGGAGGAGGAAGACGCCTCTGATTGAAGCATTTGTTGGCATAGTGACCCTTCTGATGACACTTGTTGCACATAACCTCCGAGAGCGGACGGTGATACGGAGCACTTGATCTTGGAGCATGAGACGAAGTCTTGTTCTGAAAGCCTGGGTTGGGTGGGTGGGAAGATCCATTGCCACCTTTGCTCTTCTGTTGATAAGGCTGATGGAACGGAGGAGGAGGCAACCAATACTTTTGCTACTTAGTTGCCACTTGAGTTGAGGAAGAAGGAGTTGCATCCCTGACTCGCTTCTTCGAAGCATCGCACTTGAGCTGAGCAGTCTCTTGTTTCAGTGCCATGTTGTAAAACTCATCGTACTTCTTCGGCTCAAAAAGCACGAGAGCTAGTTGGAGATCTTCTTTGAGGCCACCTCTGAACTGATAAATCATGCACTTCTCATCAGGGACGTCTTGTTTAGAGAAACGAGCGAGCTTATGGAACATGATGTTGTACTCGTAAACAGACAAGCTGCCTTGCTTCAGGTTGCGGAACTCCTCAAGCTTGCTCTCAACAACACTCTGAGGAATGTGGTGAGCTTTGAAGTCTTGACGGAATGCATCCCAGGTAATCACATGACCTCCTCTGGAATCTTTGTATTGCTGATACCACTCAGCAGCTTGGTCTTTGAGTTGGAACGAAGCAAACTTGACAAAGTCCTCAGGCCTGACGTTGCTGCACTCGAAATGCTTGCAGATATCCACGAGCCAATCATTAGCGTCTATTGCCTCGACACAGTTACTGAAGGTCTTTGGCTGGTTTGTGAGGAACTGGTTGAGTGTAGCAAATTGATTCTGAAAGTTGCCATGGCCTTGGTTTCCTTGGTTGTGCTCTTGCAAGAGTTGCATAAGCATCTGCGTGTTGACATTGGTAGAGGCCATCACAGCTTGCCATGCCTCCGGAGGTGGAGGTGGTGGTGGCGGATCAGGATTCTGACGCGTTGGAGGAGCCATCCTGAAGAGGGTGACATCCGTTAGCATCTTGACAGACATATATTCAAGATGAATCAAATGGATCGAAATTGCAACATATAGTCTTAACATCCGAATAAAACGAACGAATGAATTCTGAATTAAATGGTCACACTTCCATAAATTGAGAAGCCACTTAGGTAGAGGTAGAAGAATAAAACAACAAGGTACGGACAAGAACAAATACTTGCTGAGGATTACCCAATCACAAACCAAATATTCGCGGAAGAAATACTAGAGCTACATGAATTCCCACCTATGAAACTCCCGAACCTTTCCGGTTATGCAATCAGGTGTTGGGGATACAGGGGAAGCATAATATCTCACCCAAAGCTAGCAAATCCTACATCTAGCTGTATCCATCCTTCAGCACATAACCAAGAAACCTTCAGAAATCATTTACCTCAACCTTCGAAAAGCATCCGTTATACGGTTATGGCAATACTCCCGAACTCCCGCCCCAGTACTGGGTGGCGTCGAGGTTATCTCACCAACAACTGCATAAAAGAGATTTTCGATGTCGGCAAAACTCAGGTATTCCAGAACTGCAACGATAAAATTGTGACGACAACACCTTGGAGATCAACTCCCCGGGACACTGCCACAACCCCTAAATGTTAGGAGGCACCAAGAACAATGTTCTCGTCACAAAACCATCGGAATGATTCCAAAATACCCGCGTGATCCTAAAAAAATTTAGTGAAATTTGAGAAGAGAAGAGTCAAAACTCTACGTCAGGATGCCTCACCAGAGCGACGAAGGGACAGGGGAGTAAAAAGAATCCTACTCTCCGATATATAAAATCCTAAATGACTCAAAACATTTTTCTAGACTCAACAACGCCAGCGGTTCGATCAAGCAGGGGGGCTCCTAAGTCGGGGAAGGCTCTGATACCAACTTGTAACCCCACGATGCGGCTATATCTCCCACGTGTCGAAGCACGACTTAGAGGCATAACCGCATTGTAAGCAATGTCGCAAGTGGGGTAATCTTCACACAACCCATGTAATAAATAAGGAAAAGAGTTACATAGTTGGCTTACACTCGCCACGTCACACAATAGCATAAATATCATTACATTCATCCAGATACAATCAAGGTCCAACTACGGAACCAAAATAAAGACAACCCCAAATGCATAATGACCCCGATCGCCCCAACTGGCTTCCACTACTGATCGTTTGGAAAGGAAACGTAGTATTGTCCTGAGTCCTCATCGAACTCCCACTTGAGCTCAGTCGAATCTCCTGGAGTGGTATCATCGGTCCCTGCATCTGGTTGTGGAAGTAAACTGTGAGTCACGGGGACTCAGCACTCTCACACCCTCCCGATCAAGACTATTTAAGCTTATAGGTAGGGAAAGGTATGATGTGGAGCTGCAGCAAGCACTAGCATATATGGTGGCTAACATACGAAAATGAGAGCGAGAAGAGAAGGCAAGGCACGGTTGAGAAACTATGACCAAGAAGTGATCCTAGAACAACCTACGTTCAAGCATAAACTCGAGACCGTGTTCTCTTCCCGGACTCTGCCGAAAAGATGTTGGAAATATGCCCTGGAGGCAATATTAAATTAGTTATTATTATATTTCATTGTTCATGATAATCGTTTATTATCCATGCTAGAATTGTATTGATATGAAACTCAGATACATGTGTGGATACATAGACAACACCATGTCCCTAGTAAGCCTCTAGTCGACTAGCTCGTTGATCAATAGATGGTTACGGTTTCCTGACCATGGACATTGGATGTCGTTGATAACGGGATCACATCATTAGGAGAATGATGTGATGGACAAGACCCAATCCTAATCCTAGCACAAGATCATGTAGTTCGTATGCTAAAGCTTTTCTAACGTCAAGTATCATTTCCTTAGACCATGAGATTGTGCAACTCCTGGATACCGCAGAAGTGCTTTGGGTGTGCCAAATGTCACAACGTAACTGGGTGGCTATAAAGGTGCACTACGGGTATCTCCGAAAGTGTCTGTTGGGTTGGCACGAATCGAGACTGGGATTTGTCACTCCGTGTAACGGAGAGGTATCTCTTTGCCCACTCGGTAGGACATCATCATAATGTGCACAATGTGACCAAGGAGTTGATCATGGGATGATGTGTTACGGAACGAGTAAAGAGACTTGCCGGTAACGAGATTGAACAAGGTATCGGGATACCGACGATCGAATCTCGGGCAAGTATCGTACCGATAGACAAAGGGAATTGTATACGGGATTGATTGAATCCTTGACATCATGGTTCATCCGATGAGATCATCGTGGAGCATGTGGGAACCAACATGGGTATCCAGATCCCGCTGTTGGTTATTGACAGGAGAGTTATCTCGGCCATGTCTGGATGACTCCCGAGCCCGTAGGGTGTACACACTTAAGGTTCGATGACGCTAGGGTTATATGGAAAGTATGTACACGGTTACCGAATGTTGTTCAGAGTCCCGGATGAGATCCCGGACGTCATGAGGAGTTCCAGAATGGTCCGGATGTAAAGATTTATATATGAGAAGTCCCGTTTTGGTCACCGGAAAGGTTTCGGGTGCTATCGGTAACGTACAGGGACCACCGGGAGGGTCCCGGGGGTCCACCAGGTGGGGCCACCAGCCCTAGAAGGCTGCGTGGGCCAAGTGTGGGAGGGGACCAGCCCCAGGTGGGCTGGTGCGCCCCCCACCAAGGCCCAAGGCGCAAGGGAGAGTGGGAGGGGGCAAACCCTAGGTCGATACGGGCCTTAAAGCCCACCCTAGGTGCGCCCCCTCTCTCCCCCTTTGGCTGCCACCCTAGATGGGTTTTGCGGCTGCCGCCACCCTTAGGGAGGGAACCCTAGATGGGGGCGCAGCCTCTTCCCTTCCCCTATATATACTTGAGGTATTGGGGGCTGCAAGACACACGAGATCATCTCCCTCTTGGCGCAGCCCTACCTCTCTCCCTCCTCGTCTCTCGTAGTGCTTGGTGAAGCCCTGCTGGAGTTCCGCGTTCCTCCACCACCACCACGCCATGGTGCTTCTGCTGGACGGAGTCTTCCTGAAACTCTCCTTCTCCCCTTGCTGGATCAAGGCGTGGGAGACATCACCGGGCTGCACGTGTGTAGAACGCGGAGGCGCCATTGTTCGGCGCTTAGATCGGAATCAACCGTGATCTGAATCGCTGCGAGTACGACTCCTTCATCCGCGTTCTTGCAACGCTTCCGCTTAGCGATCTACTAGGGTATGTAGATGTGCTCCCCTTCCCCTCGTTGCTAGATTACTCCATAGATTGATATTGGTGATGCGTAGAAAATTTTAAATTTCTGCTACGATCCCCAACAGTGGCATCATGAGCTAGGTCTATGCGTAGTTTCTATGCACGAGTAGAACACAAGTTGTTGTGGGCGTCGATTTTGTCAATATACTTGCCGTTACTAGTCTTATCTTGATTCGGTGGCATCGTGGGATGAAGCGGCCCAGACCGACCTTACACGTAGTCTTACGTGAGACAGGTTCCACCGACTGACATGCACTAGTTGCATAAGGTGGCTAGCGGGTGTCTGTCTCTCCCACTTTAGCCGGATCGGATTCGATGAAAAGGGTCCTTATGAAGGGTAAATAGAAATTGGCATATCACGTTGTGGTTTTGGCGTAGGTAAGAAACGTTCTTGCTAGAAACCTATAGCAGCCACATAAAAATTTGCAACAACAATTAGAGGACGTCTAACTTGTTTTTGCAGCATATGCCTTGTGATGTGATATGGCCAAAAGGATGTGATGAATGATATATGTCTTGTAATGGGAATCACGACTTGCATGTCGATGAGTATGACAACCGGCAGGAGCCATAGGAGTTGTCTTAATTTATTTATGACCTGCGTGTCAACTTAAACGTCATGTAATTACTTTACTTTATTGCTAAACCATTAGCCATAGTAGTAGAAGTAATAGTTGACAAGACGACTTCATGAAGACACGATGATGGAGATCATGATGATGGAGATCATGGTGTCATGCCGGTGACGATGATGATCATGGCGCCCCGAAGATGGAGATCAAAATGAGCAAAGTGATATTGGCCATATCATGTCACTATTTGATTGCATGTGATGTTTATCATGTTTTACATCTTATTTGCTTAGAACGACGGTAGCTTAAATAAGATGATCCCTCGCAATAATTTCAAGAAAGTGTTCCCCCTAACTTTGCACCATTGCGAAGGTTCGTTGTTTCGAAGCACCACGTGATGATCGGGTGTGATAGATTCTAACGTTCAAATAAAACGGGTGTAAGCCAGATTTACACACGCAATACACTTAGGTTGACTTGACGAGCCTAGCATGTACAGACATGGCCTCGGAACATGGAAGACCGAAAGGTCGAGCATGAGTCGTATAGAAGATACGATCAACATGAAGATGTTCACCGATGTTGACTAGCCCGTCTCACGTGATGATCGGACACGACCTAGTTGACTCGGATCATGTTTCACTTAGATGACTAGAGGGATGTCTATCTGAGTGGGAGTTCATTAAATAATTTGATTAGATGAACTTAATTATCATGAACATAGTCTAAATTGTCTTTGCAAACATGTTGTAGATAAATAGCTCACGTTGTAGCTCCCTGTTTCAATACGTTCCTAGAGAAAGACCAAGTTGAAAGATATTGTAAGCAATGATGCGGACTGGGTCCGTAGTCCGAGGAGTGTCCTCACTGCTACACAGAAGGCTTACGTCTTTGATGCACCGCTCGATGTGCAAACCCCTACAATGTCGTCTGTGGATGTTGTGAACACCTGACAGACACATCCTGATGACTACTTGATAGTTTAGTGCACCATACTTTACGGCTTAGAATCGGGATTCCAATGACGTTTTGAACGCCATAAGACATATGAGATGTTCCAAGAGCTGAAATTGGGATTTCAGGCTCATGCCCGTGTTGAGAACACTAGTAGAAAACGGACCATTAGTACCGGTTTGTAAGGGCCTTTAGTGCCGGTTATGGAACCGGCACTAACGTTTCGGCACTAAAGGCCCCCCCCCCTTTAGTACCGGTTCGGCACGAACCGGCGCTAAAGTGCCACCACGTGGCGTGAGCTCGCGCCCTGGTACGGGGGACCTTTAGTATCGGTTGGTGTTACCAACCGGTACTAAAGGTTTTTTTTTAATTTTTTTTTGAAAATTTTGGAAATTTTTTTGATTTTTTTATTTTTAATTTTTCTGAATTATTTGATGATTTAGTCTCTAATCACCTCTCTTAACTGCTCAAGTGTGGATCACTCATTCCAAATCATCTAACTTCCCGACCGGTCACCCATCCCTCTCACTACTCTAGCCCGAGCCGGTCACCCATCCCTCTCACTACTCCAGCCCGAGCACGCTTAACTTTTAGGTTCTATTCTCCTTCGTTTCCGAGTCTGCACTTGTTGTTTTCCTGACAATTGTAAGATGTCAATCCTATTAACCCTCAAGAGTTTAGCTTGAGCATGAAGTCACACATTTCACCGTTTGAGTTTGAAACTATTATTCTAAAAAAACAGTAATTATTTAGTAACGCTAATATTTCTTCAATAAGTTTGACCATAGTTTGACCACAGTTTGACCATAGTTTGACCAGATTTGACCAAAATTCAAAAAATTGAAATAATTATGTAGTAACACTAATATTTCTTGAATAAGTAGTTTGACCATAGTTTGACCACAGTTTGACCATAGTTTGACCAGATTTGAACAAAATTCAAAAAAACTAAGATACTTATTTAGTAACACTAATATTATTACGTAATTATTTAGTAACACTCTATATTTCTTGAATCAGTTGTTTGACCGGTTTGACAAGATTTAACCAAAATTCAAAAAAACATAAATTAGAGCATATCTTTTTTTCCTTTTACAATTTGTCATTTCAAAAATTGTCCTAAACCCTAAACCCGGGACTTAAAACGTCGGAAACTCTATGCTAAACAGTAAAAACTAAGGGTTTAGACCATAAAACCTAACCCTAAACGCTGAAATCTAAACCCCAGGACTAAACACTAAAAACGTCCAAAAAACGTCTAAAACGCCCAAAAACTCTATTTTCCCTTTGGAATTTTGTGATTTTAAAAAATTGTCGAAACGGAGAACTGGTTGTTTCAGCGGATCAATCTTTTTGTTCTGCAAATTTTGATATATTATATGTATTTTTCTGAAGTAGGATGATTTAGTTATGATTTTTTCAAGTTTGAAAATTGCCCTATAGTGCCGGTTTGTGTCTCCAACCGGTACTATAGGTCAGACCCCGTTAGTACCGGTTCATGGCATGAACCGGTACTAAAGGTTAGACCTTTAGTACCGGTTCGTGCCACGAACCGGTACTAAAGGTGATCGTGGGGCCCCGGCCTGACGCCAGCCTGCCACCACCCCTTTAGTACCGGTTCGTGCCACGAACCGGTACTAAAGGTTCAACACGAACCGGCATTAATGCAAATCCGTTCGAACCGGCACTAATGATACCATTAGTACCGGCTCAAATACAAACCGGCACTAATGTGCTTCACGTTTGACCCTTTTTCTACTAGTGGAGGTATGAGACCTCTGACAAGTTCTTTTGCCAACAAGATGGAGGAGAATAGCTCAGCTAGTGAGCTTGTGCTCAGAATGTCTGGGTGCTACAATCACTTAAATCAAGTGGGAGTTAAACTTCCAGATAAGATAGTGATTGATAGAGTTCTCTAGCAACTATCACTAAGCTACTAGATCATCGTGATGAACTATGACTTGCAAGGGATGGAGTTGATCCCGGAGCTGTTCGCGGTGCTTAAGACCGCAAAAGGTAGAAATCAAGAAGGAGCATCAAGTGTTGATGGTTTAACAAGACCACTGGTTTCAAGAAGGGCAAGGGCTAGAAGGGAAACTTCATGGATGGCAAACCAGTTGCCGCTCCAGTGAAGGAACCCAAGGTTGAACCCAAACCCGAGACTAAGTGCTTCTATTGTAAGGGGAACGGTAACTGGTAGCGGAATTACCCCAAATGCATGGTAGATAAGAAGGCTGGCAACTTCAACAAAGTATATACGTGTTATTAATGTGTACCTCAATAGTACTCCTAGTAGCACCTGGGTATTGGATACCAGTTCAGTTGCTATTATTGGTGACTTGAAACAAAAGCTATGGACTAAACGGAGACTGGCTAAGGGCGAGGTGATGATGTGTGTTGGAAGTGTTTCCAAAGTTGATGAGATCACCATCACACGCTCCATCTGCTTTCGGGATTAGTATTGAACCTAGATAAATGTTATCAGGTGTCTATGTTGAGCATGAATATGATTAGATCATGTACATTGCAATACGGTTATTCATTTAAGTTAGAGAATAATGGTTATTCTGTTTACATGAATAATACCTTTCATGGTCATGCACCCTATGTGAATGGTTCATTGAATCTCGGTCGTGGTAATACGCATGTTCATGCCAAAAGATGTAGAGTTAATAATGATAGTACCACTTTCTTGTGGCACTGCCGCTTAGGTCATATTGGCGTAAGATGCATGAAGAAACTCCATGTCGATGGATGTTTGGAGTCACTTGATTTTGAATCGCTTGACGCATGCGAGCCATGCCTCATGGGCAGGATGACTAAGACCCTGTTTTCAGGTACAATGAAACAGGCAAGTGACTTGTTGGAAATCATACATGCTGATGCGTGTGATCCAATGAGAATTGAAGCGTGCGGTGGATATCGCTATTTTCTCATCTTCACTGACGATTTGAGTAGATATAGGTATATTTAATTAATGAAGCACAAGTCTGAAACATTTGAAAAGTTCAAGCGATTTCAGAGTGAAGTTAAGAACCATCATAACAAGAAGATCAAATTCCTACGATCTGATCGATGATAATTTCTGAGTTATGAGTTTGGCAATCACTTAAGACATTGTGGAATTGTTTCACAGTTAAAGCCACCTAGAACACCACAGGGTAATGGTGTGTCTGGACGTCGTAATCGAACCCTATGAGATATGGTGCGATCTATGATGTCTCTTACCGATCTACCGTTTTCATTTTGAGGTTATGCGTTAGAGACAGCTGCATTCACTTTAGATAGGACACCATCTAAGTCCGTTTAGTCAACATCATATGAACATTGGTTTGGCAAGAAACCAAAGTTGTCGTTTCTTAATGTTTGGGGCTGCGATGCCTAAGGCTTCAGCCGGAGAAGCTCGAACCCAAAGCGGACAAACACATCTTCATAGAATACCCAGAGGTGACAGTTGGGTACACCTTCTATCTCAGATCCGAGGGCAAATTGTTTGTCGCTAAGAACGGGTCCTTTCTCGAGAAGGAGTTTTCTCTTGAAAGAATTAAGTGGGAGGTAGATAGAACTTGATGAGGTTGTCGAACCTTTACTTCAACCAGAGAGTGATGCAACACAGAAAGATGTTTTCTGTGGCGCCTACGTCTGTTGAATAGGAAGTTAATGATAGTGATCATGAAGCTTCGGATCAAGTTGCTATCGAACCTCGTAGGTCGACAAGGATATGTACTACTCCTGAGTGGTACGATAATCCTATCTTAGATATCATGTTGTTAGACAACAATGAACCTATGAGCTATGGAGAAGCGATGGTGGGCCCGTATTCCGACCAATGGTTAGAAGCCATGAAATCCGAGATAGGATCCATGTATCAGAACAAAGTATGGACTTGCCCGATGATCGGCAAGCCATTGAGATAAATGTATCTTTAAGAAGAAGACGGACATGGGCGGTAATGTTACCGTCTATGAAGCTCGACTTGTGGGAAAGAGTCTTTTCACAAGTTTAAGGAGTTGACTACGATGAGAATTCCTCACCCGTAGCGATGCTTAAGTCCGTCGGAATCATGTTAGCATTAGCTGTATTTTTCGATTATGAAATCTGACAGATGGATGTCAAAAACAAGTTTTCTTACCATTTTTCGTAAGAAAGAGTTGTATGTGATACAATCAAAGTTTTGTCGATCCTAAGGATGCTAAAAGGTATGCTGGCTCCAGTGATCCGTCTATGGACTAGAGCGAGCATCTCGGAGTCGGAATATATGCTTTGATGGAGTGATCAAACCTTTTAGGTTTATACAATGTTTGCTAGAAACTTGTATTTACAAGAAAGTAAGTGGGAGCACTACAACATTTCTGATAAGTATATGTGGATGACATATTGTTGATTCGAAATAATGTAGAATTTCTAGAAAGCATAAACGGTTGTTTGAAGAGTGATTTTCAAAGGAAGACCCGGATAAAGCTGCTTACATATTGGGCATCAAGATCTATAGAGATAGATCAAGACGCCTGATGATACTTTCAAAAACGCACACCTTGACATGTTTTTAAAGGAGTTCAAAATAGATCAGTCAAAGAAGGGGTTCTTACCTGAGTTGTAAGGTGTGAAGTTGAGTAAGACTCAAAGATTGACCACGGCAGAAGAAAGAGGAAGGACGAAGGTCGTCCCCTATGCTTTTGTCATAGGCTCTATATGGTATGCCATGCTGAGTACCGCACCAGATGTGTGCCTTGTCATATGTCTGGCAAGAGGGTACAAAGGTGATCTAGGAGTGGATCACCAGATAGCGGTCAAAATTATCCTGAGAGGAATAAGGAAATGTTTCTCGGTTATGGAGGTGATAAAGAGTTCGACGTAAAGAGTTACGTCGATGCAAGATTAACACCTATCCGAATAGCTCTGAGTAGAGATACCAGATACGTATAATGGAGCAACAATTTGGAATAGCTCCAAGTGGAATGTGGTAGGAGCATCTACGATATGACATAAAGTCTTGCGAAATACATAGGGATCTGAATATTGCAAACCCGTTGACTACAACCTCTCTCACAAGCATAACATGATCAAACCCAGAACTCATTGAGTGTTAATCACATAGTGATGTGAATTAGATTATTGACTCTAGTAAACTCTTTGAATGTTGGTCACATGGCGATTTGACCTGTGAGTGTTAATCACATAGCGATGTGAACTAGATTATTGACTCTAGTGCAAGTGGGAGACTGTTGGAAATATGCCCCAGAGGCAATAATAAATTAGTTATTATTATATTTCATTGTTCATGATAATCGTTTATTATCCATTCTAGAATTGTATTGATAGGAAACTCAGATACATGTGTGGATACATAGACAACACCATGTCCCTAGTAAGCCTCTAGTTGACTAGCTCGTTGATCAATAGATGGTTACGGTTTCCTGACCATGGACATTGGATGTCGTTGATAACGGGATCATATCATTAGGAGAATGATGTGATGGACAAGACCCAATCCTAAGCCTAGCACAAGATCGTGTAGTTCGTATGCTAAAGCTTTTCTAATGTCAAGTATCATTTCCTTAGACCATGAGAATGTGCAACTCCCGGATACCGTAGGAGTGCTTTGGGTGTGCCAAACGTCACAACGTAATTGGGTGGCTATAAAGGTGCACTACGGGTATCTCCGAAAGTGTCTGTTGGGTTGGCACAAATCGAGACTGGGATTTGTCACTCCGTGTAACGGAGAGGTATCTCTGGGCCCACTCGGTAGAACATCATCATAATGTGCACAATGTAACCGAGGAGTTGATCACGGGATGATGTGTTACGGAATGAGTAAAGAGACTTGCCGGTAACGAGATTGAACAAGGTATCGGGATACCGACGATCGAACCTCGGGCAAGTATCGTACCGATAGACAAAGGGAATTGTATACGGGATTGATTGAATCCTTGACATCATGGTTCATCCGATGAGATCATCGTGGAGCATGTGGGAACCAACATGGGTATCCACATCCCACTGTTGGTTATTGATAGGAGAGTTGTGTCGGCCATGTCTGCATGACTCCTGAGCTCGTAGGGTCTACACACTTAAGGTTCGATGACGCTAGGGTTATATGGAAAGTATGTACACAGTTACCGAATGTTGTTCGGAGTCCCGGATGAGATCCCGGACGTCACGAGGAGTTCCATAATGGTCCGGTGGTAAAGATTTATATATGAGAAGTCCAGTTTTGTTCACCGGAAAGGTTTCGGGTGCTATCGGTAACGTACCGGGACCACCGGGGGTCCACCAGCCCTAGAAGGCTGCGTGGGCCAAGTGTGGGAGGGGACCAGCCCCAGGTGGGCTGGTGCGCCCCCACCAAGGCCCAAGGCGCAAGGGAGAGTGGGAGGGGGCAAACCCTAGGTCCAAATGGGCCTTAAGGCCCACCCTAGGTGCGCCCCCCTCTCTCCCCATTGGCGCCACCCTAGATGGGTTTTGGGGCTGCCGCCACCCCTAGGGAGGGAACCCTAGATGGGGGCGCAGCCCCTTCCCTTCCCCTATATATACTTGAGGTATTGGGGGCTGCAAGACACATGAGATCATCTCCCTCTTGGCGCAGCCCTACCTCTCTCTCTCCTCGTCTCTCGTAATGCTTGGCGAAGCCCTACTGGAGTTCCGCGCTCCACCACCACCACGCCGTCGTGCTACTGCTGGACGGAGTCTTCCCCAACCTCTCCTTCTCCCCTTGCTGGATCAAGGCGTGGGAAACGTCACCGGGCTGCACGTGTGTTGAACGCTGAGGCGCCGTTGTTCGGCGCTTAGATCGGAATCAATCGCGATCTGAATCGCTGCGAGTACGACTCCTTCATCCGCGTTCTTGCAACGCTTCCGCTTAGCGATCTACTAGGGTATGTAGATGCACTCCCCTTCCCCTCGTTGCTAGATTACTCCATAGATTGATCTTGGTGATGCGTTGAAAATTTTAAATTTCTGCTACGATCCCCAACAAAAGAGACCATCACGGCCACACACTCTGTTGATTCATTTTAATTAAGTTAAGATTCAGGTTTTCTACAACCGGACATTAACAAATTCCCATCTGCCCATAACCGCGGGCACGGCTTTCAAAAGTTCAAATCCCTGCAGAGGTGTCCCAACTTAGCCCATCACAAGCTCTCACGGTCAACGAAGGATATTCCTTCTCCCAAGACAACCCGATCAGACTCGGGATCCCAGTTACAAGATATCTCGACAATGGTAAAACTAAACCAGCAAAGCCACCCGAATGTGCCGACAAATCCCGATAGGAGCTGCACATATCTCGTTCTCAGGGCACACCGGATTGTCTAAACTTCCGGTAGGCCAGCCCAAAGTTGCCCCTGGTGGCCACCGGCGGCTGATAAGTTGGACCAACACTCAGAGGAGCACTGGCCCGGGGGTTTAAAATAAAGATGACCCTTGACTCCGCGGAACCCAAGGGAAAGGAGGCTAGGTGGCAAATGGTAAAACCAATGTTGGGCATTGTTGGAGGAGTTTTATTCAAGGCAAACTGTCAAGGGGTTCCCATTATAACCCAACCGTGTAAGGAACGCAAAATCAAGGAACATAAGACCGGTATGACGGAAACTAGGGCGGCAAGAGTGGAACAAAACACCAGGCATAAGGCCGAGCCTTCCACCCTTAACCAAGTATGTAGATGCATTAAAATACAAGATATAATAATGATATCCCAAAAATAAACATGTTCCAACAAGGAACAAACTCTAATCTTCACCTGCAACTAGCAACGCTATAAGAGGGGCTGAGCAAAGCGGTAACATAGCCAAACAATGGTTTGCTAGGACAAGGTGGGTTAGAGGCTTGACATGGCAATATGGGAGGCATGATAAGCAAGTGGTAGGTATCGTAGCATAGGCATAGAAAAAGAGCGAGTATCTAGCAAGCAAAGATAGAAGTGATTTCGACGGTATGGTCATCTTGCCTACAAAGTTCTCCGAGTTGACGTCACCTTGATCCTCGTAAGCGTACTCAACGGGCTCCTTGTTTCACGTACTCGTCTCCCGGCTCTACCAAAGCCAAGAACACAAGCAAAGGGAGACACAATCAACCACGTGCAATGCACAAGCAACAATGATGCAAAACATGGCATGATATGCGGGATGCGATATGCGATGTATATGCATGTTTCGGAAAGGAAAGATTGAACCTGGCCTCAACTTGGAAAACCAAGATTGCCACTGGAAAGATGAGTTGATTTCGGTCGAAATCGATATAAAGATCACCGGAATCG
The DNA here is from genome assembly GCF_003073215.2 of Triticum urartu. Classification (NCBI taxonomy): domain Eukaryota; kingdom Viridiplantae; phylum Streptophyta; class Magnoliopsida; order Poales; family Poaceae; genus Triticum; species Triticum urartu. The sequence goes on along the minus strand of NC_053027.1, from coordinate 556,829,810 downwards.
GATGCACGGTTTGCAAATGGCAAGCAAAACAAATATGGCACCGGTCTGCGATTAACAGGACGAGGCCATCTAAATGCATCAAGAACAACAAGCTACTGCACTGTAACATAACAACAAAACACATGGCAGTGATCCACTCAAGATGCTTGACAAAAGATGAACACTGAGCTACGGCTAATTCACTCCATAGCAGGTTCAAACAAGCATGACAAAAGTGCAAAAGATATCAGGTTACAGACTTGGTGAAAAAAACATGTCAAGAATTTAACATCAGGAAGCAATGTTTAGAGCAAGATAACAACATGCTACAGGAACATATCATGGCCAAGCAAAGCATGGCATGAAGCTACTCAAAGCATACAACAAAAAAGTCCCTTACTGACCATAAGCCAAAAGGGATCAGAAAATACAATGGCAACCATGTGAACATAGCAAGTTTCGTTAACAGATTCAGACTTAGAAGAAAACTGGAACATGGCAAAACAGATATTAAGTAGGCATGTTTACGAGCTCGATGCACTCACCACAAGGCATTGCATGACAAACTAAGCATACACCCAGCAAGTAAACATGGCATAGAAGCTAAACATGGCAAGAACAACCTCATAGCATGCATGGATCAACTACAACAACCTCGGCAAAAATGCTTAACATGTAAACATTCTGCCAGGAACATTTTATAGCAAAAGTAGAGCTCGATTGAGTCAAGCTAGGGTGCTCCATAAATGCAAACAAAGACATGGATGGATAGAGCACAACAATATCTACAAAACGTCCTTTCTGATCATGCTCAAAAGATTCATGGATCACTCTGTAGCAACAAGAATACATGGCATAAAAATAATATCAGGGAAAAGACTTAGACGATTTCTAAGTCCCTGAAATCAGCAACATTACGAGAGCTACTTTGCATGCTTGTGCTAGTCACCATAGAGATCGCAAAAATACATGTCATACACCCTGTAAAGATGGCATGGCATACTTCTAAACTCATGTAGGGCTCAAGTTCATAGGAGGCACACATTAATCATGGCAAAAATGAAAAATGTCCAAATGCTGATAAGAAATTGAAACTAACATTGCATAGCACTCTTGCAACAGCATTTAGGGCATCAAGATGTACTCAAATGAACATGGTGCAATGGAATGAAATGAAGTACTCGTCGAGACGAACAATTGGATATGCTAAACGCCCAAAACGGAGCCACCGGTGCAAAGATATGATGCGATGAAAATGCCCAAAAAATACTGGGGACTTGGGAAAAAGTCAACCTCTCTCCCAGATCTAGGGTTCGTGCACGCTCTTTGAGAATCGCCGGAAAAGAAGCAGCGGTGGCCGGAGCGTCGCGTGGGTTCGCCGGAGAGGAGGAGGCTGGCCGGAACGGGCGGGGCCGGCCGGATATGGGGCTGGGAAGGCGCGGTGGCGAGGAAGGGGGCCTGGGCGCGGCGAAGGGCGACGAGTTGCGGCGCGCGGCGGCCGGCCGGATGCGGAGGCCGGCGGCAGGGCGCGCGGCGGAGGCGGCGGGGCCGGCGAGCGCGATCGGGCGGCACCTCGGGCGCGGGCGGCGGACGGCTTCAGGCCGCGGGGGCCGGATCTGGAACCCGTGGGCCTCGGCGGGGCGCCACGTGGCGGGCGGTGAGTGGCGGCGGCGAGGTTGTCCGGCGGCGGGCGGACGCGTCCGGCGCTCGGAGAGGAGCAGGGCTAGGGTTAGGGTTAGGGGTGGATTGACCCGCGATTTGGAATGGGAGGACCTATTTATACATAAAAGGAGCTAGGAGGCTCCAAATTGAGCACGGTTTTTGGCCACGCGATCGTGATCGAACGACTGAGATGATGGAAGGGGTTTAGGTGGGTTTTGTTCCACTTTGGAGAGGTGTTGGGCTGCAACACACACGAGGCCTTTACGGTCCCTCGGTTAACCGTTGGAGTATCAAACGAAGTCCAAATGGTACGAAACTTGACAGGCGGTCTACCGGTAGTAAACCAAGGCAGCTTGGCAAGTCTCGGTCCAATCAGAGAACGTTTAACACCCGCACACGAAAAGAGGTAAAAGGGGGCACTGGAGGACATAGGAGCGCCGGAATGCAAAACGGACAACGGGGAAAACGCTCGGATGCATGAGATGAACACGTATGCAAATGCGATGCACATGATGACATGATATGAGATGCATGACAAAGGCAAAACAACACGAAGACAAAAAAAACCTGACAACGAGGAAATATCATAACTTAGTGCCGGAAATGGCAAGAGTTGGAATACAAATATGGCAGGTTACATATGGGGTGTTACATTCTCAAACCTGAGGCTGAGGGAGCTGGGGTTGGAGTTTGCTCCGCTGAGGCAAAGCTTGTACGAGACAGTGACATGTTTGCAGAAAAAGGGCTACTTGCCTCTCCCCATTGTTCCCATAGCACAAAAGGCGCATACTTGTAAGTTGTAACAGGGTGAGACAGGGGACAAGCCCATCTGATAAAACAACAAGAGCAAGGCTGCAACAACAAAAGAAAATACTGTCAGGATTTTGGAACTTCTGCATAAAATCAATTGTGTATTTCTGCAAAGCAAAGTGTGGCATGTAAATAGAACTAAAACCATGATATTTTGGAACGGAGGGGGCATTATTTATTTTGTAATGAATGTATTTTTACCCATTATTAATAAATTCCTCTTCACCAGAGAAAGAAAGAATGAATGATATCGTAATTTGGGATCAATAGAGAAAAATGTGTACACAAGTACCATATTTGACTATCATGTTCCATCTTCTTTTTTTACGTTTCCAATTTATTTTCGTTTGGGTGGCCATGTTATTGTTTTCGATAAGGAATGTTCGGGTCATGTTTGACAAAGATATTGATGGCTAGTTGCGGTTATGAAGGTGCAGCAAAGGCGATGTATTTTCTGGGACCTGAGATAACATCCAGATTTATTATTGACATAGACTTGTGTCAGATGCGTAAGATTGCCGTAGCATCTTCAATGTGGGATTTTAGACAGATTGTCTCTTCTCAACAGTTTGATTAACAAACTGGAGGCACTCAGGCGTCAACGGATATTATCGGTTCCGTCAACGGCTTTGGCGATTGGGCTGCTTGCCTGGTGTGTGCATGGTTCTGCGACGGTTGTTCCAACATTTGTACTGCAATGGAACTTACAGCCACTCCTATAAGCTTTTGGGACGGTTGTAGCGGCATTTGTACCGCCCCAACTACCGCTCGAGGGTGATTCCTCTGGATTTTGGGGTGCGGTAGTGAGCGGTGGGAGCACCATAGTTCCGGTTGTTTTAATAAACGATGCAACCGGTGTGATGAGCGATTGTACCGCCTAGGCCATCACCTCATGGTTTTACTGCCTGGAGCAGTTGTACCACTTATCCAAGTGGTTGTACTGCTCCAGTGTTTTTCTACAGCGTAACGGTTAGATTCGTAGGAGCCTATTTAAGAGGGTCTTCTTCCCCAATGGCCCCAATGAATCTGAGCAAGATTCCCCTACCATTGTTGACCTATTGTAGTTTGCTTTCTCTCTGTTTCTCCCTTGATTCTTGCGTCTATTTAAGAAAAAAAGAGAGAGAAGATCTATATCTACATTTTCATCAATCCATATCTTCTAAGTGAGGGGAACCCTTTGAATTTAGATCTTGACGTTCTTTTGTGTTCTTCTCCTTTGTTCTTTCTCTCATATATCGCCATAGCATTATTTGTTGTGGTGGGATTTGGAGAGAATGACTTGAGCATTCCGTGTGCTCTTGCCATTGCATTTGGTGCATATGTTTGAGTTTTTCACGGTGATACATGGAAGTGAAATTTCGAGAAGCTTTTTAACTCTTGGGTGCTTGGTACCCTACAATTTGTTCCTCCTGGGTGCTTGGGCGCCCTAAATGGTTGATGCTGTCACGGAGCTCAGTCATTATGGTGTAAAGCTTTGGGCAATCTTCAAGAGCCTCCAATTAAGTTGTGGAGATTGCCCCGGGCAATTTGTACAGGTTTGGTAACCGCCCACAAGGGTCTCCATTTATACGGATTCGGTGATCGCCCTCAAAGTCCTTTAGTGAATTCACGGCACCTTGTATTGTGTGAGGGCGTGAGGAAAATACGATGAGCCATTGTGGCTCCTAGGGAGCACTTTGCCTCCACGTCCCGTGAGCAGGGAGATGACCGGGTGGGCTGCCGGTCGTCGTTCGGTTAGTTCGACCATAAGGGATGCCAGAAGCCTACATGAAAGTAGATTTGCCCTGAGATTCGTGCTAATAATCTAATGATGAAAATGCGTTCATTTTTAAATAGATACTGACATTTCCGCAAAAAAAAGATATTGACATGCGTGTACATGGAACCCCTGACTAAACGCCAGTTGCCACCAATATGCCAGTCGCTAGGTTCACGAGTCACCCGTGACCTTCATACTCACGGACTCACTTAGCGAACAGGCAAACGCCTGGCAGGAAAGCGCCATGCTTCCCACGTGGTAACATAACGCGCTTCAGGAAAGCGCCACGATGCCTCACATAATCATTTCAGGTGGCGACTTAACAACACGTGAACTCAGCTCGCGCCTACGAGCAAGGAAGCTATACGAAGCCGCGTCTTATCCGCTGGAGTGCACTCAAAGCAGCGTATGCTGCGCTTCCAAAGCGCGGCTTGCCATACAGTGACTGGACGCGACGCAGGAACGCGGCTAAGGAAACAGCTGTCATCTTATTGTTACACGCATAAATACGCACACACACGAGCACGACACTAAGTAACACTCTCACTCTCTCGCTCGAGCACAACTGCACAAGCCTCAAGCACTCGAGCTTTCCTGAAGTACCACCACCGAGCCATCGACCGGCAGCCAGCCAGCAGCCATGGACATGAGCCTCGAGCACTCGAGCTCTCCCTCCTCCTCGTCCACGACCACGACCGAGCACGGGGGGACGGCGTGGCCGTGGCCGCCGAAGCGCCCCGCGGGCCGCACCAAGTTCCGGGAGACGCGGCACCCCGTGTTCCGCGGCGTGCGGCGCCGTGGCAGCGCCGGCCGGTGGGTCTGCGAGGTGCGCGTCCCCGGGGAGCGCGGCACGCGCCTCTGGCTCGGGTCGTACTTCACCGCCGAGGCGGCCGCGCGCGCGCACGATGCCGCAATGCTCATGCTGCGCGGCCGTTCCGCCGCGTGCCTCAACTTCCGGGACTCCGCGTGGCTGCTTTCGGTGCCGCCCGCCTTCTCCAACCTCTCTGATGTCCGGCGCGCGGCCGTCCAGGCCGTCGCGGACTTCCTGCGCCGTCCCGAGGCCACCGGTGCCGCTGCGGCGGTCGAGGAAGTCGCCTCCAGCGTGGACATCCCGTCGGCGGCGGCGTGCAGTGTCCCCTCGTCCGAGACGGCGCAGACCTCCGGTGATGCCAGTTTTGAAGAGCCAGGCGCATTAAGCATGGATATGTTCGACCTCGACTGCCTGTTTGGGGAGACGGACTCGGACACGTACTACTACGCGAACCTTGCGCAGGGCCTGCTCATGGAGCCACCGCCTACCATGGCCACCGGGCAGTACTGGGACAATGGGGACTGCGCCGACGGCGGAGCCGGAGCTGATGTCGCGCTCTGGAGTTACTAGGACTTATATCGACAATGTTTGACTCTTCTTCGTTCCGAGTGTCTCATTCCTTCTTGTCGGCCCCTTTGCTATATATCTTTAGCTAGAACCACCAAGTGGTGGCCTGGTGGGACTGATGCGATGCATCACCCTAATTTTACATTAGACTCATTAAACTAACACAGTAGCCCTCTTAGAGATGGATATATTCACGAAATTGTAACATTGAGATTTATTTTTTCCATAAACATATGCCTATTATAAGATATTGTTGATCATATGTTATATTTTATTAAACAGTTTTCTTAAAGCACATCTAGATGTGATGTAAGTATTGCACATCTAAATCTTATGTCATTGGTCTTACGTTGAGATTCATGTGGATATTTTTTTTCTTTTTTTCCCACTTTATGCTTGATTCACTCACTTAGATATGCAATAACTAGAGCACATCTAATTAAATTTGCTATGGAATATGGAAACAGTGCCTAAATTTAGAAAACATTTCTACTCCTCTTCCTCTTATTATTAGAAAACTATTACTATAAAATCAATCCGATCCAAGAGAATGCATATAACTTTAAGTTTAGCACCTTCAATATCTAAAGATTTATAGAATGTTAATTGCCCTATTTTGTTTGATTTTGAAGATGGTATTTAATAGTTTTTTCTTGCGAAAGTAGATGCTATTTTTCACCCGCAAAAAAAGTAGATGGTATCTTCTATATCTAAATAGCTAGCCCCCACTAACTATTTCTCTCAACATGCAAGCATGCCACATCATCACACAACATGCATGAGAAAAAGTCCACCCCCACTATCATATGTCTTTTAACATGCAAGCATGCCACTTGATCATGAAATATGCATGAAAAAAGACACATCTCAACATGCAAATGGACATGAGAATTTTCATTCTATTATGCTATTTATACATTTTACATTTATATAGTAATCAAACATAATAAATTATATGTATTTTTAGTTTTAGCCTTTTATATTATTGCTTCAAATATTCATGTTTCGTACAATGAATCACATTGAAATGTGTTGCATAATATTCCCGCAACAACGTGCGGGGTATCCTCTAGTTTAATAGTTAATGTAGCAATGTCTAGCAACTTGAAACAACTACACTATGTCATTTGTTCGATAATTTTTATGTCTTGGTGTTTTGTAAACATAAATCTATACCAATGGAACACTTCCACATGGATAATTTCAAAACGAGTATAACGGAAAAAACAATTTGTAGACTTAAATATTAGATATTGTTTTGTTCTATAACATTGATAGTCAAAGCATGAAATTATGATGGTCAAACTGCAACTTTATGCTTTCGAATGGCATGAGTATTAAAATTGGCCACTCCATTCTTTGGTAGATGATATGTAAGCGTGAGTGTGTGTTTGCACTTTTAAGCGTGTTTAAAAACACATTGTTGTCAAATTCTCAGGAGGAGTTTTTCTATAATGAAATATCATTTTAAATATATTTTCACTCTTCATCGGCATTTCTGTGCCGAACATGCATATGCATAGGCTTGTTCGTGGTCTTGAAATACTTTATCCTCTCCATAGTGAAATGGTAGATGTTTTCCTGTGGTTTGTGAAGCCGATTGTTGGACCATTTTTTCAGTAAAAAAAGACGCTAAAGTTGAAGTTAATTGTGTGTGTTTTTCGTTCCTCGTGTTGTTTTTTCTCTCAGCCAATCACAAAGATGGAGGTTCGCACTGATGGTCGTCAATAAATCTGACCTTGTGGCCAACAATGGAAGAAAGTTCGAACAACGTGCAAGGGAGAGAGAAGCATGTGCTGGTAGGTGATGTATGTGTTTTGTAGTGTTGAATGGTAGAGTTTCCGAGTAGGCCACTTCTCTCAGAGGATCTTGTGGCTCAGCGTCGCGTTATTTGGTGGCTCTGCACTGCTTCTTGATTTTCACATTCTATTGATAACAAAAAGTTTCACTTCTTGGGCATCAATTAATTTCATAAGTTTTATGAGTAATTTATATGTTCACTTCAGCCTCGCTAGCTTCCCAATTATTTATAATATGAAGTAATTCAAAATACTTGATCACATAGAGCTTACAGTACTCACTACTAGAGTATAAAGAGTACACGATCGTAGTTTATAGTACATCTAAAGATATTTTACTGCAAATGTTTAGAACAACATCTGAATTGTGATGATGGTGTCGTATCAAACTTATAGAGGACTTACTGGCTCCCCTTAGTAGCATTAGCCATTGTAACTCCATGGAGCTAGCAGTTCTCATGACTCATCTTATAACACTTGTTGGTATTTTCAACAATGGTGGAGCGATTGAGCGACAGATTGAAAATATTTTGTTGAAGAGTTGTGTCTCCAACCATGGTGTGCTCACCGGCCTTAAGCTGCCATGGTTTTGGGTGTACTACTCATACAACTCATTAAAACATATGAGGCTAGTCCAACACTCCAAGATGTTATCTTCTACTATATCATTATTGGAGACATGGAAGAGGTTTACTTTTTTATCAAAGCTTTTTATTGATTTATATCTTATTTATAATTTTTTATACTGTGTAGTAAATCAAAAATTACATATCATTGTTCTAAAAGGAAGAAAGAAGAATGGCTCAATATGGTATTTTAGGTAGTTATCCCCTGATTCTGTGTTAGATGGCTGTCAAATTTGATTTGGATGGATCAAGAGGTGTTGCAAAGACCAAATCTCTAATGCACAATGTCATGGATGAGAGTACGCAGAAGGAATTACAAATTCGGGTCCTCAACGGTGAAGGTCCCTAATCCTGTGTGGTGATCTTTCTATTGGCGCAGGTACAATGTGAGAGAGTTCAACCCTCACACTGATGCCCCCTTCCAGATTATATAGAGTGCGCTAGGAGGGGTTCCATAACTGGCTGCTATTAAAGCTATTAACGGTCACATGCATGACCGGCTATACATTGCACTTATTACTTGTAACTGTCGTATTTAACTAGATTATACCACCTTTCTGTAATGATAGTAATGAATGCATCGTGGGGGTCATGGTATCCTATGGCACACCCGACTGTAAACTTCCCGACTGTTGTTGCCTTGGTGACTACCGATTGTTGGGTCTTATCCTTCATGGGTGGAGGATCTGATTGTTGGGCTATGGACCCCCCCCCCCCCCGGGTTTGATATCTTAGGTTATGTCTCCAATGGGTTGGAAAGGTTGCCCCTTGGCCGGCCCATTATCTGCTGCACCGTTTTCTTGATGGGCATGGGCCCTTGGCATGACCATTTACATATCTTGTCCTACCCCGTAGGTATAACTTCGACAATAGCCCTCGAGTCAGTCGAGGTCTGGATGAAGAAACTGATTGTTCAACATTGGAGAACATTCTGACTATCTGATGGACTCTGATCACCATTGGTTGGTTGGTTGGTTGAGAGACCTCGCAGACTCAAATGATCATGCCTTCTGAAGGCGAAAGGGTGAGCAATTTGAAAAAAACTTGGTGATACCCCATTTCAATGTCTTCGGAAGAGTATGTCTCATGGCCCAATTCTGGACGTATCATCAAATTCCAACCAGCGGTTTGAGGCGCCTGGGCTTGAATTGACGAAGTATCCCTAGTCAATACCCTTTATGTGAAACGCCGGTCAGACAGCTTTCTCGCAAACCAAGTTTGCGCATCTGGATATTTGGTCTCTTCGTTGGGTCTGACTCGTGCCACGAAGGATATCACGGGTGCTCCTTGCTTTGTTCACGGATTAGTTATGTGATGAGTGTCGTCTCACTTGGTTTTCCTCGAGCACCTCCATGCTCGGGTTTGTTCCCACACAATGGGTGCGTGAATTCTGACTCAGGACTAACCCAGGTAGCCGAAAAGACGCTTCGTCCCACATTCCGACTGGAAGGTGAATCATGAATGTCATCATTTTTAGTTTTGATGTGTTGTTACATCAAGATATTTTCCATGTTCTCAGACTCCCTTCTGAATTTATTGTGAGGGAGGAATCCTCGGCTTTTGTGATCCGACTGACATAAAATCTAGTTGTTGCTTGTGTGATAGTTGGTTTTAAATGTTGACTGTTTCAACTTCCATGCACAGTTTTGGCTCTTGTGGCGACGTGTGTCACATGGCGGTTTTGATTCCTCATCATTATAAATAGGAGAGGTGTGTGTGAGAGAGAGAGGGTCTATGCTTCCTCATTCTTCCATCTTCTCCCTGACGCCATCAAAGAGAAACCGCCCATGAGCAGTTCCCCTAATCGTTGCTTCCCCACCTTTCACCCTCTGCCAATGTCGACGACATGAAAGTTGTATAAGGTGAAGTGCTCGAGTTCTTTGGACACCGCTTCCACTGCGGTTTCTGTCACGGTCAACAAGAGCGAGCGAGGCGATTGGATCCCCTCTCTGGATCATGTTTGATACACGACACGTATTCCTACAAATCTGAGAACAATGGTTGTTAACCTTATTGTAAGGATAAATTTTATGGATTTCCACCCATTGTTGGGAGCCTGTTCTTTCTGAATCTTGAATGTGAAAATGATTTCTTTAAAATAGAAGCCAAACCCCTTAAGAAGGTTGATGCCACCATCACTTTCATGTGGCACTGTCGTCTTGGTCACATCGGAAAAAAACGCATGCAAAGACTCCATATAGATGGAGTTTTACCGTATTTTGATTTTGAATCATTTGAGACTTGTGAGGATTGTGTTATGGGGAAGATGACCAAGACACCGTTCACGAGTCCTCCTGAACCGACATGTGAATTATTAAAAATAATGCATAGTGATGTATGTGGTCCAATGAACACTACAAGACGTGGTGGGTATTTGTACTTCGTGACTTTTACTGATGATTTAAGTAGGTATGGTTATATCTACTTGATGAAGCATAAGTCTGAGATCTTTGAAAAGTTCAAGGAATTTCAAAATGAGGTAGAAAATCATCGTGGAAAAAAGATTAATTTCCTGCAATCGGATCGTGGAGGTGGATATCTTAGTCATGAGTTTAGTCAACATCTTAGTGGTTATGGAATTGTTTCACAGAGGAATGGGGTTTCCTAGAGATGTAACCGTAGCTTGTTGGACATGGTAAGGTCTATGATGTCTCTTACAGAACCGCCGATATATTTTTGGGGTCATGCACTTACTACTTCCGCTTATACATTAAATAGAGCATCGTCTAAGTCTGTTGAGACGACATCATTTGAATTATGCTATGGGAAGAAACCCAATGTCTCGCATCACATAATTTGTGTTTGTGAGGCATATGTAAAGTGTTTATAGCCAAACAAACTTGATCCAAGATGAGGCAAAAGTTACTTTGTAGGTTATCTCACAGATACAGTTTGGTATTCTTTCTACCAAAAGTCCGACAACAAAGTGTTTGTTGCTAGGAATGGGCACTTTCTTGAAAAAGAATTTATCACTAAATAAGTGAGTGGAAGGACGATATAACTTCATGAGATTAGTGAATCTTCGGCAACCATTGATAGGGCAGAGGAACCGGAAGTAATTCTGCAAATTATCCCTGCAACCAAGATGGAACTTGTTGATAACCCACAAGTATAGGGGATCAATTGTAGCCTTTATCGATAAGTAATAGTGTCGAACTCAACGAGGAACTAAAGGTGGAATTTATATTCTCTCAAGTTCTATCGACCATCGATACAACTCTACGCATGCTTAATGTTCACTTTACCTAGAACAAGAATAAAACTAGAAGTACCTTGCAGGTATAGTAGGATAAGTTTGCAAGATAATAAAGAACGTGAAAAATAAAAGTTAGGTGATGTTCTATTAAAAGTACAATTAAGTTAGTATAGCGAGTCTAGAAAAGTGGTGGTAGGATTTGCGGAATTGTCTCTAAGCAATCGACTATGTTACTAGACCGATAGCAAGTTTTTATGTGGGAGAGGCCACTGCTAGCATGTCATCACTTACATGAAATTCTATGCACTTATGATTGGAACTATTAGCAAGCGTCCGCAACAACTAACGTTCATTAAGGTAAAACTCAACCATAGCATTAAGATATACTGGTCCTCCTTCAATCCTGTATGCATCAATTTCTATGTTAGAAAGAAGCTTTTGTCACTCTTGCCCTCCAATGCATAGTTATATCAACATACAACCAACCCTAATGTGTGATCCATGAAACGTCTCCAACGTATCTATAATTTTTGATTGCTCCATGCTATTATATTATCTATTTTGGATGTCAATGGGCTTTATTTTACACTTTTATATCATTTTTGGGACTAACCTACTAACCGGAGGACCAACCCAAATTGCTGTTTTTTTGCCTACTTTGGCGTTTCGAAGAAAAGGAATATCAAACGGAGTCCATACGGAATGAAACCTTCGGGAATGTGATTTTCTCAACAAACGTGATCCAGGAGACTTGGAGTGGGCGTCAAGAAACAACGGAGGCGGCCACGAGGCAAGGGGCGCGCCCTCCACCCTCGTGGGCCCCCGTTGCTCCACCGACGTACTTCTTCCTCCTATATATATCCACGTACCCCCCAAACATCGAGGAGAACACAGAAACCTAATTCCACTGCCGCAACCTTCTGTACCCGAGAGATCCCATCTTGGGGCCTTTTCCGAAGCTCCGTCGGAGGGGGCATTGATCACGGAGGGCCTCTACATCAACTCCATGGCCTCTCCGGTGATGCGTGAGTAGTTTACTTCAGACCTACGGGTCCATAGTTATTAGCTAGATGGCTTCTTCTCTCTCTTTGGATCTCAATACAAAGTTCTCCTTGATCTTCTTGAAGATCTATTCGATGTAATCTTCTTTTGCGGTATGTTTGTCGAGATCCGATGAATTGTGGGTTTATGATCCAGTTTATCTATGAACAATATTTGATTCTCCTCTGAATTCTTTTATGTATGATTGGTTTATCTTTGCAAGTCTCTTCGAATTATCAGTTTGGTTTGGCCTACTAGATTGATCTTTCTTGCAATGGGAGAAGTGCTTAGCTTTGGGTTCAATCTTGCGGTGTTCGATCCCAGTGACATAAAGGTAACCGGCACGTATTGTATTGTTGCCAGCGAGGATAAAAAGATGGGGTTTATGTCATATTGCATGAGTTTATCCCTCTACATCATGTCATCTTCCTTAAAGCATTACTCTGTTCTTATGAACTTAATACTCTAGATGCATGCTGGATAGCGGTCGATGTGTGGAGTAATAGTAGTAGATGCAGAATTGTTTCGGTCTACTTGTCTCGGACGTGATGCCTATATACATGATCATACCTAGATATTCTCATAACTATGCTCAATTCTATCAATTGCTCGATAGTAATTCGTTCACCCACCATAATACTTATGCTCTCAAGAGAAGCCACTAGTGAAACTATGGCCCCCGGGTCTATCTTCCATCATATTAATCTTCCAATACTTAGTTATTTCCTTTGCCATTTATTTTACTTTGCATCTTTATTTCTCTTTATCATAAAAATACCAAAAATATTATCTTATCATATCCATCAGATCTCACTCTTGTAAGTGACTGTGAAGGGATTGACAACCCCTTTATCGCGTTGGTTGCGAGGTTCTTATTTGTTTGTGTAGGTGCGTGGGACTTGAGCGTGATCTCCTACTGGATTGATACCTTGGTTCTCAAAAAGTGAGGGAAATACTTACTCTACTTTACTACATCACCCTTTCCTCTTCAAGGGAAAACCAACGCAGTGCCCAAGAGGTAGCAAGAAGGATTTCTGGCGCCATTGCCGGGGAGATTTGCGCCAAGTCAAGTCAAGCACAAGTCAAAGACATACCAAGTACCCATCACAAACTCTTATCCCTCGCATTACATTATTTGCCATTTGCCTCTCGTTTTCCTCTCCCCCACTTCACCCTTGCCGTTTTATTCGCCCTCTTTTCCTCTCTCCCTCTCTTTCCGTTCCCCTTCTCTTTTTCTATTTGCCTTTTTGCCCGTTTCTTGTTTGCTTATGTGTTGGATCGCTTGCTTTGTCGTTATGGCTAGTACTTTATCTACTCCTTTGTCTCCCGAGAATGAAGTTCTTAATTTTAAACAAAGGGAGGGAGAAAATCTAAAAGATGCTTGGTACAGAATTTGCAATGCGCAAAATAGATCTACTAGGAAGCAATCTACTTCCGTTCTTCTTCACAATTTTTATGTAGGCATCACTCCTTGGAATAGATATATTCTTGATACCATTACCGGAGGGAATTTCTTGGGTAGCCATACTTTTGATTCTTATAATGCTATGATAGATCTGTTTGGCCCACCACCTCTTTTGGTTAATGGAACTATTTTAACTTTGGAACATGTGATGCAACGGCTTGAAATTATTGAAAATAAAGTTGCCACCGTAGAGTTAATTGAAAATTTGGATAGAAATATCCATAACCAAATTACCCAATACGGATCTAAGGTAGGAGTTGCTCTTAAAAGGTTTAAAGAAAAGGGACCTATGGTTAATGAAAAGATAGATCAAGATTCCACTAGAATTGATAAAATTGAGGATATTATTACCAACCTTGGGTCTGCCTTTTCTTCCGTGAAAAACACTCCTCCTAATGCTAAGATTGCCAAATTGATGTATGTTCCTAAAAATAAGGGTGGAACTTCTAGTAAGGAAATTGCGGACCTCAAATCCATAAGTGTTCACCCCAAATTTCTCACTATCCTTAAGGAACCTTTTGCTACAAATGATTCCTTTGATTTCGTACCTAGGAGTTTGATAATTAATAAAAATAAAGAAACCCCTAAGTGTTATATGTGTCTTATTGAAAATTTCCTAACAAAGATGGCAATACCTAGATCTATCCTTGCTTTTATGCCTAGCTAGGGGCGTTAAACGATAGCGCTTGTTGGGAGGCAAGCCAATTTTATTTTTATTCCCTGCTTTTTGCTCCTGTTTAGTAATAAATAATTTATCAAGCCTCTGTTTTGGTTGTGTTTTTTGTGTTCAATTTGTCTTTTTGCCAAGTAGAACCGTTGGGAAGACTTGGGGGAAGTCTTTTTGATCTTGCTTTAAAAAACAGAAACGTTTGTGCTCACGAGAATTGCTGCCATTTTTATTTGGAAAGTGCTATTTAGTTAATTATTTTTGCAGATGATTAATAGATAAATTCCTCACGTCCAGCAATTTATTGTAGAATTTTTGGGGTTCCAGAGTTTGTGTTAGCTACAGATTACTACAGACTGTTCTGTTTTTGACAGATTCTATTTTTGGTGTATTGTTTGCTTATTTTGATGAATCTATGGCTAGTAAAAGAGTTTATAAACCATAGAGAAGTTGGAATACAGTAGGTTTAACACCAATATAAATCAAGAATGAGTTCATTACAGTACCTTGAAGTGGTGTTTTGTTTTCTTTCGCTAACGGAGTTCATGAGATTTTCTATTTTTAGTTTTGTGTTGTGAAGTTTTCAAGTTTTGGGTAAAGATTTGATGGATTATGGAACAAGGAGTGGAAAGAGCCTAAGCTTGGGGATGCCCATGGCACCCCAAGGTAAAACTCAAGGACACCAAAAAGCCTAAACTTGGGGATGCCCCGGAAGGCATCCCCTCTTTTGTCTTCGTCTATCGGTAACTTTACTTGGAGCTATATTTTTATTTAGCACATGATATGTGTTTTGCTTGGAGTGTCTTGTATGATTTGAGTCTTTGCTTTTTAGTTTACCACAATCATCCTTGCTGTACACACCTTTTGAGAGAGACTCACATGATTGGGAATTTATTAGAATACTCTATGTGCTTCACTTACATCTTTTGAGCTATATAGTTTTTGCTCTAGTGCTTCACTTATATATTTTAGAGCACGATGGTGGTTTTGTTTTATAGAAACTATTGTTCTCTCATGCTTAACTTATATTATTTTGAGAGTCCTTTAGAACAACATGGCAATAATAAAAACTTTCATACAAGTGCATTGAATGCTATGAGAAGTTTGATACTTGATAATTGTTTTGAGATATGGAGATGGTGATATTAGTCATGCTAGTTGAGTAGTTGTGAATTTGAGAAATACTTGTCTTGAAGTTTGTGATTCCCGTAGCATGCATGTATTGTGAACCGTTATGTGATGAAGTCGGAGCATGATCTATTTATTGATTGTCTTCCTTATGAGTGGCGGTCAAGGACGAGCGATGGTCTTTTCCTACCAATCTATCCCCCTAGGAGCATGCGTGTAATACTTTGTTTCGATAACTAATAGATTTTTGCAATAAGTATGTGAGTTCTTTATGACTAATTTTGAGTCCATGGATTATACGCACTCTCACCCTTCCACCATTGCTAGCCTCTCTAGTATCACGCAACTTTCGCCGGTACCATAAACCCACCATATACCTTCCTCAAAATAGCCACCATACCTACCTATTATGGCATTTCCATAGCCATTCCGAGATATATTGCCATGCAACTTTCCATCGTTCCGTTATTATGACACGCTTCATCATTGTCACATTGCTTGCATGATCATGTAGTTGACATCGTATTTGTGGCAAAACCACCATTCATAATTTTCATACATGTCACTCATGCATCATTGCACATCCCGGTACACCGCCGGAGCCATTCACATAGAGTCATATCTTGTTCTAAGTATCGAGTTGTAATTTTTGAGTTGTAAGTAAATAAAGTGTGATAATCAACATTATTAGAGCATTGTCCCAGTGAGGAAAGGATGATGGAGACTATGATTCCCCCACAAGTCGGGATGAGACTCCGGACGAAAAATAAAAAAAGGAAAAAAAGGAAAAGAGGCCAAAAAGAAAAAAAAGGGAAGAAGGCCCAAAAAATGAGAGAAAAAGAGAGAAGGGACAATGCTACTGTCCTTTTTCCACACTTGTGCTTCAAAGTAGCACCATGATATTCATGATAGAGAGTCTCCTATGATATCGCTTTCATATACTAGTGGGAATTTTTCATTATAGAACTTGCCTTGTATATTCCAATGATGGGCTTCCTCAAATTGCCCTAGGTCTTCATGAGCAAGCAAGTTGGATGCACACCCACTTAGTTTCTTTTGTTGAGCTTTCATACACTTATAACTCTAGTGCATTCGTTGGATGGCAATCCCTACTCACTCACATTGATATCTATTAATGGTCATCTCCATAGCCCGTTGATACGCCTAGTTGATGTGGGACCATCTTCTCCTTTTTGTCTTCTCCACAACCACCATTCTATTCCACCATATAGTGTATATCCATGGCTCACGCTCATATATTGCGTGAAGATTGAAAAGGTTTGAGAACATCAAAAGTATGAAACAATTGCTTGGCTTGTCATAAGGGTTGTGCATGATTTAAATATTTTGTGTGGTGAAGATAGAACATAGCCAGATTATATGATTTTGTAGGGATAACTTTCTTTGGCCATGTTATTTTGAGAAGACATAATTGCTTAGTTAGTATGCTCGAAGTATTATTATTTTTATGTCAATATTAAACTTTTGCCTTGAATCTTATGGATCTGAACATTCATGCCACAATAAAGAAAAATTACATTGAGAAATATGTTAGAAAGCATTCCACATCAAAAATTCTTCTTTTATCATTTACCTACTCGAGGACGAGCAGGAATTAAGCTTGGGGATGCTTGATACGTCTCCAACGTATCTATAATTTTTGATTGCTCCATGCTATCATATTATCTATTTTGGATGTCAATGGGCTTTATTTTAAACTTTTATATCATTTTTGGGACTAACCTACTAACCGGAGGCCCAGCCCAAATTGTTGTTTTTTTGCCTATTTTAGGGTTTCGAAGAAATGGAATATCAAACGGAGTCGAAACGGAATGAAACCTTCGGGAACGTGATTTTCTCAACAAACGTGATCCAGGAGACTTGGAGTGGGCGTCAAGAAACAACGGAGGTGGCCACGAGACAGGGGGCGCGCCTACCCCCCCCCTCCCGGGCATGCCCTCCACCCTCGTGGGACCCCCATTGCTCCACCGACGTACTTCTTCCTCCTATATATATCCACGTACCCCCAAACATCCAGGAGCACAACAAAAACCTAATTCCACTGCCGCAACCTTCTGTACCCGAGAGATCCCATCTTGGGGCCTCTTCCGGAGCTCCGCCGAAGGGGGAATTGATCACGGAGGGCCTCTACATCAACTCCATGGCCTCTCCAGTGATGTGTGAGTAGTTTACTTCAGACCTACGTGTAACGCCCTCGATGCGGCTATATCTCCTATGTGTCGAAGCACGACTTAGAGACATAACCACATTGAAAGCAATGTCGCAAGTGAGGTAATCTTCGCAAACAACCCATGTAATATAAATAAAGGGAAAATATACATAGTTGGCTTACACTCGCCACGTCACACAAATACATAAATAGCATTACATTCATCCAATACACTCATGGTCCGAGTACGATACCAAAATAAAGATCAACCCCCAAATGCGACAAAGTCCCTGATCGCCCCAACTGAGCACCACTACTGATCATCTGGGAAAGACACATAGTAATGACGAGAGTCTTCATCGAACTCCCACTTGAGCTCAAGCACAACGTCTGGAGCGATACCATCTGTCCCTGCATCTGGTTTAGGAAGGAATATGTGAGTCACGGGGACTCAGCAATCCCACACCCTCGCGATCAAGACTATTTAAGCTTATAGGTAAGGTAAGGTATGATGTGGAGCTGCAGCAATCGACTAGCATTATATGGTGGCTAACCTATTCGCAAAAGAGAGCGAGAAGAGAAGGAAAAAGCATGGTCGAACAACTATGATCAAGAAGTGATCCTAGAACAACCTACGTCAAGCATTACTCCAACACCGTGTTCACTTCCCGGACTCCGCCGAGAAGAGACCATCACGGTAACACACGCGGTTGATTCATTTTAATTAAGTTAAGTTTCATGTTATCTACAACCGGACATTAACAAATTCCCATCTGCCCATAACCGCAGGCACGGCTTTCGAAAGTTCAAATCCCTGCAGGGGAGTCCCAACTTAGCCCATCACAAGCTCTCATGGTCAAAGAAGGATATTCCTTCTCGCAAGACAATCCGATCAGGCTCGGCATCCCGGTTACAAGACATCATCGACAATGGTAAAACTAAACCAGCAGAACCACCCGAATGTGCCGACAAATCTCGATAGGAGCTGCACATATCTCGTTCTCAGGGCACACCGGATTGTCCAAGGTTCCGGTAGGCCAGCCCAGAGTTGCCCCTAGTGGCCACCGGCAGCTGACAGGTTGGACCAACACTCAGAGGAGCACTGGCCCGGGGGTTTAAATAAAGATGACCCTTGAGTCCGCGAAACCCAAGGGAAAAAGAGGATAGGTGGCGAATGGTAAAACCAATGTTGGGCATTGCTGGAAGAGTTTTATTCAAGGCGAGCTGTCAAGGGGTTCCCATTATAACCCAACCGTGTAAGGAACGGAAAATCCGGGAACATAACACCGATATGACGGAAACTAGGGCGGCAAGAGTGGAACAAAACACCAGGCATAAGGCCGAGCCTTCCACCCTTTACCAATTATATAGGTGCATTAAGATAAACAAGATAATATAGTGATATCCCAACAATAAACAATGTTCCAACAAGGAACGATCTCCAATCGTCACCTGCAACTAGCAACACTATAAGAGTGGCTGAGCAAAGCGGTAACATAGCCAAACAATGGTTTGCTAGGACAAGGTGGGTTAGAGGTTTGACATGGCAATATGGGAGGCATGATAAGCAAGTGGTAGGTATCGTAGCATAGGCATAGCAAAAGAGCGAGCATCTAGCAAGCAAAGATAGAAGTGATTTCGAGGGTATGGTCATCTTGCCTGCAAAGTTCTCAGAGTTGCCTTGATCCTCGTAAGCGAACTCAATGGGCTCCTCATTCACGAACTCGTCTCCCGGCTCTACCCAAACAAGAATGACAAGCAAAGGGAGCACAATCAACCACGTGCAATGCTCAAACAACATGATGCAAACATGGTATGATATGCGAGATGCGATATGTGATGCATATGCAAGATTTGACAAGGAATGATTGAACCTGGCCCAAACTTGGAAATCCAAGAGTGCCACTGGAAAGGTGAGGTGATTTCAGTTGAAATCGATATAAAGATCACTAGAATCGGATGCACGGTTTGGAAATGGCAAGCAAAACAAATATGGCGCCGGTCCGCGATAATCAGCAAGTGACCAACTAAATGCATCAAGATAAACATGCTACATCACTCAAACATGACAACAAGATACATGGCAGGGATCCACTCATGAAGCTTGACAAAAGATGAACACTAAGCTACGGCTAATTCATCCATTAACAGGTTCAAACAAGCATGGCAAAAAAGCAAATGATAACAGGTTTCAGACTTTGTGAAATTAACACAAGTCTGGAATTTATCATCAGGAAGCACACTTTAGAGCATGAAAACTACATGCTACAGGAACTTAACATGGCAAAGCAAGGCATGGCATGAAGCTACTCAAAGCACTAAACAAAAGTCCCTTAGTGACCTTGAGCCAAAAGGGATCAGAAAATACAATTGCAAGCATGTGAACATGGCAAAAACATAAACAAATTCAGACTTGGTGAAAAACTGGAGCATGCAAATCAGTTAACGAGTAGGCATGTTTACGAGCTCCATGCACTCACTACAGAGCATTGCATGACAAACTAAGCATACACCCATAAAGAAGACATGGCATAGGAGCTAGACATGGAAAGAACAACAACATAGCTTGCACGGATCAATAGCAACATCCTCGGCAAAATCGCTAAACATGTCAACAATCTGCCAGGATCAATTTATAGCAAAAGTAGAGCTCGATTGACTCAAGCTAGGTTGCTCCATAAATGAAAACAAGGACATGGATGGATGGAGCACCACAATGTTAACAAAACATCCTTACTGATCATCCTCAAAAGAGGCACGGATCACTAGGAAACAAAATGAACATATGGCATAACAACAAAATCAGGACAAGGACTTAGAGGAATTATAAGTCCCTGAAATCAGCATTACCGATTACGCTACTTTGCATGCTTGTGCTAGTCACCACAAATATCACAAAAATACATGGCAAGAACCCCTGTAAAGATGGCATGGCATATAACAAAACACATGTAGAGCTCAGTATCATATCATGCACACATTAATCATGGCAAAAATGACAAAAGGCTATTTGCTGAAACAGATCTGACAAATTCCTCACATAGCCCTCTTCCAACAGCATTTCGGGCAACAAGATGAGCTCAAATGAAAATGATGGAATGAGATGAAATGATGTACTCGTCGAGACGAACATTCTGATATGTTACACGCATGAATCGGAGCTACGGATGCAGAGTTAAGGCATGCGGAAAAATGCAAATTAGCTAGGGTTTGGAGGGGGAAAAGTCAACCGTGAAGTTCCAGATCCAGATCTGGATCTCGCTTGAGCACGTACTTCGAGGTTCACCGGTCGGGGCTGTCGCCGAAGAGGAAGTGCGGTGCGGCGGCCGGAGTCGTAGGAGGCCGGGCGGCGTGGACAACGAGGAGGGCGGCGAGGCGGCGCCGGAGTCGGAGGAGGCCGAGCGGCGCCGGAGCTGTTGACGGCGGCGAGCGGGCGAGGCGGCGGGGTCGCGCCGGCGGCGCTGCGGAGGAAGGGCGCGGGGCGCCTCTGGCCCGGGCGGTGGAGGCAGGGCCTGCGGCGGGCCGAGCGGGCCGGCGTGGCTGCGGGTGGCGGCGCGCCACGTGGCGGCCCCCGGTTGGCGGCGGGCGGCGGCGGGGATGTGTCCGGCGCGGTGTGAGGCGAATTTTTAGGGTTTGGGGAAGAAGAGATCCGGGAATTTTGGGGAGAGGCCTTTATATAGAGGTAGGAGGAGCTAGGAGTCTCCAAATTGAGCACGGTTTTCAGCCACGCGATCGTGATCGAACGCTCTAGACGATGGGAGAGGTTTTGGTGGGTTTTGGGCCAAATTGGAAGGGTGTTCGGCTGCAACACACACGAGCCTTCTCGGTCTCCCGGTGAAGCCAGAGCACGTCGAGATGGCGGCCCCCGACGACGAGTCTGCACTCAAGTGGGCGAAGGAGGACTACGTCTGGGAGCAGGTAGGCCGCCAGCGCCGGACGTACACGGAGCTCCAGGCCCGTTGCCGCTGTCGTGAGGAGGGCGGCGTCATCATCCTCGACAGCAACGACGAGGGAGAGGCCGGGCCGTCCAGCGCACCACCGCACCTCGGCGACTCGAGCCAGGGCTGCAGCAGGGACTGCACCGTCCTAAGCCAGTCGTGCAACGACGACGACAATGACGACGGCAGCGACTACACCCGCTTCTACAGGCTTCTTGGCATGTAGACGACGACGGTAGCGGCTAGGCATAGTTTGGTATGGTTCAGGCGTAGTTTGCATGTGTTCGTGTTTTTTGTACAAATTTAAATGAAGTTTCGCCGAGTTCATGCAAAAATCGCCGAGTTTTCATATATTTTGTACGAAACATCGCCGAACCCGGGACGACCTGTGGGCCGACGACTGGAAGCTAGGTCGCCCTCAGAAGCCAATCTCGCGGCGGCTCTTTTTCGGCGCCCTGGGGGCGAACGGTTGGAGATGCTCTAAGAAGCAAGCTTGCATCCACACATCGGCTGACCACCGTGGTCACCAAACACTAATCCACTATGCCGTTGATTGACAAGGCCACCGACAACGGCGAGCTAAAGCAGAGGCAGCCGGAGCAGGAGCTGGTCTGCGTCACGGGCACGGGAGGCTTCATCGGCTCGTGGGTGGTGAAGGAGCTCCTCCTCCGTGGCTACCGCGTCAGGGGAACTGCCAGGGACCTCGGTAAGTCATAGTTTACTTACACCGTGCGTTGCTCCATGATCGATCTTGCTCAATTCTGTAGCACATCTAATGCTGGAGTGGTTTCTGCATCTGACTGCAAGAACGCACAGCTGCTGGCCCTGCAGGGTGCCCACGAGAGGCTCACCCTGTGCCGCGCCAACGTCCTCGACTACGACGGCCTCTGCGCCGCCTTCCGCGGCTGCAAGGGCGTCTTCCACGTTGCCTCGCCAGTATCCAACGACCCCGCCAGTTCACTTCCTCTACTCTGCTTACTTCTCGAAGTTTCGGGCTTTCTGCAAGGGCCGCGTACTTACCTGCTACATCTACATGTGCTGCTGGTTTTGCAGGACCTCGTGCCGGTCACCGTAGAGGGCACCAGGAACGTGATCAGCGCGGCCGCGGACGCCGGCGTGCGGCGTGTGGTGTTCACGTCGTCCTACGGCGCCGTCCACATGGACCCTAACCGCAGCCCCGACACCGTGCTCGACAAGACCTGTTGGAGTGACTATGACTTCTGCAAAAACACAGGTGTAAGAACAAGCTCATTTCCCCCTGGATCCTCTGCTCTGCCCGTCACGACTGAACTGAACTTACCAATCTCCGTGTGCATTGCAGAACTTGTACTATTGCGCGAAGATGATGGCGGAGATCACGGCGACGGAGGAGGCAGCCAAGAGGGGGTTGGAGCTGGCGGTGGTGGTGCCGTCCATGACCATGGGCCCCATGCTACAGCCGGCGCTCAACTTCAGCAGCAGCCACATAGCCCGCTACCTCACCGGCGCCAAGCCCACCTACCCCAACGCCGTCGCCACCTACACCGACGTCCGCGATGTCACCCACACCCACGTCCTTGTCTATGAGCATCCCGAGGCTTGCGGCCGCTACCTCTGCATCGGCGCTGTGCTGCATCGCACACACTTCCTCCAGCTCCTCAGCGAGCTCTTTTCGCAGTACCACATCACCGCCAAGTATGTATGATAATTGATGGCCATATCGATTGACCTTATATTTCAACCTATTTGATTGGTTGCTCATGGTGTATTTTGTTGGGGTGGCATGGCAGGTGTGAAGATGATGGCAAGCCAATGGCGAAGCCCTACAAGTTCTCCAACCGGAGGCTCACGGACCTGGGATTGGAGTTCACTCCAGTGAGGGAAAGTTTGTACGAGAGGGTGACGTGCTTGCAGAAAAAGGGCCACCTGCCTCTGCCCGTTGATCCCCTGGCGCCAAAGTGTGCCTACTTGTAAGGGCATCTCCAGCCGTTGGCCCCCCCCAGGACGCATAAAAATCGCCCCCTGGGGGCGAGCCGGCGATACAATCGGCGCTGGGGGTGGTTTTGCGCCCAGTCATCGCCCCCAGCTCGCCCCCAGGCGCCGAAATTGGCCCACTTTGCAGCCCAATTTCGGCGAATAAAGGGCCCACGTGGGCGACAATAGGCCCATATTCGGCGTGGTTTCGCCGTGTCTCGGCGTTCAATTATCAACACAATTATTTATTATCACATATTTCATCACAGAAAAATCAAATACTTCAACAAAATAGTACAACAACAAATAGTTCAATACAAATTATATAGTTCAACAAATAAAAACTCGTATTTCATCACACGGCGTCCCCCTTGAGCCTCCATAGGTGCTCAATCAGATCTTTCTGCAGTTGATGATGCACCTGTGGGTCTCGGATCTCCTGACGCATACTGAGATAGGCAGTCCAAGTTGCCGGTAGATTGTGATCAACTTCGGCTAGAGGCCCCTGCCTGTAGTATGGTTCAGTGTCAAACACTGGGTCTTCTTGCTCGCTCTCGATGATCATGTTGTGCAAGATGACACAGCAAGTCATAATCTCCCACATTTGATCTTTGGACCAGGTCTGAGCGGGGTACCGAACAACAGCGAATCGAGATTGGAGCACACCAAATGCCCGCTCGACATCCTTCCTGCAAGCCTCCTGAACTTTCGCAAACCAGGCGTTCTTGCCTCCTGCCGCAGGGTTTGAGATCGTCTTCACAAATGTCGACCATCTCGGATAGATGCCATCTGCTAGGTAGTACCCCTTGTTGTATTGGTGCCCATTGATCTCGAAGTTCACCGGAGGAGAATGGCCCTCAACGAGCTTGGCAAAAACAGGAGAGCACTGCAGCACGTTGATGTCATTGTGAGTTCCTGGCATACCAAAGAACGAGTGCCAAATCCAGAGGTCCTGTGTGGCTACCGCCTCAAGCACCACACTACAACCACCTTTGGCGCCTTTGTACATCCCCTACCAACCAAATGGGCAATTCTTCCATTTCCAATGCATGCAGTCGATGCTTCCAAGCATCCCAGGAAATCCTCTTGCTGCATTCTAGGCTAGGATCCGAGCAGTGTCTTCCGCATTGGGTGTTCTCAAGTATTGTGGCCCAAACACTGCCACCACTGCCCGACAGAACTTGTAGAAACACTCTATGCTGGTGGACTCGGCCATGCGCCCATAGTCGTCAAGTGAATCACTGGGAGCTCCATATGCAAGCATCCTCATCGTTGTCGTGCACTTCTGGATGGAGGTGAATCCAAGAGCGCCAGTCCAATCCATCTTGCACTTGAAGTAGTTGTCGAACTCCCGGATGGAATTCACAATCCTGAGGAAGAGCTTTCGGCTCATCCGATAACGGCGCCGAAATGTTTTCTCGCCATGAAGTGGAGCATCGGCGAAGTAGTCAGAGTAGAGCATGCAGTAGCCTTCGAGACGATGCCGGTTCTTTGCTTTCACCCGCCCCGGCGCCAAGCCACCTTGCCGCGGCTTTTCATTGCTCGCCAGCAGCTGGGCGAGGGCGGCGAGCACCATGAGATGCTCTTCTTCCTGGACGTCGGCCGCGGCTTCCTCCTCCAGCAGCGCGGCGAGCTCTTCCTCGTCATCCGAGTCCATTGCCTAGTCAGGCAAAACGCCGAACTCCTTGCGCTCGGTGGGCGTGTACCCGCCGCTAAACCGTGCCTCCGCGGCCGGAAACGGCGGCCAGAAACGCCCAGCTGCTGTGGGAGGGGCTGCCCCGGTGAAGCGCTGCTATTTTCCGGCAGGGAATGGCTATCTAGCGGAGTAGGGCGGCGGCCGTCGCCGGGATATAGCTAGTGGTGGCCGAGGGCGCGGGTGCGAGGCGAGTCGGGGGAAGAAAACCTTGACTTTTCCCCTCTCGGTGTGGGCCAGGCGTGCTTTTTATTGGGTAACGTAGTAATTTCAAAAAAATTCCTACGCACACGCAAGATCATGGTGATGCATAGCAACGAGAGGGGAGAGTGTTGTCTACGTACCCTCGTAGACCGAAGCGGAAGCGTTGACGCAACGTAGAGGAAGTAGTCGTACGTCTTCCCGGTCCAACCGATCCAAGCACCCTTACTCCGGCACCTCCGAGTTCTTGACACACGTACAGCTCGATGACGCACCCCGGGCTCCGATCCAGCAAAGCTTCGGGGAGGAGTTTCGTCAGCACGACGGCGTGGTGACGATCTTGATGTTTAACCATCGCAGGGATTCGCCTAAGCACCGCTACAATATGATCGAGGTGTAATATCGTGGAGGGGGGCACCGCACACGGCTAAGGAACGATCACGAAGATCAACTTGTGTGTCCTAGGGTGCCCCCCTGCCCCCGTATATAAAGGAGCAAGGGGGAGGCCGGCCGGCCCTTGGGTGCGCCAAGGAGAGGTGGGAGTCCTCCTCCTAGTGGGAGTAGGACTCCCCTTTCCTAGTCCAACTAGGAATAGGGAGGGGGAAGGAAAGAGAGGGAGAGGGAGAGGGAAAGGGGGGCCGCCCCCCCCCTCCTAGTCCTATTCGGACTCCCCATGAGGGGGGCGCGCCACCTCCTGGGCTGCTGCCCTCTCTCTCCCCTCAGGCCCAATAAGGCCCATTACTTCCCCGGGGGGTTCCGGTAACCCCTCCGGCACTCCGGTTTTATCCGAAATCACCCGGAACAATTCCGGTGTCCGAATATAGTCGTCCAATATATCGATCTTTATGTCTCGACCATTTCGAGACTCCTCGTCATGTCCATGATCACATCCGGGACTCCGAACAACCTTCGGTACATCAAAATACATAAACTCATAATAACTGTCATCGTAGCGTTAAGCGTGCGGACCCTACGGTTCGAGAACAATGTAGACATGATCGAGATACATCTCCGGTCAATAACCACTAGCGGGACCTAGATGCCCATATTGGCTCCTACATATTCTACGAAGATCTTTATCGGTCAGACCGCATAACAACATACGTTGTTCCCTTTGTCATCGGTATGTTACTTGCCCGAGATTCGATCGTCGGTATCCAATACCTAGTTCAATCTCGTTATCGGCAAGTCTCTTTACTCGTTCCGTAATACATCATCTCACAACTAACACATTAGTTGTAATTCTTGCAAGGCTTATGTGATGTGCATTACCGAGAGGGCCCAGAGCTACCTCTTCGACATTCGGAGTGACAAATCCTAATCTCGAAATACGCCAACCCAACAAGTACCTTTGGAGACACCTGTAGAGCTCCTTTATAATCACCCAGTTACGTTGTGACGTTTGGTAGCACACAAAGTGTTCCTCCGGCAAACGGGAGTTGCATAATCTCATAGTCATAGGAACATGTATAAGTCATGAAGAAAGCAATAGCAACATACTAAACGATCGGGTGCTAAGCTAATGGAATGGGTCATGTCAATCACATCATTCTCCTAATGATGTGATCCCGTTAATCAAATGACAACACATGTCTATGGTTAGGAAACATAACCATCTTTGATTAACGAGCTAGTCAAGTAGAGGCATACTAGTGACACTTTGTTTGTCTATGTATTCACACATGTATTATGTTTCCGGTTAATACAATTTTAGCATGAATAATAAACATTTATCATGAAATAAGGAAATAAATAATAACTTTATTATTGCCTCTAGGGCATATTTCCTTCAGTCTCCCACTTGCACTAGAGTCAATAATCTAGTTCACATCGCCATGTGATTTAACAGCAATAGTTCACATCATCATGTGATTAACACCCATAGTTCACATCATCATGTGACCAACACTCAAAGGGTTTACTAGAGTCAGTAATGTAGTTCACATCTCTATGTGATTAACACCCAAAGAGTACTAAGGTGTGATCATGTTTTGTTTGTGAGATAATTTTAGTCAACGGGTCTGTCATATTCAGATCCGTAAGTATTTTGAAAATATCTATATCAACAATGCTCTGCACGGAGCTACTCTAGCTAATTTCTCCCACTTTCAATATGTATCTAGATTGAGACTTAGAGTCATCTAGATTAGTGTCAAAACTTGCATCGATGTAACCCTTTACGATGAACCTTTTTTTTGTCACCTCCATAATCGAGAAACATATCCTTATTCCACTAAGGATAATTTTGACCACTGTCCAGTGATCTACTCCTAGATCACTATTGTACTCCCTTGCCAAAATCAGTGTAGGGTATACAATAGATCTGGTACACAGCATGGCATACTTTATAGAACCTATGGCCAAGGCATAGGGAATGACTTTCATTCTCTTTCTATCTTCTGTCGTGGTCGGGCTTTGAGTCTTACTCAATTTCACCCCTTGTAACACAGGCAAGAACTCTTTCTTTGACTGTTCCATTTTGAACTACTTCAAAATCTTTTCAAGGTATGGACTCATTGAAAAAACTTATCAAGCGTCTTGATCTATCTCCATAGATCTTTGATGCTCAATATGTAAGCAGCTTCACCGAGGTCTTTCTTTGAAAAACTCCTTTCAAACACTCCTTTATGCTTTGCAGAATAATTCTACATTATCTCTGATCAACAATATGTCATTCACATATACTTATCAGAAATGTTGTAGTGCTCCCACTCACTTTCTAGTAAATACAGGCTTCACCGCAAGTCTGTATAAAACTATATGCTTTGATCAACTTATCAAAGCGTATATTCCAACTCCGAGATGCTTGCACCAGTCCATAAATGGATCGCTGGAGCTTGCATATTTTGTTAGTATCTTTCAGATTGACAAAACCTTCTTGTTGCATCACATACAACTCTTCTTTAATAAATCCATTAAGGAATGCAGTTTTGTTTATCCATTTGCCAGATTTCATAAAATGCGGCAATTGCTAACATGATTCGGACAGACTTAAGCATAGATACGAGTGAGAAACTCTCATCATAGTCAACACCTTGAACTTGTCGAAAACTTCTGCGACAATTCTAGCTTTGTAGATAGTAACACTACTATCAGTGTCCGTCTTCCTCTTGAAGATCCATTTATTATCAATGGCTTGCCGATCATCGGGCAAGTCCACCAAAGTCCACACTTTGTTCTCATACATGGATCCTATCTCAGATTTCATGGCCTCAAGCCATTTATCGGAATCTGGGCTCATCATCGCTTCCTCATAGTTCGTAGGTTCGTCATGGTCAAGTAACATGACCTCCAGAATAGGATTACCGTACCACTCTGGTGCGGATCTCACTCTGATTGACCTACGAGGTTTGGTAGTAACTTGATCCGAAGTTACATGATCATCATCATCAACTTCCTCACTAATTGGTGTAGGTGTCACAGAAACCGGTTTCTGTGATGAACTACTTTCCAATAAGGGAGCATGTATAGTTACCTCATCAAGTTCTACTTTCCTCCCACTCACTTCTTTCGAGAGAAACTCCTTCTCTAGAAAGTATCCATTCTCAGCAACGAATGTCTTGCCTTTGGATCTGTGATACAAGGTATACCCATCTGTCTCCTTTGGGTATCCTATGAAGACACATTTCTCCGATTTGGGTTTGAGCTTATCATGATGAAACTTTTTCTTATAAGAATCGCAACCCCAAACTTTAAGAAACGACAACTTTGGTTTCTTGCCAAACCATAGTTCATATTGTGTCGTCTCAACGGACTTAGATGGTGCCCCTTTTTAACGTGAATGCAGCTGTCTCTAATGCATGATCCCAAAACGATATTGGTAAATCGGTAAGAAACATCATAGATTGTACTATATCCAATAAAGTACGGTTATGATGTTCGGACACACCATTATGCTGTGGTGTTCCAGGTGGCATGAGTTTGTGAAACTATTCCACATTGTTTTAATTGAAGACCAAACTCGTAACTCAAATATTTGTCTCCGTGATCAGATCGTAAAAACCTTATTTTCTTGTCACGATGATTTTCCACTTCACTCTGAATTTCTTTGAACTTTTCAAATGTTTCAGACTTATGTCTCATCAAGTAGATATACCCATATCTGCTCAAATCATCTGTGAAGGTCAGAAAATAACGATACCCGCCGCGAGCCTTAACACTCATCGGATTGCATACATCAGTATGTATTATTTCCAATAAGTCAGTTGCTCGCTCCATTGTTCCGGAGAATGGAGTCTTAGTCATCTTGCCCATGAGGCATGGTTCGCAAGCATCAAGTGATTCATAATCAAGTGATTCCATAAGCCCATCAGCATGGAGTTTCTTCATGCGCTTTACACCAATATGACCTAAACGGGAGTGCCACAAATAAGTTGCACTATCATTATTAACTTTGCATCTTTTGGTTTCAATATTATGAATATGTGTATCACTATGATCGAGATCCAACGAACCATTTTCATTGGGTGTGTAACCATATAAGGTTTTATTCATGTAAATAGAACAACAATTTATTCTGTTACTTAAATGAATAACCGTATTGCAATAAACATGATCAAATTATATTCATGCTCAACGCAAACACCAAATAACACTTATTTAGGTTCAACACTAATCCCGAAAGTATAGGGGAGTGTGCGATGATGATCATATCAATCTTGGAACCACTTCCAACACACATCGTCACTTCACCCTTAACTAGTCTTTATTCTGCAACTCCCGTTTCGAGTTACTAATCTTAGCAACTGAACTACTATCAAATACTGAGGGGTTGCTATAAACACTAGTAAAGTACACATCAATAACATGTATATCAAATATACTTATGTTCACTTTGCCATCCTTCTTATCTGCCAATCACTTGGGGTAGTTCCGCTTCTAGTGACCAGTCCCTTTGCAGTAGAAGCACTTAGTCTCAGGCTTAGGATCAGACTTGGGCTTCTTCACTTGAGCAGCAACTTACTTGCTGTTCTTTTTGAATTTCCCCTTCTTCCCTCTGCCCTTTTCTTGAAACTAGTGGTCTTGTCTACCATCAACACTTGATGTTTTTCTTGATTTCTACCTTCATCAATTTCCGCATTACGAAGAGCTTGGGAATCGTTTCCATTATCCCTTGCATATCATAGTTCATCACGAAGTTCTACTAACTTGGTGATGGTGATTAGAGAATTCTGTCAATCACTATCTTATCTGGAAGATTAACTCCCACTTGATTCAAGCGATTGTAGTACTCAGACAATCTCGGCACATGCTCACTAGTTGAGCGATTCTCCTCCATCTTTTAGCTATAGAACTTGTTGGAGACTTCATATCTCTCAACTCGGGTATTTGCTTGAAATATTAACTTCAACTCCTGGAACATCTCATATGTTCCATGGCATTCAAAACGTCTTTGAAGTCCTGATTCTAAGCCATTAAGCATGGTGCACTAAACTATCAATTAGTCATCATATTGAGCTAGCAAAATGTTCATAACGTATGCATCTGCTCCTGCAATAGGTCCGTCACCTAGCGGTGCATCAAGGACATAATTCTTCTGTGCAGCAATGAGGATAAACCTCAGATCACGGATCCAATCCGCATCATTGCTACTAACATCTTTCAACAAAATTTTCTCTAGGAACATATCAAAATAAACACAGGGAAGCAACAATGCGAGCTATTGATTTACAACATTATTTGCAAAATACTACCAGGACTAAGTTCATGATAAATTTAAGTTCAATTAATCATATTACTTAAGAACTCCCACTTAGATAGACATCCCTCTAATCCTCTAAGTGATCACGTGATCCAAATCAACTAAACCATGTCCGATCATCATGTGAGATGGAGCAGTTTCATTGGTGAACATCACTATGTTGATCATATCTACTATATGATTCACGCTCGACCTTTCGGTCTCCGTGTTCCGAGGCCATACCTGTATATGCTTGGCTCGTCAAGTATAGCCTGAGTATTCCGTGTGTGCAAATGTTTTGCACCCGTTGTATTTGAACATAGAGCCTATCACACCCGATCATCACGTGGTGTCTCAGCACGAAGAACTTTCGCAACGGTGCATACTTAGGGAGAACACTTCTTGATAATTAGTGAGAGATCATCTTAAAATGCTACCGTCAATCAAAGCAAGATAAGATGCATAAAAGATAAACATCACATGCAATCAATATAAGTGATATGATATGGCCACCATCATCTTGTGCTTGTGATCTCCATCTTCGAAGCACCGTCATGATCACCATCGTCACCGGCGCGACACCTTGATCTCCATCGTAGCATCATTGTTGTCTCGCCAATCTTATGCTTCCACGACTATCGCTACCGCTTAGTGATAAAGTAAAGCATTACAGCGCAATTGCATTGCATACAATAAAGCGACAACCATATGGCTCCTGCCAGTTGCCGATAACTTGGTTACAAAACATGATCATCTCATACAATAAAATTTAGCATCATGTCTTGACCATATCACATCACAACATGCCCTGCAAAAACAAGTTAGACGTCCTCTACTTTGTTGTTGCAAGTTTTACGTGGCTGCTACGGGCTTAAGCAAGAACCAATCTTACCTACGCATCAAAACCACAACGATAGTTTGTCAAGTTGATGCTGTTTTAACCTTCGCAAGGACCGGGCGTAGCCACACTCGGTTCAACTAAAGTTGGAGAAACAGTCACCCGCAAGCCACCTATGTGCAAAGCACGTCGGGAGAACCGGTCTCGCGTAAGCGTATGCGTAATGTCGGTCCGGGCCGCTTCATCCAACAATACCGCCGAACCAAAGTATGACATGCTGGTAGGCAGTATGACTTATATCGCCCACAACTCACTTGTGTTCTACTCGTGCATATAACATCAAACCATAAAACCTAGGCTCGGATGCCACTGTTGGGTAACGTAGTAATTTCAAAAAATTTCCTACGCACATGCAAGATCATGGTGATGCATAGCAACGAGAGGGGAGAGTGTTGTCTACGTACCCTCGTAGACCGAAGCGGAAGCGTTGACGCAACATAGAGGAAGTAGTCGTACGTCTTCCCGGTCCAACCGATTCAAGCACCGTTACTCCAGCACCTCCGAGTTCTTGACACATGTACAGCTCGATGACGCACCCCGGGCTCCGATCCAGCAAAGCTTCGGGGAGGAGTTTCTTCACCACGACGGCGTGGTGACGATCTTGATGTTTAACCGTCGCAGGGCTTTGCCTAAGCACCGCTACAATATGATCGAGGTGTAATATCGTGGAGGGGGGCACCACACACGGCTAAGGAACGATCACGAAGATCAACTTGTGTGTCCTAGGGTGCCCCCCTGCCCCCATATATAAAGGAGCAAGGGGGAGGCCGGCCGGCCCTTGGGTGCGCCAAGGAGAGGGGGGAGTCCTCCTCCTAGTGGGAGTAGGACTCCCCTTTCCTAGTCCAACTAGGAATAGGGAGGAGGAAGGAAAGAGAGGGAGAGGGAGAGGGAAAGGGGGGGGGCGCCCCCCTCCTAGTCCTATTCGGACTCCCCATGAGGGGGGGCGCGCCACCTCCTGGGCTGCTGCCCTCTCTCTCCCCTCAGGCCCAATAAGGCTCATTACTTCCCCGGGGGGTTCCGGTAACCCCTCCGGCACTCCGGTTTTATCCGAAATCACCCGGAACAATTCCGGTGTCCGAATATAGTCGTCCAATATATTGATCTTTATGTCTCGACCATTTCGAGACTCCTCGTCATGTCCATGATCACATCCGGGACTCCGAACAACCTTCGGTACATCAAAATACATAAACTCATAATAACTGTCATCGTAACGTTAAGCGTGCGGACCCTATGGTTCGAGAACAATGTAGACATGATCGAGATACGTCTCCGGTCAATAACCAATAGCGGGACCTGGATGCCCATATTGGCTCCTACATATACTACGAAGATCTTTATCGGTCAGACCGCATAACAACATACGTTATTCCCTTTCTCATCGGTATGTTACTTGCCCGAGATTCGATCGTCGGTATCCAATACCTAGTTCAATCTCGTTATCGGCAAGTCTCTTTACTCGTTCCGTAATACATCATCTCACAACTAACACATTAGTTGTAATGCTTGCAAGGCTTATGTGATGTGCATTACCGAGAGGGTCCAGAGATACCTCTCCGACATTCGGAGTGACAAATCCTAATCTCGAAATACGCCAACCCAACAAGTACCTTTGGAGACACCTGTAGAGCTCCTTTATAATCACCCAGTTACGTTGTGTCGTTTGGTAGCACACAAAGTGTTCCTCCGGCAAACGGGAGTTGCATAATCTCATAGTCATAGGAACATGTATAAGTCATGAAGAAAGCAATAGCAACATACTAAACGATCGGGTGCTAAGATAATGGACTGGGTCATGTCAATCACATCATTCTCCTAATGATGTGATCCCGTTAATCAAATGACAACACATGTCTATGGTTAGGAAACATAACCATCTTTGATTAACGAGCTAGTCAAGTAGAGGCATACTAGTGACACTTTGTTTGTCTATGTATTCACACATGTATTATGTTTCCGGTTAATACAATTTTAGCATGAATAATAAACATTTATCATGAAATAAGGAAATAAATAATAACTTTATTATTGCCTCTAGGGCATATTTCCTTCACTTTTCGCTAGCGCCGAAGCCCCCAATTGCTCCCCAGCGCGCCGGGTTCGGCCTGTGACCGCCGGGCGGAAAAAAGGTCCGAACCGGCGATTTTTGGCATCCTGGGGGCACGACTGGGCCGTTTTTTCGGCGCCGGTGCCGAAAAATTGGCCTGGGGGGGGGGGGGGGGGGGGGGCGGCTGGATATGCCCTAACAGAACAAGGGACAAGTCTATCTGATGAAATAAACAGTGCAAAGAGGAACGAAAGAAGAAGATTAACAAGAAACCAAGATTTTTAGATTCAACATGGAATTGTATATTTCTATAAGTCTAAAATGTATCATGTAAATATTACTTCCTCCTGTCACAAATTTAAGATGTTCAATTTTTTTGATGAATCGGATGTATATAGACAAATTTTAATGTGTTTGTTCACTAATTTTAGTCCGTATATGGTCCATATTGAAATATTCAAAACACTTTGTATTTGTAAACTTAGAGAGTACTATTTATGTAATGAATGATGATAATGTCATTTTGGTTCAAAATGATAAACAGAGCAAAGCAGGAGGAGAAGAAGAGGACCTCTTCTGGAGAAGGAGTTGGGATTTTTTGGGATTCATCATAGAATTGTGTCTTTCTGCAAGTGTAAACCCCTTTTTTTGGAAACTGAGGCAAAGTATGTTAATAGCAAGAGACAGATGACTACAAAGTCTTTCGTTGATGATTTCCTCGTGTACCTCATAGATGACGGCACTCACAATTTCATTTCAGAAGCTTATATCTTAGGCTGCAGATAGCTTCTTCAGTGGTTCTTTCAGCAAACAAAGGACACTTTAAAGGAGAACATACGTTTGGCTCTTGGCCTCCGTGGAGGCCTTCTTTTGAAAACAAATCAAAATTCAATTTTTTCGGTTTCGAAAAAATCTGAAAAATATCATGTGTTAAAAAGACAAATATTGAAATGCGATCTGTACAAAAAAAGACAAATTCATAGCCTGGGAGGATAAATAGTATCATGTGTTAAAAAGTATCAGATTTTTCTTTTTTGCACAGCCCTTGTTTCAACGTATTTTGCCCTGAAAATTTACACACATGTGTGTTAAGCCTTCATGTATACATGTGTTTTTTACAGAAATTTTTGAAATGTAAGAAATATGAAATTTGACAAAATTCAAAATTTTCAAAACCGAGTTACATGGAGCTCGGCCTCCAAAGACAATATTCGACTTTAAAGAGTTAATAAAGTTAGACCCATTACGAGACAATGGCTATAAAAAAACGCGTATACACCTTTACCTGAAGGGAAGTTAACTCAAATCCAAGACATTTCAATGGTATATGCAGCACGGAGAAAACCATCATAGCTTTTGTCATGCGACGATGACGCGCAAGGTCGTGGACCTTTCCATGGCATCACGAAGGATTCGCTTCGCGGAAACGGAATCTGCCGTGCTCCTAGTCCTATGTCGGCTGAGCCCCAAACCCACCCGTCGGGTCACGCCGCTGAATATTCAGTCGCTGGATGGCTGCATCACTCCATAAACAAAACGAGCTGCAGCCGGGAGACGAGCCTCCCCTTACCTTTCCGCTCACGCACTCCAGTCCAGTCCAGGTAGTATTGCACCGCAGTGTCGTTGTGTTTTTTTTTCTTAAATACGCACGAGTGTGCGTATCATTCATTAAAGAAAGGATGGGAAAGACTCCCAAGCATTCACACGGGCTACAATATTTACATGGCACACGCCTGAACTCCGCCAGTACACTAGGGCGTACTACTCACGCTCCGTCTACCTACTACCGTGCTCCTCAAAACCTTTAGTGTCCTCCTTCAACAGTCCAGCCTTGGCCCAAAGCTTCCCTTCGTCCTGGAGCCGCTCCTTGACTTGTGGCAGAGATACCGATGCCCCGTTGAACACGATGTCATTTCGATACTTCCAAATTATCTATAAGACCAGGATGCATTTAGCCCTGAAAGATCTGCGATGTGCTGGACGTTGGTCCTGCCTCAAGCACCAGGCGCTCAAAGATTCATCCTGGAGTGGCTCTATGTCATGCACCCCTGTCCTCAAGTCCATCTCGTGCCAGACCTGCCTCGCAAACACACAGTCTCGTTGTGTTGTTTCGCGCTTGCTTTCCAGTATAAATAGTGGAGCACGTTAACCGGATACAGAACACACAAGCTCGACCTACAGATCATCATCAACAGCAAGCAGCAAGCAAAGGCAGTTTGGTACTACTGTACTAGCTAGCCCGTGCAGTTAGCCGACTAGCAATCTTGCTTCAACATCCACATATTGATCGACCACCCTGGTCATCAAACACCGATTCACCATGCCGTCGATTAACAAGGCCACCGACAACGGCGAGATGAAGCAGCGGCGGCCGGAGCAGGAGCTGGTCTGCGTCACCGGGGCCGGAGGCTTCATCGGCTCGTGGGTTGTGAGGCCAACTCCTGCGCATGACCCCAAACGAACGTTCGTTTGGTCCGGATTTTGTCCGTTTGGCGCGGGCAATGGAGTCGTGTTCAGGCTATATCTGAGATGCGGTGGCCTTGTGCACAACGCGCGAACGCATCCTTTGGCCGCATCCTGTCCGCCTTCTTTTTCAAATGTAAAATTTCGAATAAACCACGCCCATAGTTCATGCCAGCGGCCCTAGTTCACGCCGGCAACACAACCAGCCTTCAAAATGAGTAGTTTTGTCGCCGGCAACACAACCAACCTTCAAAATGAATAGGTTTCTCGCCGGCACAAAGTCAACGCCCGGCACCCATGCCAGCCTCCAAAAAGAACGGCCACGGCCGAATAGACCACCTAGTTCAGGCCGCCGGCGTCGAACATCTCCTTCTTCCGGGCCTCGAACTAGCTCCTCGTCTTCTCGGTCATCTTGCTCAAGTCCATGCTCATGATCGCTAGCGTCACCTCCTTTGCTTTGGTTGCGGCATTGGCGGCCTCGATGTCGAGCTGCCTCTGCCTGGCCGAGGCATTGGCGGCTTCGATGTCGAGTTGTCTCTGCCGGGACGCCTCCTCCATGTCGATCTTCCTCTTCTTGGCCGCTTCCTCCATCTCAAGCTTCTTTATTTGAAGCTTCAGGTATTGCTTTATTTGCTCCTCCTTGCTTTGTCGCCTTTTCTCGTCTTTCACATCCTTTTGAGACATCATGGCGTGCAAAGTCTAATGCAAGGCCATGGATGACGCATCACGTATGTCGTCCATCTTGGAGTTGGTCTTACCCCTCGGCCTCTTCAACGCCTCACCATCTCCACCTCCGACCAACGCGGCCGTCTTCTTGCCTCTCTTTCTTTGAAGTTCACAGTATTGATCTTTGAACTTAGGGCAATTGTTGACGAACTTCCAACAATGCGTAAGTGTGAATGGCTTGTCATTGTGCCAGACCTTGAATGCTTCCAAAGATTGAAATGCCTACACGATCAACAACAATCGGACATGCAAACATATAAAAGGCCGAAGTCTCATGGACGTAGCAACGGAAGATAAGAGAGCATACCATGTCCCCAATGCTGAGACCACTCACGGGACGTGCTTCAATGCTCTCAAGTGCGGCACAATTCTTGTTGTATTCTTGTTGGATGAACAACCACCTCTTTTGAATCGAGGTGATGCCACAGTCGCTCGTAAATTGGTTGGGCGCAAACAAATTTCTTTCATGGAATGTTTTGTGAACTCTTGTCCAAAAAACAAGTCCCTTTTGTTGCGCACCGGTCCCCGGATCTTGGCCAACCTCCATCCAACTTTGGCAAATCAACTTGTCCTCCTCTTGTAAGTATGATCCCATACGAATGCTCTTCTTCCTCTTTTGTGCTTCCGCTCTTTGGGTGAGCTCATCGATGACAATGGCTCGCCCCCAATATCAGTGCCTTCTTCTTCTTCATCACCATCACCTTCGCAATAGATGTCATCATCTTCATGCCACGAGTCACCATGGTCATAGTCAACATGGTCGTGGGCCTCAATGTCTTCATCGGCAACGTACTGGTCGCGGCCATCCTGACTTTGGGTCTTCTCGGGATCGTAGGCATCACCATGCCTACCCTCGTAGATGACATTCTCCATGAACTAGTTGTAGAAGGGATCGTCAACCGTTGGCGTTGGTGTTGGCATTTCGTTGAACAGGACGCGGGGCGATGGCATGGTGCCCGTAGACGGCGGCCGTGCTTGCTTTCTTTGCATCTCGACGGACGGCCGGCCGCCGCTGCTGTACCCCGACGTGACGTTGAGGTCGATGACGGCCGAGGGGCGCGGGATGGACGGCGCGATCACGCCAACGTCCGGCGACCCCGAGAAACGGGTCTGGCCTTCGTACCTTGGCGGAGAAAAACCGGGCAACAAAGGCGTGGTTCGCGACCTCAGCGAGGGGCAGTGCGGAGGCCTGGCGACCGACGAGCCTGTGCTCGCCAGGCTGACGGGCGATGCCGAGAAACTCGTCGGACAACAAATCCCAAGCATGAGGAATTCGGCGGGGCATCGGCCATGGGCGGGAGGGTGGTGGGCGGGACGTGGGAAGGTTTGGGTGAAATGAGGCGTCGGGTTGGTGCTTTGTGCTACCGATGGGCGGGCCAGGGGAGGACAAGCGCGCGCGTCCCACCCGTCCGCGCGTTGTCCGTTTTACCTCAAAAGTGGCCCAAACTTGAGCCGATGATGGGTCAAAAACGGACATAAAACGGACAAAATTCCGTTTGTGCCCGGACATGATGGGGTCGCACGCTGGAGTTGGCTTGAAGTAGCTCTTCCTCCGTGGCTACCGTGCCACGGGAACCGCCAGAGACCCCGGTAAGTCGGTCACAGTTTGCTTACACCTGGATAATTAACACTGAAAATCGTCTTTACATCAGATGGTTTGGTGTGCGTCAGTCCATGATTGATCTCGCTGAATTTTGTGGCTCATCCAATGGTGGAGTGGTTTCTGCAGCTGACCAAAAGAACGGGCACCTGCTGGCGCTGGAGGGCACTGAGGAGAGGCTCACCCTATGCCGTGTTGCCTTCTGCAACTGCCATGACGTCTTCCACGTCGCATCCCCTCTCTCCAACGACCCTGTGAGTTCGCTTCCTCTTCTCCGCTCACTTCTTCGTGCGGCCTTAACAAAGGGCGGCGTACTTGCTTGCTACATGTGTGCTGATCGCTTGCAGGACCTCGTGCCGGTCGCCGTTGAGGGCACCAAGAACGTGATCAACGCGGCAGCAGACGCCGGCATGCGACGCGTGGTCCTCACCTCGTCCCACGGCTCTGTGCACATGGACCCAAATCATAGCTCCGACGCAGGGCTCGACGAGAAGTGCTGGAACTACTATGATTACTGCAAAAACAGTGCGGTAATAATACTCTGCTTAATCGCACCCTGATCTTTCTCTACTAGACTGAACTTAAGAATAATCTGTGTATTACGGCAAAGATCACGGCGACGGAGGAGGCAGCCAAGAGGGGCCTTGAGCTGGCGGTGGTGGTGGCATCCATGACCATGGGCCCCATGCTGCAGCAGTCACTCAACTCAAGCAGCTGCCACGTCGCTCGCTGCCTCACCCGCGCCAAGCCCACCTACCTCAATGCAGTCGCCGCTTAGAGCATCTCCAGCCGCGTCCCCAACAGGCCTCCCCAGGCCACTTTTTCGGCGCTGGCGCCGAAAAAACGGCCCAGTCGTGCCCCCAGGACGCCGAAAATTGCCGGTTCGGCCCTTTTTTCCGCCCGGCGGTCACAGGCCGAACCCGGCGCACTGGGGAGCAGTTGGAGGCTCCGGCGCAAGGGAAAAGCGTGCTGGCCCACACTGTCAGGGGAAAAGTCAAGGTTTTCTTCCCCGACTCGCCTCCCACCCCCCGCGTCCTCAGCCACTAGTAGCTATATCCCGGCACCGCCTGCCGCCCTACACCTCTAGATAGCCATTCCCCGCCGGAAAAATAGCAGCGCTTCGCCGCGGCAGCCCCTCTAACAGCAATTGGGCGTTTTCGGCCGCCGTTTCCGGCTGCGGAGGCGCGGTTTAGCGGCGGGTACACGCCCACCGAGCGCAAGGTGTTCGGCGATTTGCCTGCCTCGGCGATGGACTTGGATGACGAGGAAGCGCTCGCCGCGCTGCTGGAGGAGGAAGTCGAGGCCGACGTCCAGGAAGAAGAGCATCTCATGGTGCTCGCCGCCCTCGCCCGGCTGCTGGCGAGCAATGAAAAGCCGCGGCGAGGTGGCTCGGCGCCTGGGCGGGTGAAAGCAAAGAACCGGCATCGTCTCGAAGGCTACTGCATGCTCTACTCTGACTACTTCGCCGATGCTCGTTATCGGATGAGCCGAAAGCTCTTCCTCAAGATTGTGAATTCCATCCGAAAGTTCGACAACTACTTCAAGTGCAAGATGGATTGCACCGGCGCTCTTAGATTCACCTCCATCCAGAAGTGCACGATAGCGATGAGGATGCTTGCATATGGAGCTCCCGGTGATTCACTCGACGACTATGGGCGCATGGCCGAGTCCACCAGCATAGAGTGTTTCTACAAGTTCTGTCGGGCAGTGGTGGCAGTGTTTGGACCACAATACTTGAGAACACCCAATGCGGAAGACACTGTTCGGATCCTAGCATAGAATGCAGCAAGAGGATTTCCTGGGATGCTTGGAAGCATCGACTGCATGCATTGGAAATGAAAGAATTGCCCATTTGCTTGGCAGGGGATGTACAAAGGCGCCAAAGGCGGTTGTAGTGTGGTGCTTGAGGCGGTAGCCACACAGAACCTCTGGATTTGGCACTCCTTCTTTGGTATGACAGGAACTCACAATGACATCAACGTGCTGCAGTGCTCTCCTGTCTTTGCCAAGCTTGTTGAAGGTCATTCTCCTCCGGTGAACTTCGAGATCAATGGGCGGCACTACAACAAGGGGTACTATCTAGCTGATGGCATCTATCCGAGATGGTAGACATTTGTGAAGACGATCTCAAACCCTGTGCCAGGAGGCAAGAACGCCTGGTTTGCAAAGGTTCAGGAGGCTTACAGGAAGGATGTCGAGCGGGCATTTGGTGTGCTCCAATCTCGATTTGCCGTTGTCCGGTACCCCGCTCAGACCTGGTCGAAAGATCAAATGTGGGAGATTATGACTTGCTGTGTCATCTTGCACAACATGATCATCGAGAGCGAGCAAGAAGACCCAGTGTTTGACACTGAACCATACTACAGGCAGGGTCCTCTAGCCGAAGTTGATCGCCAGCTACCGACAACCTGGACTGCCTATCTCAGTATGCGCCAGGAGATCCGAGACCCACAGGTGCATCATCAACTGCAGCAAGATCTGATATAGAGCATCTATGGAGGCTGAAGGGCGATGCCGGGTGCGACGTGTGATGAAATATGAGTTATTATTTATTGAACTATATAATTTGTGTTGAACTATTTGTTGTTGTACTATTTTGTTGAAGTATTTGATATTTTTGTGATGAAATATGTGATAAAAAATATTATGTGCATAATTGAACGCCGAACAACGACGAACCACGCCGAATATGGGCATATTGTCGTACATATGGGCCCTTTATTCGCCGAAATGAGACTGAAAAATGGGTCAAATTCAACGCCTGGGGGCGAGCTGGGGACGACGACTAGGCGCGAAACCGTCCCAGCATCGATTGCATCGCCGGCTCATCTCCAGAAGGTGTTTTTTATGTATCCTGTGGGGCCGAACAGCTGGAGATGCTCTTACACCGACTCCGCGACATCGCCCAGGCCCATGTCCTCATCTACGAGCACCACGACGCACACTGCCTGCATCGGCGCCGTGCTGCACCACGTGCACTTCCTCCAGCTCCTCGGCGACCTCTTCCCGCAGTACCACATAACCGCCAAGTAAGTACGAGCACATCATGATTGATCTTATTTCAACGTATTTAATTCAATTTTGGGTGTTGCGCTTGCTCAGTGCTCACTGTAGATTCGTCCACGCGGCAGGTGCGAATATTGGACTTCACTCCGTTAAGGGAAAAGCTTGTATGAGACAGTGACGTGCTTGCAGAAAAAGGGCCACCTGCCTCTGCCCATTGTTCGCCTGGCACCAAAGCGCGCGTACTTGTAACACGATCTGGGACAAGTTTGTTGGAAGAAATAAACAAGCAGAGCTGGAACAAATCTTTTCAGGATTTTGGAGATTCATCATGGAATTGTGTATTTTTACAAGCATAAAATGCACTCGCTATGTAAACATTGTAGAACATTTTTTAATTTAGAATAAACTGCCAAAATGTCTTACATTTGTGTACAAAGAGAGTAAGTAACATGTAAATATTATTGTGGAATAAATGAATGGTAACATCATTTTTGAACGATGGAGAAAAATGAGTCTTACAAGTATGATTTGTGTACATCCATTTCATGTAGGAAGAAATCGTCCGGTTCTCTGTGTCCTAGAGTCCACTTTTATAGTTTTTTTTTTTGAAACCAAGGCAAAATATTTGCCTCATATATTAGTTAAGAAGAGGATATAGTTTGTTACAATTCACCCCAAAAAAGCAACATGAATGATTACTCTCGAAATACAATTGACCCTAGCTTCTTTGCTCCGGTGATGACCCAAAGTTTCGCCTCCTCTAAGATGTTGTTTAGCAAGATCGGTGGGGGCGCACTATTGTGCCGGAACAACCTTGTGTTCCACTCATTCCATATGGATCACAAAATGAGCATAGTTAGAGAGGCAATTGCCTTTCTATCCCGCGTACCATCACCGGTTCGGCTTTCCCACCAATCCTCAACATTGTCTTTCAAATGCCAATTGGCGGTGTCCCAATCCTCAAGGCGAAATATCTCAATGACCAAGTTCCAAAGCCACAGAGAGTAACGGAATTTGAAGAAGAGGTGGGATCCATATCCTTGCACCCTCCCGCAAAGGGGGCAAAGGCCACAGTTTGGCCATCCCATTTAGCCAACCTGTCGGCGGTACAAATCCGGTCTTGAATGGCCAACTAAGCAAAAAACTTGACTTTTAGCGGTGCCCAAGTATATGCCCAAGCCTCTCACACCATTTGGTCCATGGGAGAGAAGACCCTGCTAAGGAATTGCGCCTTGTAGGCGGAAGCCGCCGAGTAGTGGCCACTAAGCATATGCTTCCATACAATATCATCGTCAACAAGGTCGTCAAGATGGATCTCCTGAAGAAGCATCCAAAGGGTGAAAAATTGACTAATGTGCCCAGCGGTAACAATGGTTTCGGGGTTGATCTTGAGAATCCACGCGTTGTTCTTTAGGGCCTCCCGCACCTTCCAATTCTTTCTCGATGAGGCCTCGAAAAAAAGCGGAGCAATATCAATGGGCCTCCGCCCAAGTAGCCAAGGGGCCTCCCAAAAAGGGGTCCTTGCGGCATTGCCTCTAGTGATGGTCGTCGAGGCATAGAGGATCCTCTTCGTCACACGGGTTTCCCATCCCCACCCACATCTTCTTGGCTCCTTCCACTCGAACCATGGCCACCTCAAGCGCAGAGCACGTGCAAATTTTCCGTGTTGAGAACCCCAAGTCCTCCATATTCATGCGGTCGGCAAACAATCTCCCATATCACCTTGCTTTTTTGCCCGCTTGTCGTATCGGAGCCAGAACAAATAACGCTCGCTGAAGCTTATTGACATTATGAAGGGTGGTAGGTGCATCAACAAGGGGAGTGATGAAGTAGACCACTTAGGATGTGCTCATGGACTTGACAAGGGCCGTGTGGCCAATGGTAGTGATATTTTCCCCTTCATACATGACCAACTTGGCCACCACTTTTTATAGTGAAAGAAGTAGCTAGGTAAGGAATGTAAGTTTTTTTTATCTTACATTAAATCCAACAATCAGGGGTATGTCCAAAGAGTGATTTATCTATCATTCATCAGATATCCTGCGCATGGATCCACCGTCCATGGTTGCTTTGAGATTCATGCTATTTTTTGATTGTTGCAAAAAAAACTTGTTTCAAAATGCTTCGTTCTGTTTTTGTCTTTCCAACATATATCAGCATGTTTTATTGTGTACTCCCTATGTAAAGAAATATAAGAGCGTTTAGGTCTACTAGTAAAAGAGAATGCCCTTCTTTTTTATCGCATTTGGTAGTACACACTGGAACATTAAGATACACTTTGGAACTAGAAGAAAACCCCAAAGTAATATTTTGAAAATGGTGAAAAAAAAGGTAGCATGAATCTCAAAGCAACAATGAAAGATCTATTAATGCACGGTATATTTTCGTTCTCGGGTATTTTCATATTGTATAGAGAAACCCCGGTGGAATTTTACCGAAATATTCCAACCTATCCTCGGGGATAGGACAGGCATATACCGTGAGTAAGTAAATTCGCTCTTTCTCGGGCGTGTTAATCCTTGTTAAAGAGCATGGTTAATAGTATGTCCAACTGTTGGTTATATGTTGTTGCCTTATCATCCATAGGCAATTTTATAGTCAACATGTGTTAGTTGGCAGTAAATAGTACCACTTTATTATTAATACCTACCCATTTCACTCTCTCACAAAGTTTCTTGAAGTCTTTGTGGTTCTTAAATCCTTAGAAAACACTTCTCTTCTCTCTTCTTCAACTCAGCATAAATATAATATTTAAATTCGTATAGCCTAATTACATCACCTTATTATACTTGTTCTCAAGCGATGTCACATGGGTGTGACGACCCTTGGCGTGCCATCCTCTAGCTAGTC
This sequence comes from Triticum urartu, assembly GCF_003073215.2. Taxonomy (NCBI): domain Eukaryota; kingdom Viridiplantae; phylum Streptophyta; class Magnoliopsida; order Poales; family Poaceae; genus Triticum; species Triticum urartu. The sequence goes on along the minus strand of NC_053027.1, from coordinate 556,785,075 downwards.
TTGATGGCACTCTCTTCTCTAGGCATACCGTTAATATTATGTCGCCTTCAGGTAGTACAAAAAGAGGGATGGAATGAGACGTTTCACACTAAGTTGATCCCCCCCCCCCCATCCTCCTCTAACACTATACTACCTAAATAACATGCATAGTCAAGCAGCTTCGTCGTGATATGAACTTTAGTTTTGTGTATTGATGTAACACATTTTGACATAGTTGGTCGTTATTACAAATAGCATAATGATACACATTTGATCATAGTCTGACATTATTGATTTCAGAAATGAAATTGGGGAGCGGGACTCTTTTCATTGGAAAAACTCACATTTGAGCTGATGTTGTGTGTGTGTGTGTGTGTGTGTGTGTGTGTGTAGGAAAGTGCTATTGTGAGCTTAAGCTCACATGATCTCGGATGAACATTAAAATTTGAAAAAATAGAAAAAATATTCAAAACATTCTGAATTTTATTGTCACGAAACATTGATGTTTTTTCTAAACGCATGCAAATATTCGAGATGGAATCACATTTGTGGAGGTGTGGTTTCGAACATTAATTTGTTTTTGTGCACACCTCCACAAATGTGATTCCATCATGAAACTTTGCATGGATGTAAAAAAAACATCAACGTTTCTCGCCAAAAAAATCAGTTTTTTTTATTTTTTTACTATTTTTTGGATTTTACTGTTCATCCAAGATCATGTGAGCTCAAGCTTACATACTTCATGTCCAGCATTTAGAGGTTTTGCACACAATAGGGTGAGACATCATGCTTTATTTGCAGGGTAAAGGGAATTTCATTTAAGATGGTATAGTATTACAAAGGAGAGGCACAAGTTTCTCAATACAAGTGGGATTTTGGTTAAGCCACACCGATATAGTACAATCTGTGTGACTATAGTTTGCCATACGTTCTGCCACTCTATTCTGTTCGATGAATCTTTTGTGGAATAAACTCACTTTCTGTCATCAATTATCTAATCTTTGTCACATGTCCAAGTGTCGGACGGTCCATTCCGAACTTTGATAGTGCCTGCAAGGCCTCGGGGGAATCTGATTGAACAATCACCAGAAGGAGGAGTCTGATTGAACAATAGGGCGAGACACCATGCTTGTTATTGTTGGATCATTATTGTATTATTTCACATTATTGATATTGGGCTAATGCAGCAGTAATGCACATCTTTTTTGTTTAGAGGCGTGGACCATCTGGCCCCGGAACAAGAGGCAGGTGACCATGCTGCTGCAGGGATACCACCATGTCGTACAAACTCTCCTTGAGGGGAGTGAACTCCAACCCGAGGTCCCTCAGCCTCTGGTTGGAGAACCTGTACGGCTTGGCCATCGGCTTGCCGTCATCTTCACGCCTGCCACACATGCACGTACACCATTAAACGCTCGTCGTTACAAATCACTTTCGGGGGAAGAGAGCAAGCAATGCATGCACGGACGTATACGCCGGTGGAAATTGATTATGTACGTACTTGTCGGTGATGGGGTACTGCGGGAAAAGGTCTCGGAGCAGCTGGAGGAAATGGGCGCGGTGCAGCACGGCGCCCATGCAGAGGTACCTGCCGCGTGCGTCCGGGCGCTCGTAGACGACGACGTGGGCGCGGGCGACGTCGCGGACGTCGGTGTAGCCGGCCACGGCGTTGGGGCAGGTCTTCTTGGCGCCCGTGAGGTAGCGGTTGATAAAGGCGATGCCCAGATTGAGCTTCGGCTGCAGCGCGGGGCCGATCGTCATCGACGGCACCACCACCGCCAGGTCCAGCCCCCTGTTGGCCGCCTCCTCCTTCGCCGTGATCTCCGCCATTATCTTCGAGCAGCAGTACATGTTCTGCACACGATCGAGGATTGTTAAGCTCACTTCAATTACAAGGAAGATCGGGCGTGATTGATGGGGCAGGCTATGCAGATGAAACTGAGCCAGGTCATACGCCAGTCTCCTTGCAGAAGTCATAGTCGCTCCAGCACGTCTCATCCACGACCGTGTCCGGGCTCCGGTTGGGATCCATGTGCACCGCGCCGTAGGAGGAAGTAAACACCACACGCCGCGCGCCCGCGTCAGCCGCCGCGTTGATCACGTTCCTGGTTCCCTCCACGGCGACCACCATGAGCTCCTACAAATTAGATTCATATGCAAGTAAATACACTCCATGTATATATTCGGAGCTGCGTACGGAATCTCCAGAGAGTTTGTGGGCTCACAGGGTCGGTTTCCGAGATCGGGGAGGCGACATGAAAAACGCCATGGCATCCGCTGAACACTGAACAGAGGTTGTCACGGTCCAGGAGATCGGCGCGGCATAAGGCTAACCTCTCCTGGGCTCCCTCCAGGGTAAGCAGGTGCGCGTTCTTGTGATCAGCTTCACGTTCATAGTAGGCACGAATCAGTTACTTCGCTTTAGAGATGTATAAACGGTCTTGTTTAAGCCAACTTATGGGTTTAACAGTTCAATAAAAAATCAAAGATAATAAACTATCAACTCTTAAAACAGGATTTCGCCCCACTTTATATATAAAATAACGAACCAAAGTACACGGCCGACCGATAGAATATGAAGGGAAGGTCCCCTTTTAAAGCAAATCAAAAGATACACTTTTATATATAATGCAACGAAACAAAGTACACGGCCGAGTCTACATCCCTACTTCGATTTATAAAGCTAACCTTGGCCAACACCCCCCCCCCCCCACCCCCAACACACATAGGGTGATGGGCGTATATGCAATTATATGCATGTTTTTTTTTGCATGCATGTTCGTATAAAATGTACATCTTCAAGAGGAACTCAAGGTTAACCCCGTGAGAAAATGCCGGTGTGTCCCATATGTAAATCATTCATATTTTCCACTTTAAAATACGGTATCACACAATATACCATCTTACATTATAAATAAGGAGAATTATATTTTTCGTCCTTGAACTTTATTGATAGTGTAGAAATGGTCCTTCAACATTAAACCCAGAAAAAACTAATCCTTCAACTATTAAAACCGGATATTTTTCATCCCTCAAACCACTCTGAGTGGTTTTGGGCTGACGTGGACCTGATATTGACCATTGACCTCACCACATCAGCACCACACCAAACACATGGGTGCAAATCTCTCACTCGACATGGGTCAGCGTGTCCGATCGAAGAGATGGTCTTTATGGGCTTCTGGCGGTAGCACGATAGCCGCGAGACATGGCCATCCAACAAACTGGACATTGCCGACCTCGCCGACAGCGTGGACATGGTGGTGACATACTGACCGCCATGCATGTGCTGGTGCAAGAGGAAGATGACGAAGGGTGAGTTGGTGGGGTCAACGGTCAATACCGGGTTCAGATCAGCACCAAACCACCCAGAGTGGCACAAGGGACGAAAAATATCTGATTTTGAGAGTTGAGGGACTATGTTTTTCTAGTTGTATAATTGAAGGACCATTTCTAAGCTGTGGGTAAAGTTGGGGGATACAAAATATACTCTCCCTTATAAATATATCAATCAAAAAATCGGTTGAACCTTGGTACACTTTTGGTTTACTTTTAAAAGGGTACTTTCATACTTTGTACAAATCAAATGAGTTGCATAATCATGCCTAACAACTTCACTGAGTTATATTTGCCAACCGTGCGAGATCTCAAGCTAAAAAGAACTCCCCTTGACCCAAACGATTTTACTGTATGAATATATTCCTTTGTGCCTAGGAAACAAAATACTTCAGGAGCTATCATGGTGATACTCCCAGGCTGGTGCTCCCATGCATGGATGTTCAAATAACATGGGCATGGATAAAGAAGTGATTTTGCTATATTACCAGCAGAACACTGGTTTAAGTCCTATACTTCGCATTGGTGCTCGCATTTTATAAGAATTATTCCAGGTTTCCCGACAAAGCTCGTTCATTGGGACATGACGTTCTCTTCGACTAGATGTCTATGGTGACTTGTCAATCCCAAGATTTGTCGGATCAGTCGCTAGGAGGTGCTCATAGAGGTATGGCGTGCATGCATGCATTCATCGAGATGTTTGTTCGTGAGTGTGTGTGTAAGTGTTTACATTTGTGTTGTGTTTTTATAAAAGGTGTTATGTTATATTACCCTCTTAAACTAAATGGTAAACTTTAGTCTTCACCGTTACTTTTTCCCAATGGTGGTAAACATTTCAAAGAATGGTATAATGAAGCACTCCTCCATTTTCAATCCAATTGTTCATCATAAATTGTTTTGGCATTTCTGTGTGTTTATGACTGAGTTATCTCATGTATATTGTTGTTTAATATAAACAACTAAACTACATATTCGTATCTCTGTAAGTGCTGATAAATAGTGCTTTTAAATAGGCATATATTTAGAGAACGGTTAGCATCTAATTGATATATGCCATAGATATGAAATTATGATGCTATTACTTACCGGGGTCTCTGGCAGTTCCCCGGACACGGTAGCCATGGAGGAGGAGCGCCTTCACCACCCATGAACCAATGAAGCCTCCTGCCCCAGTCACACAAACTAGCTCATGATGTTTCTCACCCTTGCCGTTGGCCTGCTTCTCCGAATAGGAAGCCATGGCGACCCCCTATGTCGCAAATCTTTTAGTTAATCCTTCAACAATTTTCTAACTACACAGTTATGGGTATTAGAGCACATCACATGCTAGATTGGTATATATAGAACAATCAGCTCGCCCAGTCAATTTTGAGTTAGTGGACGAAAAGTACAGTTAGGTAGAACCTACAGCAGAATGACTATGCCTCGATTACTACGTATGCCTCAATTTCCACATGGGAGGTAAGTGAGAGGTAAGAGTATAAAATAGATCTGAACCGTTGATTAACTCTTACCTTCTTACCTCTCATATGAAAAGAGAGGGTAAGAGGGAGAATGTTAAAATTGCTCGACAACTAAAAATTCCAATTAAATCGAGGGATTTTGTTCAGTAAATGAAATTGGCACACCAATCCAAAGTGTTGCTTTTGTAATGATGATGAAAAAATTAAGTGTCTATTTTAATTGTAATCTTATTATAGTCATGCAACGTATTTTTCCATGTAAGGTAGCTTTCTTGAGGCGTTACCAATATGTGTAGCAACTGCTTTTTGTTGGTCATTTTGGCTTTGTAGAATTAATATCTTCTCTTGTGCAGGTTATGTACTCGTTTACAGTGTGGTATTCTACCTGGGTGCATGTTTGATGCAGGTGTAGTACTGTGTAGCTGGAGGCGATTGTAAAGGGATTTGTTTAGCGAGAACACATGGTAGCCTAACCTTCATATCACGTACAACCAGCCGCGAAGCCAGCCTCAAGAATTTGTGGGGTTACTGGTATTTTTCTTTTGATAATTTCTTCATGATAGACAGTAAATATACCGTGTTTTTAGGCAGTTTTTCACAAAAGATGTGGGGTCAGAAGTATACTAGAAAGATTTTAAAGTAGTTTAAAGTTTAAATATATGAAGTGTTTTTAGATTGATAATATCTGATGATGACATGGTTGGAGGGTGAAAAAAATTAGTTGGAATTTGGATTTTCTTTTTGTTTATGAAAATGCGTAATTAGTTAAATAGTTGAAAGGCAAATTAATTTACTTCAAAGTTGGAACTCTTTCCCCCCTGTTCGCAACCTTCCAGCTTCACGGATCGGCTCTGGATATTTGCGGCACACACGGGCAAGGGCGCTGACCCATGTCAAAGGGGAGGTAAGAGGGAGCATGTTAATCTTTTTTCCGCTTTCGTTTCGATTTTTAATCTTTTATATCTTTTGAACCAAAAGTCCAAATTAAGTTTCATTGCATATTTGTGATTTTTTTATGAGGGATTTCAAATAAGATCCATTATGAATACGTTTTGATGAGTTTTTAAAACTTCATTACGTTTCAACCGCTGAAACTTGGTACAAGCGAACACCAAAATCGCATGTTTCAGAAACTAAAACTTAAAATTTGGTGCGTCATTGTGCGGAATTTAATGACTTTGTGGATCACGATACAATCTGACAGCCGGCAAGGTCGGGCAGCCCTTGCACCTGCGCATCGGCGAGTTTCTAGGGAGTTCGAGAGAAGAAATCAAGCGGGCGTTTTTCCCCAAAGAAAATGGACTTAAAATAAAAGGTAGAGTCCGGGAGAGAAGATACACGAAAGCAGACGTACTTTCTTTTTTAAAGTCTTCTACACATCTAATATGTACAAACGGATTGTTCATTCTAGCACGCTAGATGACCATCAATTCTAGATGGACAAGTGCAACCATAATCAAATGTACGACTAGGACATATACTTTGTAGTTAGAATTCCTTCGCACATGTAAGATATCCAAACTATTCAAACACAAACACGTCATCGTGTACCTCCAACGCCGAGCGTGGTACACAGGACACGTTGGAGGAGGAGCATCATCGTCCGCCCGTCCCTCACGGCCAGATAACTAACTCCAGATTTGTCATCAAGCGTTGCAGCCATCGACGCCCTCATTTCACGCGGTCGCGTCCTCCCATTGTCGATAGCCACCGGTGAGCCTTGTTGTCGTCATGTCTCCCCTTCACGTCTTTTAAACCTTACCGTCGGCCCCACCTGTCATCGGCTTATGCCACAGGCTGAAGCGGTACAAGTGAAAGTGCCTCCAGGAAATACGCCTTCAAAGTTAGCCGTTCTGTAAATGTCTTTTAAAATCAATTAAATCATTGTTTTGACCAAACGTGGACATGTTCTAACGCTTGTTGCAATTTTGTGATGTACCTAGGTAGGCTGGGTAGTCACAATGGCTTTATGGAGATTTTCCTAAATTCTTTATTTGATTTTTGTAGCAGCTTTTCCTTCAGTGTTGAAGATGTAGACGGTCTTGGCACTCCATTTTATCAAGGCAAGCCACCACTTCTAGGGTTGGATGACTTGATAAACCTATGGTTTTCAATATGCATTTTTTTTGACTATTTTACATTATTACAATGCTTTTATTAGTACTTATTGTTTCTAGGCTCATGTTGATATGGTTCCATCAAGGCATTGCATGTATACATCATGAACACTAGAATACATGTCTAATCATGCTAAGCTAACAAATGGCAATGCTCATGGTTGCATACAAAATATGACATGGATAATGTTGCAAATAAATATGGCTATCACTTGGATCAACACATAATTAGTAGATGAAATGAAGGTAAGATTATAACAAGTATAAACTTGCTAATCAAGACAAGAGGTTGGATAATATTGCAACCAATCGTTGTAACCCCGCTCCATCCCCTTGTTGACCTCGTTCTACCAAGCGAGGGAGAGGGTATGATTGCCAGATGTGGGTTTCTCTATATACTTTGACCCCTAGATTTCACTTGAACATAAACAAACTTTTTTAATGGGACCCTTCATTAGTTTGGTCGAGCCATGGTGCCACCGGACCGAACTCATCATAGTGTGACCACATTTGTCTTATTTTGGGAAGGCCTTAGCTTGCTCTATTCACGCGCCTCTTATTTGTATCACCATAATTGGGATAGGGTGTTTGGTTGGGCCTTTTCATGCCTTTTTCTCTTAAGCTTAAAGCCAAAAAAAGCTCCTATCTAGGGGACAAGGATCATAAACATGATCATTTGGTAAGTTGCAATGACCGGGTGGTCAAGATGTTAAGGTTACATAAAGCTAAGTGGTAAGTTTGCATGAGATCATGGTAGTAACATAAACCCTGACTAATCAATACAAGTGGTCAAATAAAATTACAACCAACCTCCGTAACACTTCTCAATGTCCAATTGTCCATGCCGACCTCGTTATACCAAACGAGGGAGCGTGCCTCGTTGCTAGAAGTTGGTTGTTCTATATACTTTGACCCCTACTTACCGCTTGAACATAAAGCACATATGACCTTGATAGATCTTTGCTCGGGAAGTGCGTGCATGAACCCGGGTACATATGAACCCACTTTAAAAAACACATTTTTACATGCTAAAAGAATCTGAAAATTTTTGCACGGGTACGTCTCCATGTTCTATGTACATGCATAAAATTTCACAGAAAAATAACCTTTTTTGTGGCCCGTGCAAAAAAAGACAAAAAATTGTGTCATCAAATGCTATTTAGAAGCACTGAAATTTGTCTCTTTGCAAAGCAAACCAAAAAATATTTTTTTTCACAAAACTTTACGCCACGCACATACATTTGCGAAAATGTATGCATGAATTTTTTTTATATTTTTTGACATTTTAAAACACACTTAAAATGCTTTTTTTTAAGTCGGTGCTGATGCCCGTGCGTTCAGGACGTGCCCACTCATCTTTGCTCACCTTTCTTTTGCGTTGGCACAACTCCCATGCTTCGAGCTGCTTCCAATCATCTTAGATAGCTGCTTTCATTCATTTTTACCAGAAGTATTGCCGATGCGAAACAAAAAAAATTAATTAACATGGCGTTACGTGCAAAAAAAGGTTATAAGTACACATATTAATAATTATTTGAAAAAATACCACAGACATAACTCAAAATAAGGGGACTTATTTTCCAAAGAAAGATAGAGAAATAGGTTGTGAACAACAAATTGCATGCATTGATGCAAGTCGGATTGATGAGGTAATTAAGATAAGATGTCGTAAATGATTGAGTTATTTAAAAAAAATTATTTGTCTAAAACAATTGGATGAAGAACTATGAAGGTAAATGAGTGATTTCTAGACTTAAATCCAAATCATCACGTTCTTTCCAAACGATTAGGTTTCGTCCTCCTCCCATCGGTGTTGCCGCTAGTCTGCCTCGCCTCTGATAGCCTTTGGACCGTAGCGGTGTAGAGGACCTTGCCCTCACCGGCGGAATGGACATCACTCTCGTTCTTGTTAGGGTCAACTTCTTTGGTTGGGGCTGTGTGGCAGCGACGATTCGTTCATTCGTTTGTATGTTTACAGGTTTGACCATTCCAGTCTACGACTCCCTTCATCTACGATGGTTGCTGCTCTGGTGCGCTGGTCCTATAGGGCCTTAACATGGCAACTTTTTGACTGCCTACTAGCTACAACAAGGTTTGCGTCACTCAAGTGTGGGAAGGGCGATGACGGCGCTACACCTTCATGGACCTTGATACGTCTCCAACGTATCTATAATTTTTGATTGTTTCATGCTATTATATTATCTGTTTTGGATGTTTATGGGCTTTATTATACACTTTTATATTATTTTTGGGACTAACCTATTAACCCAGAGCCCAGTGCCAGTTTCTGTTTTTTTCCTTGTTTTAGAGTATCGCAGAAAAGGAAAATCAAATGGAGTCCAATTGACCTGAAACTTAACGGAACTTATTTTTGGACCAGAAGAAGCCCACGGAGTATCGGAGATGGACCAGGAGAGTCCCGGGCTGCCCACGAGGGTGGGGGCGCACCCCCCCTGGGCGCGCCCCCTGCCTCGTGGACAGCCCGGAGGTCCACCGACGTACTTTTTCCTCCCATATATACCCATATACCCTAAAAACTTCGGGGAGCACAATAGATCGGGAGTTCCGCCGCCAGAAGCCTCCGTAGCCACCGAAAACCAATCTAGACCCGTTCCGGCACCCTGCCGGAGGGGGAATCCTTCTCTGGTGGCCATCTTCATCATCCCGGCGCTCTCCCTGACGAGGAGGGAGTAGTTCTCCCTCGGGGCTGAGGGTATGTACCAGTAGCTATGTGTTTGATCTCTCTCTCTCTCTCGCTCTCTCTCTCTCTCTCTCGTGTTCTTGAGGTGGTACGATCTTGATGTATCGCGAGCTTTGCTATTATAGTTGGATCTTATGATGTTTCTCCCCCTCTACTCTCTTGTAATGGACTGAGTTTTCCCTTTGAAGTTATCTTATCGGATTGAGTCTTTAAGGATTTGAGAACACTTGATGTATGTCTTGCGTGGGATACCCGCGGTGGCAATGGGGTATTCTATTGATCCACTTGATGTATGTTTTGGTGATCAACTTGCGGGTTCCGCCCATGAACCTATGCATAGGGGTTGGCACACGTTTTCATCTTGACTCTCCGGTAGAATCTTTGGGGCACTCTTTGAAGTACTTTGTTTTGGTTTGAATAGATGAATCTGAGATTGTGTGATGCATATCGTATAATCATACCCGCGGATACTTGAGGTGACATTGAAGTATCTAGGTGACATTAGGGTTTTGATTGATTTGTGTCTTAAGGTGTTATTCTAGTACGAACTCTAGGATAGATTGAATGGGAAAAATAGCTTCATGTTATTTTACTACAGACTCTTGAATAGATCGATCAGAAAAAATAACTTTGAGGTGGTTTCGTACCCTATCATAATCTCTTCGTTTGTTCTCCGCTATTAGTGGATTTGGAGTGACTCTTTGTTGCATGTTGAGGGATATTTATATGATCCGATTATGTTATTATTGTTGAGATAACTTACACTAGTGAAAGTATGAACCCTAGGCCTTGTTTCCTAGCATTGCAATACCGTTTGTGCTCACTTTTATCATTAGTTACCTTACTGTTTTTTATATTTTCAGATTACAAAAACCTATATCTACTATCCATATTGCACTTGTATCACCATCTCTTCGTCGAACTAGTGCACCTATACAATTTAGCAATATATTGGGTATGTTGGGGACACAAGAGACTCTTTGTTATTTGGTTGCAGGGTTGCTTGAGAGAGACCATCTTCATCCTACGCCTCCTACGGATTGATAAACCTTAGGTCATACACTTGAGGGAAATTTGCTACTATCCTACAAACCTCTGCACTTGGAGGCACAACAACGTCTACAAGAAGAAGGTTGTGTAGTAGACAACAAGCTCTTTTCTGGCGCCGTTGCCAGGGAGGTTAGCGCTTGAAGGTATATCTTTAGATCTTCCAATCGAATCTTTTTGTTTCTTTTTTATCACTAGTTTAGTTTATAAAATAAAATTATAAAAAAATATATGGAATTAAGGGTACCTCATATGCTTCATCTTTTTAATATCTATCGTGAAAATAAGGATTCCGATAATTGTGCTCAAGTGCTAGAAGAAGAATGCATTAGAATGTTTGGCACTAACTATTTGAATGATGAGCATGATTGCAATGTTGTTAGTATGAATTCCTTGAATATCCATGATGCTAATCATATGCAAAGCCACAAGCTTGGGGAATCTATGTTTGATGAAGATGATACTTTTTGTCCCCCAAGTTTTGATGAGCAAATTTATTATGATGAAAGCATGCCTCCTATTTATGATTATTATATTGAAGAAAGTGGATTTGGAGAGGTCATGACTTTATTTTGTGATGAATCCACTATTTCGGAAGAGGTTCCAATTGATTATGGGAACAAAGTTGCTATCTATGATGATTATTGTGATGACTTGTATGCTATAAAGAATAATGATATCCATGAAACTTGTCATCATGATTTAAGTTTTGAATTGGATTATGCCTCACATGATAATTATTTAGTTGGGCTTGCTCCCACTATTATTCATGAGAAGAATTTTGCTTGTGTGGAGAGTAATAAAATTTCTATGCTTGTAGATCATGAAAAGAATGCTTTATGTGATGGTTATATTGTTAAATTCATTCATGATGCTAATGAAAATTATTATGAGGGAGGAATTTATGCTTGTAGGAATTGCAATAATACCAAGTTTCCTCTCTATGTGCTTAAAGTTTTAAAGTTATGCTTGTTTTACCTTCCTATGCAAGTTGATTCTTGTTCCCACAAGTTGTTTGCCCACAAAATCCCTATGCATAGGAAGTGTATTAGGCTTAAATGTGCTAGTTATATTCTTCATGATGCTCTTTTTATGTTTCAATTCTTATCTTTTATGTGAGCATCATTGAAATCATCATGCCTAGCTAGGGCGTTAAACGATTGCGCTTGTTGGGAGGCAACCCAACTTTATTTTTGTTCCTTGCTTTTTGTTCCTGTTTAGTAATAAATAATTTATCTAGAATCTGTTATGGTTGTGTTTTTTGTGTTTAATTAGTGTTTGTGCCAAGTAGAACCTTTGGGAAGACTTGGGGAAAGTCTTTGCGATCATGCTGTAAAAAACAGAAACTTTAGCGCTCACGAGATTTGCTGCCATTTTTTTACTGGAGAGTGCTATTTAGTTAATTGTTTTTGAATATGATTAATAGATAAATTCCTCACGTCCAGCAATTTATTTTAGAATTTTTGGGGTTCCAGAAATGGTCGAAACCTACAGATTACTACAGACTGTTCTGTTTTTGACAGATTCTGTTTTTCGTGTGTTGTTTGCTTATTTTGATGAATCTATGGCTAGTAAAAGAGTTTATAAACAATAGAGAAGTTGGAATACAGTAGGTTTAACACCAATATAAATCAAGAATTAGTTCATTACAGTACCTTGAAGTGGTGGTCTGTTTTCTTTTACTAACAGAGCTCACGAGATTTTTCTGTTAAGTTTTCTGTGGTGAAGTTTTCAAGTTTTGGGTGAAGATTCGATGGACTATGGAATAAGGAGTGGCAAGAGCCTAAGCTTGGGGATTCCCAAGGCACCCCAAGGTAATATTCAAGGACAACCAAGAGCCTAAGCTTGGGGATGCCCCGGATGGCATCCCCTCTTTCGTCTTCGTTCATCGGTAACTTTACTTGGAGCTATATTTTTATTTACCACATGATATGTGTTTTGCTTGGAGCGTCATTTTATTTTTATTTAGTCTTCCTTGATGTTTGAATAAAATACCAAGATCTGAAATTCTTAAATGTTGGAGAGTCTTTACATAGTTGCATAATTATTTGACTACTCATTGATCTTCACTTATATCTTTCGGAGTAGTTTGTTCTTGCTCTAGTGCTTCACTTATATCTTTCTAGAGCACGGTGGTGGTTTTATTGTATAGAAATAGATGAACTCTCATGCATCACTTATATTATTTTGAGAGTCCTAAACAGCATGGTAATTTGCTTTGGTTATGAATTTAGTCCTAATATGATGGGCATCCAAGAGGGATATAATAAAAACTTTCATATAAAGTGCATTGAATATTATGAGAAGTTTGATACTTGATGATTGTTTTGAGATATGAGGATGGTAATATTAGAGTCATGCTAGTGAGTAGTTGTGAATTTTAGAGATACTTGTGTTAAAGTTTGTGATTCACGTAGCATGCACGTATGGTGAACCTGTTGGGGAACGTAGTAATTTCAAAAAAATTCCTACGCACACGCAAGATCATGGTGATGCATAGCAACGAGGGGAGAGTGTGATCTACGTACCCTTGTAGATCGACAACGGAAGCGTTAGGTTGATGTAGTCATACATCATCATGGCCCGACCGATCAAGCGCCGAATCTACGGCACCTCCGAGTTCTAGCACACATTCAGCTCGATGACGATCCCTGGACTCCGATCCAGCAAAGTGTCGGGGAAGAGTTCCGTCAGCACGACGGCGTGGTGACGATCTTGATGTACTAATCTCGCAGGGGCTTCGCCTAAGCACCGCTACAATATTATCGAGGACTATGGTGGAAGGGGGCACCGCACACGGCTAAGAATATGATCACGTGGATCAACTTGTGTCTCTAGGGGGTGCCCCTGCCTCCGTATATAAAGGCTCAAAGGGGGGGGGTCCGGCCGGCCAGGAGAGGCGCGCCAGGAGGAGTCCTACTCCCTCTGGGAGTATGACTCCCCCCCTTTCCTAGTTGGAATAGGATTCGCGGAGGGGGGAGAGAGAGGAGGAAGGGGGGCCGGCCCCCTCTCCTTGTCCTATTCAGACCAAGGGGGGAGGGGCGCGCGGCCCACTTCTGGCTACCTCTTCTCTCTTCCACTAAGGCCCACTAAGGCCCATATACCTCCCGGGGGGTTCCGGTAACCTCCCGGTACTTCGGTAAAATCCCGATTTCACCCGGAACACTTCCGATATCCAAACATAGGCTTCCAATATATCAATCTTTATGTCTCGACCATTTCGAGACTCCTCGTCATGTCCGTGATCACATACGGGACTCCGAACAACCTTCGGTACATCAAAACACATAAACTCATAATATAACTGTCATCGAAACCTTAAGCGTGCGGACCCTACGGGTTCGAGAACAATGTAGACATGACCGAGACACGTCTCCGGTCAATAACCAATAGCGGGACCTGGATGCCCATATTGGTTCCTACATATTCTACGAAGATCTTTTATCGGTCAGACCGCATAACAACATACGTTGTTCCCTTTGTCATCGGTATGTTACTTGCCCGAGATTCGATCGTCGGTATCCAATACCTAGTTCAATCTCATTACCGGCAAGTCTCTTTACTCGTTCCGTAATACATCATCCCGCAACTAACTCATTAATTGCAATGCTTGCAAGGTTTAAGTGATGTGCATTACCGAGAGGGTCCAGAGATACCTCTTCGACGATCGGAGTGACAAATCCTAATCTCGAAATACGTCAACCCAACATGTACCTTTGGAGATTGAAAGTGCGTTATATCGACTAGAGGAGGGGTGAATAGGCGATTTTTATGAAAGTCTTCAAAACGTGGAAGTTATGAAGACAAACAGTAGAGATATGCCTATTACTATGCAGTGGAAGGTAGACTACACTAGGCAAGCCATGGTCAAATATTCAATAGAGTGAAAGCACAATGACAAATAGCTGCAGTGTAGTAAGGATCGGGTAGGAAGATATTATGAAGCCAAACAGAACATACATTCACGTTGTGAAGACAAAAGATAGAGCAAACATGCAATGACTTCACAATGAGTAACAGTAAGTAAAAGGAAGTGAAGATGAAACCAGTGACTCGTTGAAGACAATGATTTGTTGGACCAGTTCCAGTTGCTGTGACAACTGTACGTCTGGTTGGAGCGGCTAGGTATTTAAACCTTAGGACACACAGTCCCAGACACCCAGTCCTGAACACGCAGCTCAGGACACCCAGTCCTCACCGTATTCTCCTTGAGCTAAGGTCACACAGACCTCACCCAATCACTCTGGTAAGTCTTCAAGGTAGATTCCCAAACCTTCACAGACTTCGTTCACCAACAATCCACAATGACTCTTGGATGCTCAGAACGCGACGCCTAACCGGCTGGAGGATGCACAGTCCTCAAGTGTAATAAGTCTTCAGATCACTCAGACAAGAAGACTTAAGTGATGCTCAATTCTCTCTGGCTCTGGGTGGTTAGGGCTTTATCCTCGCTAGGTATTCTCTCTCAAAGGCTTCGAGGTGGGTTGCTCTCAAACGACAAAAGCCGTGCACTGAATCTGAGCAGCCAACCGTTTATGGTTGTAGGGGGTGGGCTATTTATAGCCACTAGGCAACCCGACCTGATTTGTCTGAAATGACCCTGGGTCACTAAGGAACTGACACGTGTTCCAACGGTCAGATTTCAAACCCACACGGCAACTTTACTTGGGCTACAAGCAAAGCTGACTTGTCCGACTCTGGACAAGATTTGCTCTCATAGTCTTCACTTGAAGACATAGGTTTTTAATTAGGCATCACTTCAGTCGTTCTGACTGGTTCTCTTGGACCCCACTTAACAGTACGGTGGTTCCTATGACTCAACACAAATGAAAGAGAACTACGAAAGATCTAAGTCTTCGAGTTCCATAGGCTTCACGTGGTGTCTTCTCTTGTCATAGTCTTCAATGTGAATATCTTCATATACCACCATTGACTTCAATGTCTTCGTACATTTTTAGGGGTCATCTCTGGTAGGAAAACCGAATCAGTGAGGGACTTCTACCTGTGTTATCCTGCAATTCTCACAAACACATTAGTCCCTCAACTAGGTTTGTCGTCAATACTCCAAAACCAACTAGGGGTGGTACTAGATGCACTTACAGAGACACCTGTAGAGCACCTTTATAATCACCCAGTTACGTTGTGACGTTTGGTAGCACACAAAGTGTTCCTCCGGTACACGGGAGTTACATAATCTCATAGTCATAGGAACATGTATAAGTCATGAAGAAAGCAATAGCAACATACTAAACGATCGGGTGCTAAGCTAATGGAATGGGTCATGTCAATCAGATCATTCAACTAATGATGTGATCCCGTTAATCAAATGACAACTCTTTGTCCATGGTTAGGAAACATACCCATCTTTGATTAACGAGCTAGTCAAGTAGAGGCATACTAGTGACGCTCTGTTTGTCTATGTATTCACACATGTATTATGTTTCCGGTTAATACAATTCTAGCATGAATAATATACTTTTATCATGATATAAGGAAATAAATAATAACTTTATTATTGCCTCTAGGGCATATTTCCTTCAGAACCGTTATGTGATGAAGTCGGGGCATGATTTATTTATTGATTATCTTCCTTATGAGTGGTGGTCGAGGACGAGCGATGGTCTTTTCCTACCAATCTACCCCCCTAGGAGCATGCGCGTAGTACTTTGTTTCGATAACTAATAGATTTTTGCAATAAGTATGTGAGTTCTTTATGACTAATGTTGAGTCCATGGATTATACGCACTCTCACCCTTCTACCATTGCTAGCCTCTCTTGTGCCGTGCAACTTTCGTCGGTACCTTAAACCCACCATATACCTTCCTCAAAACAGCCACCATACCTACCTATCATGGCATTTCCATAGCCATTCCGAGATATATTGCCATGCAACTTACCACTGTTCCATTTATTATGACACGCTCCATCATTGTCA
This sequence comes from Triticum urartu, assembly GCF_003073215.2. Taxonomy (NCBI): domain Eukaryota; kingdom Viridiplantae; phylum Streptophyta; class Magnoliopsida; order Poales; family Poaceae; genus Triticum; species Triticum urartu. The sequence continues at coordinate 556,768,497 of NC_053027.1, read as the reverse complement.
TATTGCTTTGCATGATCATGTAGTTGACATCGTATTTGGGGCAAAGCCACCGTTCATAATTCTTCCATACATGTTACTCTTGAGTCATTGCACATCCCGGTACACCGCCGGAGGCATTCATATAGAGTCATATTTTGTTCTAAGTATCGAGTTGTAAGTAAATAAAAGTGTGATGATCATCATTATTAGAGCATTGTCCCAGTGAGGAAAGGATGATGGAGACTATGATTCCCCCATAAGTTGGGATGAGACTCCGGACAGAAAAAAAGAGGCCATAAAAAAGAGAAAAGGCCCAAATAAAAAAATAAAAAAATATGAGAGAAAAAGAGAGAAGGGGCAATGCTACTATCCTTTTACCACACTTGTGCTTCAAAGTAGCACCATGATCTTCATGATAGAGAGTCTCCTATGTTGTCACTTTCATATACTAGTGGGAATCTTTCATTATAGAACTTGTCTTGTATATTCCAATGATGGGCTTCCTCAAAATGCCCTAGATCTTCGTGAGCAAGCGAGTTGGATGCACACCCACTAGTTTCTTTTGTTGAGCTTTCATACATTTATAGCTCTAGTGCATCCGTTGCATGGCAATCCCTACTCACTCACATTGATATCTATTGATGGGTGAGGGAGTCCTGGATTAGGGGGTCTCCGGACAGCCAGACTATATCCTTTGGCCGGACTGTAGGACTATGAAGATACAAGATTGAGGACTTCGTCCCGTGTCCGGATGGGACTCTACTTGGCGTGGAAGGCAAGCTAGGCAATACGGATATGTATATCTCCTCCTTTGTAACTGACCTTGTGTAACCCTAGCCCCCTTCGGTGTCTATATAAACCGAAGGGTTTTAGTCCGTAGGACAACATACAATCATACCATAGGCTAGCTTCTAGGATTTAGCCTCTCTGATCTCGTGGTAGATCAACTCTTGTACTACTCATATTATCAAGAATAAACAAGCAGGACGTAGGGTTTTACCTCCATCAAGAGGGCCCGAACCTGGGTAAAACATCGTGTCCCCTGCCTCCTATTACCATCCGCCTTAGACGCACAGTTCGGGACCCCCTACCCGAGATCCGCTGGTTTTGACACCGACATTGGTGCTTTCATTGAGAGTTCCACTTTGCCGTCACCGTAAGGAAGGATGCCTCATCTCGTTGTTAAAAACAACATTACCGCCGGGGGAGCCCTGACTGTCAGCCAAACTCTCCGGCTGGGCAGTTTCATCATGATCGCCCGTTCGGCTGCTGCACCGACGATGACTTCTCGGGTCATCGAAAACAGCCTCCACATCGGCTCGGAATTCGCCGAGCAGATGGATCCAATGGAGCTCTCTTCCCTAAACGAGCTCTTGGATCGCATCGCCGCCTTGGTAGTCGCTACGGACTACAATCGGATTGGGCTTAAACCCGATCAAAGGGAGATTAACTCTCCACCGGTCACCCATCATGTTGTGGTGGTGGAGGAACAATGTCGCGATTCTTTCTCTGTCTTGAGGACTAATTATGTGCAGATTCCCGAGCTCTCCGAGCCGGATACCCGTTCACGGGAGGACATCACCCAAGCCCTGAACCTAGAGTCAGGCAGCGGGCCAGACATATCGGGCAACACTCCGGAATTCGAACTTCCAAGATTGGAAACTCCTCGGCCCCTGGGTCTCAGATCGGGTAGGGGTTCGGACTCAAATCCACCCACCCACCCAGACATAAACGATATTTCCCACATCAGGCAAGAGCCCCATGAAACAACATCATTATTGGGCCAGATTCCTCCTTGTGATGAACAAGGTTAAGGACTGCCGCGAGGAAGACACAGTCTCATTTTTCTGCAATAACTGCATGGACAAGGGAATCCTTAACGCCATAAGTCGCCGTGACATATCATGCTTCGCTGACTTAGCGTCCATAGTATGAAAGTACTGTGCAATGGAAAGTGCTTGGAAAACCGAAACGAAATTTTGGGATAATCCGGCTCCGAAAATACACCCAGTCCGAAGTAAAAGGGGGCACTATCATAAGACACCCGAGTTAATTACAAAGAAGCAAAAACCCTCTACAGGGCGTGGAACCGTATTGGAGGGATGGCTCAACGGACCCTGCAAAATTCATAGTACAGCGGATACCATCCCAACACACAGCCTTAGAGCATGTTGGATACTCCGGCAGGTGGCCAAAAGCGGCGAGGACCTTCTCATCCCAGATGCCACAGAGCACCATCCCAGGGATAACAATACGGTATTAACAGTCTTTGAGACCTTCGCATCAAATAATAGACGCAAGCGAACACTCCGCAACATTGCCGAAATCTGCCACGTGGCAGCAATAAATCCATGGAGCGACACGGCTATTACCTTCAATGCCAGTGACGAACCTAAATTCCGAACAGCCTGAGCACCAGCTGCACTGGTCCTCGATCCAATTGTGGACGGCTTTCGACTCACCAAAGTACTCATGGACGGCGGCAGTGGATTAAACCTCATCTATGAGGAAACTCTTCAAAAAAATGGAAATAGACTGGAACCGCATTGAGCAAAGTAGCACAACCTTCAGAGGAATCATCCCTAGTCGGGAAGCACGCTGTGCTGGGAAAATCACACTAGATGTGGTATTCGGCACGGCGGAGAACTATAGGTCCGAATAAATTACATTCCAAGTGGCCCCGTTCAGTAGTGGATACCACGCCCTTTTAGGGCATGAAGCGTTCACAATCTTCCAAGACATACCCCATTATGGGTACATGCAGCTCAAAATGCCTGGGCCCAACGGAATCATCACTCTCTCTAGTGATCCGGACACACCGCTCCGTGCCGAAAACAAAACAGTCGCATTGGCCCTCGAGGCATTATCCGAAGCCCTTTCGGCCGAGGAATTAACTGCGCTATGCTCCATAGTGGACAGGGACGACGTGATACTTGACAAGAGATCCAAGTCCACCTCTTTTAAACCCGTGGATGAAATAGTCAAATTCCAAGTCCACCCAACGGACCCTACAAAACAGCCTCCATCAGGGCACAGTTAGACCCCACCGTGGACGCCGCACTACGAGAGTTCCTGCGCGAGAATTGGGACATATTTGCCTGGCACCCCTCAGACATGCCAGGAATCCCACGCAAGCTGGCCGAGCACAGCCTCAATATTCTAAAGGGATTCAAGCCGGTCAAGCAGACTCTTCGGCGTTTCTCTGAACCTAAGAGACAAGCTATGTGAGAGGAACTAGCCAAGTTATTGGAGATCAGATTCATTAGAGAAATAAAACACCCGGACTGGCTAGCAAACCTGATGATGGTACCAAAGAAGGACAAATCCTGGCGCCTATGTGTCGATTTCAAGGACCTCAACAAGGCTTTCCCAAAGGATCCCTTCCCAACATCGGCCTCGAGGTCCTCGCAGAGCCACTCCCGATGTGCACGGTTGATGCAGTCCTTGCGGCGGCTTCACACAGATGCGAGCATCACCCTGTTCTTGTTGTGGACGACTGGGTTAGCGAGGAGCTCCGCCACGGCGGCGGCATACACACGCTCCGCCTTGATTTGTTGCTCACCCAAGAAAACAAGGTTGAACTGCTACTCCACCTCCAGCATGATGAAGTCGGGCGCCGGCCATGTGCCGACAGTCATCGCCCCTTCTCTTCAGACACAGGGTTTGGCCATGAGATAGGCCTCCTGTTCGTCCTCCATCTCCTCCTTTGAACTCGGCTCAGAGAGCGGATGTTGGGACGCCTCAATGCGGGCCTAGCATTGGGTGTCCACGGCATGTACCTCTGCCGCGATTTTGGGGTCACTCCAGTGTGAGCTGATTATACCACATAGGCAAGGACCGCACCATGCCCGATGACGGATGACATGGAGTGGACAAGGGGCTCAGATGGCTCTGAAGTTGGATGCGAATGGTGGGAGTATGGACTCAGAGGTGTTATTTTGGGGGAGGTCGGCTGGCTTTAAATAGTCGTGACAGGGAGATGATGAAGGTTCAATGCGGACAACAAAGTCAATGCGGGTAAGCAGGCAGATGACTACGTTGTGTGAATGCTGACATGCTAAGGGTTTAAAGGCCGGCCATAAGGGTTTTGGGATGGGTCTAGGGTGTCAGAGTCTGACTTGGCAGCCGTCCAAACTCGCCAGAGCTTTCCTGATTTGGAGCCAGTTATAGGATTTCGGACATTCGGACGGATACCATCCGTTTTGGTGATTTGTGCTAAAATTGTTCAAACGAGCGGTGGGAATGATCCCTGTTGGAGATGGTCTGACTCAAGTTGACTCACTTCACTCACATACTTTAGCAACCTGGCACTCAAACTTCGTGGCCCCTGTAGTGAATCTGAAAGCTCCTCTTGACTTTATTCGATCCATGCTTAGAGCAACTCTAGCAGACCCCGCATCTCGCCGGCCCACAATACGCGTTTGCAGTTCGCAGAAAACGACATTTTCGGGCCGGCGCGGATGGCCGCAGATGCAGAACCCCCAAATGGATTCGTATAAAAGTATATTTGCGGAATGTGCTTTTTTACGCGTCGGCTTTGCGGGGTCTGCTCTTGCGCCGCTGCATCCCACATCTCATCGGTCCGCAAATATCAAATCCAACATAATACAACAAATGAAAGCAAACTAAATACTTATTCAAATCCAACATGATACAATAATCATCCACATTACAAATAATTATTAAAATCACCGAAGCAAACTTAAATAATGCAATATAAAACTTGTCATGAATACAAATACAAATGAATACAAAAATGATCTGATACGTCTCCGACGTATCTATAATTTTTTTGTTACATGCTATTATATTATCTGTTTTGGATGTTTAATGAGCTTTAATATACATTTTTATATTATTTTGGGGACTAACCTACTAACCAAAGGCCCAGTGCAAATTGCTGTTTTTTTGCCTATTTCAGTGTTTGCAGAAAAGGAATATCAAATGGAATGAAACCTTCGGGAGAGTTATTTTTGAAACAAACGTGATCTAGAAGACTTGGAGTGAACGTCAAGAAAGAAGTGAGGAGGCCACGAGGCAGGAGGGCGCGCCCAGGGGGTAGGCGCGCCCCCACCCTCGTGGGCCCAACGCAGCTCCACCGACCTACTTCTTCCTCCTATCACTATTAGGAAAAGGGCTATAGATGATATGGGCATTAATGGCGCAACGTGTATGTGGTGCGCCACCGCTATATAGCAGTGGCGCACCAGATACATGTGCATATAGCAGTGGCGCACCAGATACACGTGCGCCATTAGTAATATATTACTAATGGTATTACTAATGGCGCACCTGGTGTGTGGTGCGCCATTAGTAGTTTTGAAAAAAAATGTTAGTAATAGCGCACCATGGGATAGTGCGCCATTACTAGTTGACATAGTAATGGCACACCACACCCACCGTGCGCTATTAGTAGTTTTGAAAAAAATAAAAAAAATGTTAGTAATGGCGCACCACGGGATAGTGCGCCATTACTAACAAATTTTTTTATATTTTTTTCAAAACTACTAATGCCGCACCACACATCAGGTGCGCCATTAGTAACCCTAGTGCTAAATGCACCCCCCCCCGGACTGCCTTTTCAGTTTAAAAAAATAAAAGAAAATGTTGGAAATGTCAAAAAAATAAAAGAAAATAAGTTTTCCATGTGATATGTGGTCTAGTTGTTGGGAAAATTTACAAATATGAATTTTGACTTTATTCACAAAATCTCTCTAAAATTTAGTAAAATGGGCATAACTTTTGCATACGAACTCGCATTAAAAAGTTTTTTATATGAAAAATCATCTACTCGAAAAGTTACATATGAATTCAACAACTTCAAAATCCCCAAAAACCTAACAGGATGAAAGATACGGGGCTTTTAACATCTAGAGGGGGGAAATGAAAAGAAATTCAAACTTACTAGTGGCGCACCATTTGCTAGGTGCGCCACTAGTAACAGAAAAAAATTGGTTTCAAAAAAAAAGTTGGAATTTTTTTTGAATTTTTTTTCAAAATATGATACGTAATATGACCGGCAAGTTTGAAATATTTTTTCAAAATGTCATCACACTCATGAACATGAACAAAGTCCTAGACATCAACAAGGTTTAATAGGATTGATATGATATATATATATATATCAACAAGTGCCTGTGAAGTGAGCTGGTGCTGGGGTTGGACAGAACTGCGAAGTTAAGCGTGCTCGGGCTGGAGTAGTGTGAGGATGGGTGACCTTTCGGGAAGTTTGACCACATAGTGTGATTTGACTTGAGATTAAGCATATTGACCCGAGATTAAGCCATAGTGACTTGAGATTAAGAAAAAAACGAAAAAAAATTGAAAAAAAAATTCTGAAAAAAACTTTGAAAAAATTTGTTAGTAATGGCGCACTTCTATGTGCTGCGCCATTACTAAGCAAGATAGTAATGGCGCACCGTGGGATATACTAATGGCGCACTTCGTGGTGCGCCATTAGTATACCAGATACTAATGGCGCACGTGTGGTGCACCATTAGTAAAAAATTCTAATGGCGTGATGCTAGTGGCGCACCTGTAGTGCGCCATTAGTAGCCAAAACAGGTGCGCCACTAGCAGGCCTTTTCCTAGTAGTGTATATATACCCATATACCTTGAAAACATCGAGAAGCACCACAAAACCCTATTTCCACCACCGCAACCTTCTGTACCCGTGAGATCCCATCTTGGGGTCTTTTCCAGCACACCGCCTGAGGGGGAATCGATCACGGAGGGCTTCTACATCAACACTATAGCCTCTCCGATCATGTGTGAGTAGTTTATCACAGACCTTCGGGTCCATAGTTATTAGCTAGATGGATTCTTCTCTCTCTTTGGATCTCAATACAAAGTTCTCCTTGATTCTCTCGGAGAGCTATTCGATGTAATTTTTTTTGCGGTGTGTTTGTCGAGATCCGATGAATTGTGGGTTTATGATCAAGATTATCTATATTTGATTCTTCTCTGAAATATTTTATGCATGATTTAATATCTTTGCAAGTCTCTTCGAATTATTAGTTTGGTTTGGCCTACTAGATTGATCTTTCTTGCAATGGGAGAAGTGCTTAGCTTTGGGTTCAATCTTGTGGTGTCCTTTCCCAGTGACAGCAGGGGCAGCAAGGCACGTATTGTATTGTTGCCATCGAGGATAAAAAGATGGGGTTTATATCATATTGCTTGAGTTTGTCCCTCTACATCATGTCATATTGCCTAATGCGTTACTCTGTTCTTATGAAATTAATACTCTAGATGCATGCTGGATAGCGGTCGATGTGTGGAGTAATAGTAGTAGATGCAGAATCGTTTCGGTCTACTTGTCGCGGACGTGATGTTGGGGAACGTAGTAATTTCAAAAAAATTCCTACGCACACGCAAGATCATGGTGATGCATAGCAACGAGAGGGGAGAGTGTGATCTACGTACCCTTGTAGACCGACAGCGGAAGCGTTAGCACAACGCGGTTGATGTAGTCGTACGTCTTCACGGCCCGACCGATCAAGCACCGAAACTACAGCACCTCCGAGTTTTAGCACATGTTCAGCTCGATGACGATCCCCGGACTCCGATCCAGCAAAGTGTCGGGGAAGAGTTTCGTAAGCACGACGGCGTGGTGACGATCTTGATGTTCTACCGTCGCAGGGCTTCGCCTAAGCACCGCTACAATATTATCGAGGATTATGGTGGAAGGGGGCACCGCAGACGGCTAAGAAAACGATCGCGTGGATCAACTTGTGTGTCTATAGGAGCAAGGGGAGGAGGCCGGCCGGCCCTATAGGCGCGCCAAGGAGGAGTCCTCCTCCTAGTAGGAGTAGGACTCATACTACGAGGGGGAGGAAGTGGGGAGGGAGAAGGAAAGGGGGGCGCCGCCCCCCTCTCCTAGTCCAATTCGGACCAGGGGGAGGAGGCACGCGGCCCACCCTGGCTGCCCTTCTCTTTCTCCACTAAGGCCCATATGGCCCATTACTTCTCCCGGGGGGTTCCGTTAACCCTCTGGTACTCCGGTTTTCTCCGAAATTACCCGAAACACTTCCGGTGTCCGAATATAGCCGTCCAATATATCAATCTTTATGTCTCGACCATTTCGAGACTCCTCGTTATGTCCGTGATCACATCTGGGACTCCGAACTAACTTCGGTACATCAAAACTCATAAAATCATAATATAATTGTCATCGAAACCTTAAGCGTGCGGACCCTACGGTTTCGAGAACAATGTATACATGACCGAGACATGTCTCCGGTCAATAACCAATAGCGGAACCTGGATGCTCATATTGGCTCCTACATATTCGACAAAGATCTTTATCGGTCAGACCGCATAACAACATACGTTGTTCCCTTTGTCATCGGTATGTTACTTGCCCAAGATTCGATCGTCGGTATCTCAATACCTAGTTCAATCTCGTTACCGGCAAGTCTCTTTACTCATTTCGTAATACATCATCTCGCAACTAAGTCATTAGTTGCAATGCTTGCAAGGCTTATGTGATGTGCATTACCGAGAGGGCCCAGAGATACCTCTCCGACAATCGGAGTGACAAATCCTAATCTTGAAATACGCCAACCCAACATTTACCTTTGGAGACACCTATAGAGCTCCTTTATAATCACCCAGTTACGTTGTGACGTTTGGTAGCACACAAAGTGTTCCTCCGACAAACGGGATTTGCATAATCTCATAGTCATAGGAACATGTATAAGTCATGAAGAAAGCAATAGCAACATACTAAACGATCGGGTGCTAAGCTAATGGAATGGGTCATGTCAATCACATCATTCTCCTAGTAATGTGATCCCATTAATCAAATGAAAACACATGTCTATGGTTAGTAAACATAACCATCTTTGATTAATGAGCTAGTCAAGTAGAGGCATACTAGTGACGTTTAGTTTGTCTATGTATTCACACAAGTATTATGTTTCCGGATAATACAATTCTAGCATAAATAATAAAAATTTATCATGATATAAGGAAATAAAATAATAACATTATTATTGCCTCTAGGGCATATTTCCTTCAGTCTCCCACTTGCACTAGAGTCAATAATCTAGATTACACAGTAATGATTCTAACACCCATGGAGCTTTGGTGCTGATCATGTTTTGCTCGTGGAAGAGGCTTAGTCAACGGGTCTGCAACATTCAGATACGTATGTATCTTACAAATCTCTATGTCTCCCACCTGGACTAGATCCCGGATGGAATTGAAGCGTCTCTTGATGTGCTTGGTTCTCTTGTGAAATCTGGATTCCTTTGCCAAGGCAATTGCACTAGTATTGTCACAAAAGATTTTCATTAGACCCGATGCACTAGGTCTGACACCTAGATCAGATTTGAACTCCTTCATCCAGACTCCTTCGTTTGTTGCTTCCGAAGCAGCTATGTACTCCACTTCACATGTAGGTCCCGCCACAACGCTTTGTTTAGAACTGCACCAACTGACAGCTCCACCGTTTAATGTAAACACGTATCCGGTTTGCGATTTAGAATCGTCCGGATCAGTGTCAAAGCTTGCATCAACGTAACCATTTACTATGAGCTCTTTGTCACCTCCATATATGAGAAACATATCCTTAGTCCTTTTCAGGTATTTCAGGATGTTCTTGACCGCTGTCCAGTGATCCACTCCAGGATTACTTTGGTACCTCCCGGCTAGACTTATAGCAAGACACACATCAGGTCTGGTACACAGCATTGCATACATGATAGAGCCTATGGCTGAAGCATAAGGAACATCTTTCATTTTCTGTCTATCTTCTGCATTCGTCGGGCATTGAGTCTTACTCAATTTCACACCTTGTAACACAGGCAAGAATCCTTTCTTTGCTTGATCGATTTTGAACTTCTTCAAAATTTTGTCAAGGTATGTGCTTTGTGAAAGTCCAATTAAGCGTCTTGATCTATCTCTATAGATCTTAATGCCCAATATGTAAGCAGCTTCACCGAGGTCTTTCATTGAAAAACTCTTATTCAAGTATCCCTTTATGCTATTCAGAAATTCTATATCATTTCCGATTAGTAATATGTCATCTACATATAATATCAGAAATGCTACAGAGCTCCCACTCACTTTCTTGTAAATACAGGCTTCTCCAAAAGTCTGTACAAAACCAAATGCTTCGATCACACTATCAAAGCGTTTATTCCAACTCCGAGAATCTTGCACCAGTCCATAAATGGATCACTGGAGCTTGCATACTTTGTTAGCTCCCTTTGGATCGACAAAACCTTCCGGTTGCATCATATACAACTCTTCTTCCAGAAATCCATTCAGGAATGCAATTTTGACATCCATCTGCCAAATTTCATAATTATAAAATATGGTAATTGCTAACATGATTCGGACAACTTAAGCATCGCTACGGGTGAGAAGGTCTCATCGTAGTCAATCCCTTGAACTTGTCAAAAACCTTTTGCGACAAGTCGAGCTTTGTAGACAGTAATATTACCGTCAGCGTCAGTCTTCTTCTTGAAGATCCATTTATTCTCAATTGCTTGCCGATCATTGGGCAAGTCAACCAAAGTCCATACTTTGTTCTCATACTTGGATCCCATCATAGATTTCATGGCTTCAAGCCATTTTGCGGAATCTGGGCTCACCGTCGCTTCTTCATAGTTCGTAGGTTCATCATGATCTAGTAGCATGACTTCCAGAACAGGATTACCGTACCACTCTGGTGCGGATCTTACTCTGGTTGATCTACGAGGTTCAGTAGTATCTTGTTCGGAAGTTTCATGATCATCATCATTAGCTTCCTCACTAATTGGTGTAGGTGTCACAGAAACTGGTTTCTGTGATGTACTACTTTCCAATAAGGGAGCAGGTACAGTTACCTTGTCAAGTTCTACTTTCCTCCAACTCACTTCTTTCGAGAGAAACTCCTTCTCTAGAAAGTTTTCGAATTTAGCAACAAAAGTCTTGCCTTCGGATCTGTGATAGAAGGTGTATGCAATAGTTTCCTTCGGATATCCTATGAAGACACATTTCTCCGATTTGGGTTCGAGCTTATCAGGTTGAAGCTTTTTCACATAAGCATCGCAGCCCCAAACTTTCAGAAACGACAACTTTGGTTTCTTGCTAAACCACAGTTCATAAGGCGTCGTCTCAATAGATTTTGATGGTGCCCTATTTAACGTGAATGCGGCCGTCTCTAGAGCATATCCCCAAAACGATAGCGGTAAATCAATAAGAGACATCATAGATCGCAACATATCTAGTAAAGTACGATTACGACGTTCGGACACACCATTACGCTATGGTGTTTCGGGTGGCGTGAGTTGCGAAACTATTCCGCATTGTTTCAAATGTACACCAAACTCGTAACTCAAATATTCTCCTCCATGATCAGATCGTAGGAATTTTATTTTCTTGTTACGATGATTTTCAAATTCACTCTGAAATTCTTTGAACTTTTCAAACATTTCATACTTATGTTTCATTAAGTAGATATACCCATATCTGCTTAAGTCATCTGTGAAGGTGAGAAAATAACGATATCCGCCACGAGCCTCAACATTCATCGGACCACATACATCTGTATGTATGATTTCCAACAAATCTGTTGCTCTCTCCATAGTACCAGAGAACGGTGTTTTTGTCATCTTACCCATAAGGCACGGTTCGCAAGTACCAAGTGATTCATAATCAAGTGGTTCCAAAAGTCCATCAGTATGGAGTTTCTTCATGCGCTTTACACCGTTATGACCCAAACGGCAGTGCCATAAATAAGTTGCACTATCATTATCAACTCTGCATCTTTTGGCTTCAACATTATGAATATGTGTGTCACTACTATCGAGATTTAATAAGAATAGACCACTCTTTAAGGGTGCATGACCATAAAAGATATTACTCATATAAATAGAACAACCATTATTCTCTGATTTAAATGAATAACCGTCTCGCATCAAACAAGATCTAGATATAATGTTCATGCTTAATGCTGGCAACAAATAACAATTATGTAGGTCTAATACTAATACCGAAGGTAGATGTAGAGGTAGCGTGCCGACCGCGATCACATCTACTTTGGAACCATTTCCCACGCGCATCGTCACCTCGTCCTTAGCCAATCTTCACTTAATCCGTAGTCCCTGTTTCGACTTGCAAATGTTAGCAACAAAACCAGTATCAAATACCCAGGTGCTACTACGAGCATTAGTAAGGTACACATCAATAACATGTATATCACATATACCTTTGTTCACCTTGCCATCCTTCTTATCCGCCAAATACTTGGGGCAGTTCCGCTTCCAGTGACCAGTCTGCTTGCAGTAGAAGCACTCAGTTTCAGGCTTAGGTCTAGGTTTGGGTTTCTTCTCTTGAGTAGCAACTTGCTTGCTGTTCTTTTTGAAGTTCCCCTTCTTCTTTCCTTTGCCCTTTTTCTTGAAACTAGTGGTCTTGTTGACCATCAACACTTGATGCTCCTTCTTGATTTCTACCTCCGCAGCTTTCAGCATTGCGAAGAGCTCGGGAATAGTCTTATTCATCCCTTGCATATTATAGTTCATCACGAAGCTCTTGTAGCTTGGTGGCAGTGATTGGAGAATTCTGTCAATGACGCAATCATCTAGAAGATTAACTCCCAATTGAATCAAGTGATTATTATACCCAGACATTCTGAGTATATGCTCACTGACAGAACTGTTCTCCTCCATCTTGCAGCTATAGAACTTATTGGAGACTTCCTATCTCTCAATCCGGGCATTTTCTTGAAATATTAACTTCAACTCAGGCCTGGCACCCAACAGCAGGCCTCGCACCCAGCGGTGCTTCCAGGACGTAATTCTTCTGTGCAGCAATGAGGATAATCCTCAAGTTACGGACCCAGTCCGTGTAATTGCTACCATCATCTTTCAACTTTGCTTTCTCAAGGAACACATTAAAATTCAACGGAACAACAGCACGAGCCATCTATCTACAATCAAACATAAACAAGCAAGATACTATCAGGTACTAAGTTCATGATAAATTTAGGTTCAATTAATCATATTACTAAAGAACTCCCACTTTGATAGACATCCCTCTAATCCTCTAAGTGATTACATGATCCAAATCAACTAAACCATGTCCTATCATCACGTGAGATGGAGTAGTTTCATTGGTGAACATCACTATGTTGATCATATCTACTATATGATTCACGCTCGACCTTTCGGTCTCCGTGTTCCAAGGCCATATCTGTATATGCTTGGCTCGTCAAGTATAACCTGAGTATTCCGCGTGTGCAACTGTTTTGCACCCGTTGTATTTGAACGTAGAGCCTATCACACCCGATCATCACGTGGTGTCTCGGCACGAAGAACTTTCACAACGGTCCATACTCAGGGAGAACACTTCTTGATAATTTAGTGAGAGATCATCTTAAAATACTACCGTCAATCAAAGCAAGATAAGATGCATAAAATATAAACATCACATGCAATCAATATAAGTGATATGATATGGCCATCATCATCTTGTGCTTGTGATCTCCATCTTCGAAGCACCGTCGTGATCACCATCGTCATCGGCGCGACACCTTGATGGCCATCGTAGCATCGTTGTCGTCTCGCCAATCTTATGCTTCCACGACTATCGCTGCCGCTTAGTGATAAAGTAAAGCATTACAGCGCAATTGCATTGCATACAATAAAGCGACAACCAGATGGCTCCTGCCAGTTACTGATAACTTGGTTACAAAACATGATCATCTCATACAATAAAATTTAGCATCATGTCTTGACCATATCACATCACAACATGCCCTGCAAAAACAAGTTAGACGTCCTCTACTTTGTTGTTGCAAGTTTTACGTGGCTGCTACGGGCTGTAAGCAAGAACCAATCTTACCTACGCATCAAAACCACAACAATAGTTTGTCAAGTTGGTGATGTTTTAACCTTCGCAAGGACCGGGCGTAGCCACACTCTGTTCAACTAAAGTTGGAGAAACTGACACCCTCTAGCCACCTTTGTGCAAAGCACGTCGGGAGAACCGGTCTCGCGTAATCGTATGAGTAATGTCAGTCCGGGCCGCTTCGTCCAACAATACCGCCGAACCAATGTATGACATGCTGGTAAGCAGTATGACTTATATCGCCCACAACTCACTTGTGTTCTACTCGTGCATATAACATCAACACATGAAACCTAGGCTCGGATGCCACTGTTGGGGAACGTAGTAATTTCAAAAAATTTCCTACGCACACGCAAGATCATGGTGATGCAGAGCAACGAGAGGGGTGAGTGTGATCTACGTACCCTTGTAGACCGACAGCGGAAGCGTTAGCACAACGCGGTTGATGTAGTCGTACGTCTTCACGGCCCGACCGATCAAGCACCGAAACTACGGCACCTCTGAGTTTTAGCACATGTTCAGCTCGATGACGATCCCCGGACTCCGATCCAGCAAAGTGTCGGGGAAGAGTTCCGTCAGCACGACGGCGTGGTGACGATCTTGATGTTCTACCGTCGCAGGGCTTCGCCTAAGCACCGCTACAATATTATCGAGGATTATGGTGGAAGGGGGCACCGCACACGGCTAAGAAAATGATCACGTGGATCAACTTGTGTGTTTAGGGGTGCCCCCTGCCCCCGTATATAAAGGAGCAAGGGGAGAAGGCCGGCTGGCCCTATAGGCGCGCCAAGGAGGAGTCCTCCTCCTAGTAGGAGTAGGACTCCTACTAGGAGGGGGAAGGAAGTGGGGAGGGAGAAGGAAAGTGGGCGCCCCCCCCTCTCCTAGTCCAATTCGGACTAGGGGGGAGGAGGCGCGCAGCCCACCCTAGCTGCCCTTCTCTTTCTCCACTAAGGCCCATATGGCCCATTACTTCTCCTGGGGGGGTTCCGGTAACCCTCCGGTACTCCGGTTTTCTCCGAAATCACCCGAAACACTTCCGGTGTCCGAATATAGCCGTCCAATATATCAATCTTTATGTCTCGACCATTTCGAGACTCCTCGTTATGTCCGTGATCACATCTGGGACTCCGAACTAACTTCGGTACATCAAAACTCATAAAATCATAATATAATTGTCATCGAAACCTTAAGCGTGCGGACCCTACGGTTTCGAGAACAATGTATACATGACCGAGACATGTCTCCGGTCAATAACCAATAGCGGAACCTGGATGCTCATATTGGCTCCTACATATTCGACAAAGATCTTTATCGGTCAGACCGCATAACAACATACGTTGTTCCCTTTGTCATCGGTATGTTACTTGCCCAAGATTCGATCGTCGGTATCTCAATACCTAGTTCAATCTCGTTACTGGCAAGTCTCTTTACTCATTTCGTAATACATCATCTCGCAACTAACTCATTAGTTGCAATGCTTGCAAGGCTTATGTGATGTGCATTACCGAGAGGGCCCAGAGATACCTCTCCGACAATCGGAGTGACAAATCCTAATCTCGAAATACGCCAACCCAACATTTACCTTTGGAGACACCTGTAAAGCTCCTTTATAATCACCCAGTTACGTTGTGACGTTTGGTAGCACACAAAGTGTTCCTCCGGCAAACGGGAGTTGCATAATCTCATAGTCATAGGAACATGTATAAGTCATGAAGAAAGCAATAGCAACATACTAAACGATCGGGTGCTAAGCTAATGGAATGGGTCATGTCAATCATATCATTCTCCTAATAATGCGATCCCGTTAATCAAATGACAAGACATGTCTATGGTTAGGAAACATAACCATCTTTGATTAATGAGCTAGTCAAGTAGAGGCATACTAGTGACGTTTAGTTTGTCTATGTATTCACACAAGTATTATGTTTCCGGATAAAACAATTCTAGCTTGAATAATAAACATTTATCATGATATAAGGAAATAAAATAATAACATTATTATTGCCTCTAGGGCATATTTCCTTCACGTGATGCCTATATACATGATCATGCCTAGATATTCTCATAACTATGTGCTTTTCTATCAATCGCTCGACAATAATTTGTTCACCCACTGTAGAATTTGCTATCTTGAGAGAGCCACTAGTGAAACCTATGGCCCCCGGGTCTATCTTCCATTATATTATTCTCCCGTCAACAAGCCATTTCTGTCACCGTTTATTTTGCAATCTTTATTTTCCAATCTACACAACAAAAATACCAAAAATATTTATCTTATTATCTCTATCAGATCTCACTTTCGTAAGTGACCGTGAAGGGATTGACAACCCCTTTATCGCGTTGGTTGCGAGGTTCTTGTTTGTTTGTGCAGGTACGAGGGACTTGCGTGTAATCTCCTACTGGATTGATACCTTGGTTCTAAAAAACT
This sequence comes from Triticum urartu, assembly GCF_003073215.2. NCBI lineage: Eukaryota > Viridiplantae > Streptophyta > Magnoliopsida > Poales > Poaceae > Triticum > Triticum urartu. The sequence goes on along the minus strand of NC_053027.1, from coordinate 556,752,254 downwards.
GAGGGAAATACTTACACTACTTTGCTGCATCACCCTTTCCTCTTCAAGGGAAAACCAATGCATGCTCAAGAGGTAGCATGATCCAGTGTCAAACCTTTTGCCAATAGTGCTCAATGAGATCCTCCTGAAGTTGAAATTTTGTGTTTGCATTTTCAATCTCCTTGCATGTCTGAAGAAAAACTGTAATGCGGTTAGCGTCTCTAGCTGGTTTGACAAGGCTACCCATATTGTCGTAGAAGAATTCCAAGTTCATTCCTCTCTCATCTTCAAGAATCATATTGTGAAGGATAACACATAATGTCATGATATTTTTCAAGGTTCTTTTATCCCAAAAACGAGCAGGACCACGGACAATGGCAAACCTAGATTGCAAAACACCGAATGCTCTTTCAATGTCTTTTCGGGTTGCCTCTTGCACCCTTGCAAATTCACAATGTTTTCTAGTTTTAGATCTTTGATGCTCTTGACAAAGGTGCACCAAGGAGGGTATATACCATCTGCAAGATAGTACCCTTTTGTGTATTCATGCCCATTGATAATGTAGTTGCAAGCAGGAGCATCACCACTAGCAAGCCTAGCAAACAAATGAGACTGTTGCAATACATTGATATCATTGAGAGTGCCTGGCATACCAAAGAAGTAATGCCAAATCCATAAATCCTCGGATGCTACAGCCTCTAGCACAATTGTTGCATCACGAGACTTGCCACAATACATTCCTTGCCATGCCTTTGGGAAATTTTTTCAAGTCCAATCCATACAATCAATGCTACCTAGCATGCCAGGCCAACCTCTCCTCTCATTAGATACCATCAATTTCTTTGTGTCATCCTCGTTGGGTGCCCGAAGATACTCAGGACCAAAGACACAGATGATCAATTCTGCAAATCTACGCACTGACTCAAATGTAGTATCTTCACCAATTCAAAGGTACTCATCGGCATAGTCAGCCGGAACGCCATATGCAATCACCCGCATAGCTGCATAGATTTTTTGATATGCACTAAATCCCTTTAAGCCCACAACATTTCTTCTTTGAGTAAAATACCGGCAATTTGCCTCGCAAGCTTGAACAATATTCGCAAAGAGGGATCGACGCATTCGATACCTTCTCCGAAAAAGGTGCAATGGATATGTTGGATTCTCCGCGAAGTAGTCTTGCATCAACATCTCGTTCCCAAGATGGTGATTCCGAGGAGTGCAAAGATGCCCGACGGTCGATCCTCGCCGCCTCTTCCGGTTCTCGTTTTCGTGCTCCTTCACGACAAGTGCCATCACTAATGTCTGCTGCCGAAAGGTCGCAAGCATGGTCTCAACATCCAAGTCGTCTGAATCGAACGAATCTGAGAGCAAGAACTTCTCGCACGGGCTCAATTCCATCTACATGCATACCGACACGTCAATCAACTATGCATACCGCTCGCAAATATCACAAAACAAACACTAACCGGCGGCGGGTGATCCTGGGCGGCGACGAGGGGCGGGCTTGACGGTGGTCGATCCCTGGCGGCGACAGCGACGAGGGGGCGGCTCTTCTCGCCGGATCCGGGGGGGTCGGTGGAGCGTATCAGCGCTGGAGGGTGGGGAACGGCCCCGTGGCACGATTCCGCTCGTAGGTTTGGCCGGAATCACCGGCGGCGGACGGGCGGAAGCAAAGGCAGGCGGCGACGGAAGGAGGTGGGGAAAGGCGCGCGGGCTGAAATGTCCCTCCCGCCAACCGCTTCTCTATGATGCGGGGCACTACAGCGGCGAGGGGGAAACCCGCATATTCGCAGGTTGGGGCCGAGATTTTGCCGCGCCCCTCAAAAGTTTTTGCGGGCCGGCCGCGTTTGCGGGGTCTGCTCGGGCGGGATAGTTTAGTGCACCATGCTTAATGGCTTAGAATCGGGACTTCAAAGACGTTTTGAACGTCATGGACCATATGAGATGTTCCAGGAGTTGAAGTTAATATTTCAAGCAAATACCCGAGTTGAGAGATATGAAGTCTCCAACAAGTTCTATAGCTAAAAGATGGAGGAGAATCGCTCAACTAGTGAGCATGTGCTCAGATTGTCTGGGTACTACAATCGCTTGAATCAAGTGGGAGTTAATCTTCCAGATAAGATACTGATTGACAGAATTCTCTAGTCACCATCACCAAGTTAGTAGAACTTTGTGATGAACTATAGTATGCAAGGGATGACGAAAACGACTCCCGAGTTTTCATGATGATGAAATCGATGAAGGTAGAAATCAAGAAAGAGCATCAAGTGTTGATGGTAGACAAGACCACTAGTTTCAATAAAAGGGCAAAGGGAAGAAGGGGAACTTCAAGAAGAACGGCAAGCAAGTTGCTGCTCAAGTGAAGAAGCCCAAGTATGGTCCTAAGCCTGAGACTAAGTGCTTCTACTGCAAAGGGACTGGTCACTGGAAGCGGAACTGCCCCAAGTATTTGGCGGATAAGAAGGATGGCAAAGTGAACAAAGGTATATTTGATATGCGGATTATTAATGTGTATTTTACTAGTGTTCGTAGAAACCCCTCGGTATTTGATACTGGTTCAGTTGCTAAGAGTAGTAACTCGAAACGGGAGTTGCAGAATGAACAGAAACTAGTTAAGGGTGAAGTGACGATGTGTGTTGGAAGTAGTTCCAAGATTGATATGATCATCATCGCACACTCCCTATACTTTCGGGATTAGTGTTGAACCTAAATAAGTGTTATTTGGTGTTTGCGTTGAGCATGAATATGATTTGATCATGTTTATTGCAATACAGTTATTCATTTAAGTTAGAGAATAATTGTTGTTCTGTTTACATGAATAAAACCTTATATGGTTACACACCCAATGAAAATGGTTCATTGGATCTCGATCGTAGTGATAGACATATTCATAATATTGAAGACAAAAGATGCAAAGTTAATAATGATAGTGCAACTTATTTGTGGCACTGCCGTTTAGGTCATATTGGTGTAAAGCGCATGAAGAAACTCCATGCTGACGGGATTTTGGAATCACTTGATTATGAATCACTTGATGCTTGCAAACCATGTCTTATGGGTAAGATGACTAAGAGTCCGTTCTCCAGAACAATGGAGCGAGCAACTGACTTACTGGAAATAATACATACTGATGTATGTGATCCGATGAGTGTTGAGGCTCGCGGCGGGTATCGTTATTTTCTGACCTTCGCAGATGTTTTGAGCAGATATGGGTATATCTACTTGATGAAACACAAGTCTGAAACATTTGAAAAGTTCAAAGATTTTCAGAGTGAAGTGGAGAATCATCGTAACAAAAATAAAAAGTTTCTACGATATGATCGCAGAAGTAAAATATTTGAGTTACGAGTTTGGCCTTCAGTTAAAACAATGTGAAATAGTTTCACTACTCACGCCACCCGGAACACCACAGCATAATGGTGTGTCCGAACGTCATAACCGTACTTTATTAGATATGGTGCGAACTATGATATCTCTTACCAATCTACCACTATCGTTTTGGGATTTTGCATTAGAGACAGCTGCATTCACGTTAAATAGGGCACCATCTAAATCCGTTGAGACGACACCGTATGAACTATGGTTTGACAAGAAACCTAAGCTGTCATTTCTTAAAGTTTGAGGTTGCAATGCTTATGTGAAAAAGTTTCAACCTGATAAGCTCAAACCCAAATCGGAGAAGTGCGTCTTCATAGGATACCCAAAAGAAAAATGTTGGGTACACCTTCTATCACAGATCCGAAGGCAAGATGTTCGTTGCTGAGAATGGATCCTTTCTAGAGAAGGAGTTTCTCTCGAAAGAAGTGAGTGGGAGGAAAGTAGAACTTGATAAGGTAATTGTAACTTCTCCCTTATTGGAAAGTAGTTCATCACAGAGATCTGTTCCTGTGACTACTACACCAATTAGTGAGGAAGCTAATGATAATGATCATGTAACTTCAGATCAAGTTACTACCGAATCTTGTAGGTTAACCAGAGTGAGATCCGCACCAGAGTGGTACGGTAATCCTGTTCTGGAAGTCATGTTACTAGACCATGACGAACTTGCGAACTATGAGGAAGCGATGATGAGCCCAGATTCCACGAAATGGTTTGAGGCCATGAAATCTGAGATATGATCCATGTATGAGAACAAAGTATGGACTTTTATGGATTTGCCCGATGATCGGCAAGCCATAGAAAATAAATGGATCTTCAAGAGGAAGACGGACGCTGATAGTAGTGTTACTATCTACAAAGCTAGACTTGTCGAAAAATGCTTTTGACAAAGTTTAAGGTGTTGACTACGATGAAATTTTCTCACTCGTAGCGATGCTTAAGTTTGTCCAAATCATGTTAGCAATTGCCGCAATTTTATGAAATCTGGCAAATGGATAAAACAAAACTACATTCCTTAATGGATTTAAAGAAGGGTTGTATATGATACAACCAGAAGGTTTTGTCAATCCTAAAGGTGCTAACAAAATATGCAAGCTCCAGCGATCCATCTATGGACTGGTGCAAGCATCTCGGAGTTGGAATATACGCTTTGATAAATTGATCAAAGCATATAGTTTTATACAGACTTGCGGTGAAGCCTGTATCTACAAGAAAGTGAGTGGGAGCACTACAACATTTCTGATAAGTATATGTGTATGACATATTGTTGATTGGAAATAATGTAGAATTATTCTGCAAAGCATAAAGGAGTGTTTGAAAGGATTTTTTCAAAGAAAACCTCGGTGAAGCTGCTTACATATTGAGCATCAAGATCTATAGAGATAGATCAAGATGCTTGATAAGTTTTTTCAATGAGTACATACCTTGACAAGATTTTGAAGTAGTTCAAAATGGAACAGTCAAAGAAAGAATTCTTGCCTGTGTTACAAGGTGTGAAGTTGAGTAAGACTCAAAGCCCGACCACGACAGAAAATAGAATGAGAATGAAAGTCATTCCCTATGCCTTGGCCATAGGTTCTATAAAGTATGCCATGCTGTGTACCAGTCCTATTGTATACCGTACACTAATTTTGGCAAGGGAGTACAATAGTGATCTAGGAGTAGATCACTGGACAGCGGTCAAAATTATCCTTAGTGGAATAAGGATATGTTTCTCGATTATGGAAGTGACAAAAGGTTCGTCGTAAAAAGGTTACGTCGATACAAGTTTTGGCACTGATCCGGATGACTCTTAGTCTTCATCTGGATACATATTGAAAGTGGGAGCAATTAGCTAAAGTAGCTCCGTGCAGAGCATTGTAGACATAGAAAATTGCAAAATACTTACGGATCTGAATATGGCAGACCCATTGACTAAACTTCTCTCACAGGCAAACCATGATCACACCTTAGTACTCTTTGGGTGTTAATCACATAGCAATGTGAACTAGATTACTGACTCTAGTAAACCCTTTGGGTGTTGGTCACATATCGATGTGAACTATGGGTGTTAACCACATAAAGATGTGAACTATTGATGTTAGATCACATGGCGATGTGAACTAGATTATTAACTCTAGTGCAAGTGGGAGACTGAAGGAAATATGCCCTAGAGGCAATAATAAAGTTATTATTTATTTCCTTATTTCATGATAAATGTTTATTACTCATGCTAGAATTGTATTAACTGCAAACATAACACATGTGTGAATACATAGACAAACAGAGTGTCACTAGTATGACTCTACTTGACTAGCTCGTTAATCAAAGATGGTTATGTTTCCTAACCATAGACAAAGAGTTGTTATTTGATTAACGGGATCACATCATTAGGAGAATGATGTGATTGACTTGACCCATTCCATTAGCTTAGCACTCGATCGTTTAGTATGTTGCTATTGCTTTCTTCATGACTTATACATGTTCCTATGACTATGAGATTATGTAACTCCCGTGTGCCGGAGGAACACTTTGTGTGCTACCAAACGTCACAACGTAACTGGGTGATTATAAAGGTGCTCTACAGGTGTCTCCAAAGGTACATGTTGGGTTGACGTATTTCGAGATTAGGATTTGTCACTCCGATCGTCGGAGAGGTATCTCTGGGTCCTCTCGGTAATGCACATCACTTAAGCCTTGCAAGCAATGCAACTAATGAGTTAGTTGCGAGATGATGTATTACGGAACGAGTAAAGAGACTTGCCGGTAACGAGATTGAACTAGGTATTGGATACCGACGATCGAATCTCGGGCAAGTAACATACTGATGACAAAGGGAACAACGTATGTTGTTATGCGGTCTGACCGATAAAGATCTTCGTAGAATATGTAGGAGCCAATATGGGCATCCAGGTCCCGCTATTGGTTATTGACCGGAGACATGTCTCGGTCATGTCTACATTGTTCTCGAACCCGTAGGGTCCGCACGCTTAAGGTTTCAATGACAGTTATATTATGAGTTTATACATTTTGATGTACCGAAGGTTGTTCGGAGTCCCGGATGTGATCACGGACATGACGAGGAGTCTCGAAATGGTCGAGACATAAATATTGATATATTGGAAGCCTATGTTTGGATATCGGAAGTGTTCCGGGTGAAATCGGGATTTTACCGGAGTACCGGGAGGTTACCGGAACCCCCGGGAGCTAAATGGGCCTTAATGGGCCTTAGTGGAAGAAGAGAAGAGGCGGCCAGGGCTAGGGCTGCGCGCCCCTCCCCCCTAGTCCGAATAGGACAAGGAGAGAGGGGGGCGGCGCCCCCCCTCCTTCTCTCTCTCTCTTTTCCACCTCACGAATCCTATTCCAACTAGGATTGGGGGAGAAGTCCTACTCTCGGAGGGAGTAGGACTCCTCCTGGCGCGCCCTATGTTGGCCGGCCAGCCTTCCCCTCTTGAACCTTTATATACGGAGGCAGGGGCACCCCAGAGACACACAAGTTGATCCACGTGATCATATTCTTAGCCGTGTGCGGTGCCCCCTGCCACCATAGTCCTCGATAATATTGTAGCGGTGCTTAGGCGAAGCCCTGCGACAGTAGTACATCAAGATCGTCACCACGCCGTCGTTTTGACGGAACTCTTCCCCGACACTTTGCTGGATCGGAGTCCGGGGATCGTCATCGAGCTGAACGTGTGCTAAAACTCGGAGGTGCCGTAGTTTCGGTGCTTGATCGGTCGGGCCGTGGAGACGTACGACTACATCAACCAAACGCTTCCGTTGTCGATCTACAAGGGTACGTAGATCACACTCTCCCCTCTCGTTGCTATACATCACCATGATCTTGCGTGTGCGTAGGAATTTTTTTTGAAATTACTACGTTCCCCAACACTTGGCAGGCCCCTTGTCCGTGCGTCCGGTCGGCTCCGCGGTGGCGGTGGTGGTTGTCCCCTCACATCGGCGATGTTGCGGATGCCCCCGAGGCCACTTTCCCTTCCCCCGTCCTCCAGGTCTCGTGTCGGTGACCTCAGGGAGACGGCGAAGTTGATTCGGTGACCGTGGTGGCACATTTTGGTGGGCGTCGTGATGGTGGTGCACTATGATTCGTCTAGGGTGGTGGTGGGGGTTTAGGTTGGGAGAAATCTCTGGCGGCTCATCCGGCCCCGATGCGGCGACGCCTGTGGGTGCCGCCGGACCTTCCTGAAGGGTGTCGGGTACACCCCTCCCCTCACTGCCCCCGCTACTGAGGGAAACCCTAGGACTAGTTCGGATAGCAGCGGCGTTGTCGTCGCCTCCTTCTTGAAGGTGTTGCTTGGTACGCGGCGCTTCGGGTGCTGGGAACATGGTGGTACTTCTCCGGAGGGTGCAGCGGTCGCCGGTCATCTTTGTTTTGTTGATCTGCCCTTGTTGGCATTTGTTTCTCTTCCTTTTTTCTCTGTTTTTCCTTTGGACTTGTTTGTGCTGCGGCCTCAGCACCTATCGTTGGATATATGGATGGTTGCTTTGTAATACAAAGCGGGGGAAACCCTTTTTCTTAGGGGGTGTTTGGTTCCATGGACTTTTTTATGTTGGGACTAGAAAAAGTCCCTAGCAAACCAAATAGGGTGAGACTTTTTTGAGACTTTTGCTAAAAGTCCTTAGAAGCATCTTCTTGAGAGTCTTTTTCAAAAAGTTCTAGAGACTAGAAAAAGTCCTAAGACTAGAGAACCAAACACCACTTTAACATACTGGAAGAATACCAGTTTTGTTCTGGTCTGGCGTGCTTTGACGGCTTGTTCCTCGCGCCAGCCAAGAAGCAAGAAGCAACTCGTGCTGCTCCTTCAACGACGGCTCCGGTGGGTTGTCACCGCGGCCCATATCTCTCCGTTGGTTGGTAGCTCGTTCCCGCCGATCTTTTCTCCGGCGGGCGCAGCTCAAGTCCACCACACAGCCAAGTGCACTGGCGAGCATTTGATGGTACCCGCATGTCCTAAAAATGTGTACCCATGTACCCGATTTAAAGTCAGGTATTTTTTTTATGGGAAACCAGTCATTTAAAGAGATGCTACGAAAATTGAATTTGTTGTACCATAGATTTTACATTTAAATTTTGAACATAAATATTGAATCCATTTACATGAAGAAAATGGGCCGTATTCAAGCCCAGTCAGCATTTGCTACTATTTGCTTTGTGATTCGATTTTTCCCGCTTTCTAGATATGTATTTTGAATTTAGACCCGAAATTTTATACCGGGCTAGATATGCATTTTACTTATATCCTCATGAAATTTCCTAGTCATCCAATGTTTCAAATGATATCTATGGAGATTGGGTCGTCTGTGGCATCAGATGCTCCGGTGCACTATATACACCCCGTCTATACGCACAGTGAGTCTTGTAAAAAAGACAGGGTACAGTGAGCTTTAGTTGACTTTGTGATAACCGGCGACATACACATATTCAGCAACAGCGCACACTTATAGGCCCTAGGGCCATGTCATAGCTCGTTCGTCCATCTGTCATCGTGATATGGTGCAAGCCGTCGGAGTGGCCCGATCTTCACGAATTAAGGGTGGAATTGAGGTTGAACACGAGGAACAAGGGGCAACACTCAAAGGAAATTGCTCTCATAGTCAAGATTCACACACAACTAGTCAAATCCCAATGCAAAAGGTGATAAACTCCAAGATCCAAACAATAACAAAGTAAAAATTACCAAGGTAGGTTCCTCTCCAAATTCCAGGGGAATTGGAGCTCCTGAGAAATAGTATTCCCAAATATGTAGCAGAGATAGGGGTCTTGTATTCCTACAGGAATCTTCCCTAGTAAGAGGTCTTGTAATTGTAAGATTCTTCTCTCGCAAGGGGTCTTAGTCCCGAAGGCCGAGGTAGATTGAGCAAAGCTCTCTCAAAATTTAGTTTATATTTTGTTAACCCAAGATAGGAGGAGGGGTATAGCATGTGTAGTTTAGCGACGAAGAGATAGGTACGCGGGGAAAGGTAACAGGCATATGGCACCCTCTATTCGACTTTTTTTTCGAAAAGGGGGTTTACCCTAGCCTCTGCATCAGAAAGATGCATACGGCTCATATTATTAAAAATAGACTCCAGTAACAAAGTCTCCAAGTATCGATGTGCGACAAAAAAGCAAAAGCTCGAAAGAGCTGAAATCCTAAGCCACAACCGGCTGGCAAACACAATAGGAGCACTACATGCCTATCCTATTACATGACCGCCATCCAAACCGGTTGAAAATATCCCGCGCTACCATCTCCCATCGGGTAGACGCAGTAACCAAACGCTCCCTGGCCTCCGTCGGAGTGAGTAGCGACCACATACGGATGAATGTCGTGGCCCTGAAGATAACCTGCAAAAAGTGAATGTTTGTTGCTCTGTTAAATACTAAATCATTTCTGCAGTTCCATACTGCCCAAAGTAAAGCACAAACGCCAACACGAATGTGTCTTGCAGTATCGGAATCAACCCCATCAAGCCATGGTCCAAATAACATGTTGATAGAGGTGGGCTGATTAATATTAAACGCAATATGAATTGACCGCCACAGAATCTTAGCCAACGGACATTCGAGGAAGAGGTGTTTGATGTTTTCATTGTTATCGCAAAAGCTACACCTAGATGAGCCCATCCAGTTGCGTTTTGCCAGGTTATCCTTAGTCAAAATGACCTGTTTATGCATGAACCACATAAACACTTTGATGCGTAAGGGAACCTTTACTTTCCAAACGTGAATCGAGGAAGGGACAACGCTAGAGTTAATGACATCCAGATACATAGACTTAACCGAGAACGCACCATTCTTAGTAAGTTTCCAACGCAATTGATCTGGTTGCTGGTTCAGCCGAACCTCCATTAAACGTCTAACAAGGTGGAGCCAAGCCTCCCAACGATTTCCGACTAGCGTCCTCCGAAAACTAATATTGAGGGGAGTGGATTGTAGAACAGATGCAACGTAGGCTTCTCTACGTCGCACAATGTTGTACAAAGTAGGATATTGAAGTGCAAGGGGAGTCTCCCCAAGCCACGTATCCTCCCAAAATCTCGTAGTGGCTCCATTCCCGACAATAAATTTTGACTTGTTGAAAAAAAGCTGTTTGACTCTCATCAAACCCTTCCAAAAGGGTGAGTCGGAAGGCCTCACATTTACCTGGGCCAGGTTTTTAGCATAAAGATACTTATTACGCAAAATCTGAGCCCAGGTAGCTTCCGTCTCAGACGAAAGTTTAAAAAGCCATTTGCTAAGGAGACATATGTTTTTAACTTCCAAATTTTCAATGCCTAGACCCCCTTGGTCCTTCGGCCTACATATTATATCCCACTTAGCAATCCTATACTTTCGTTTGAGGTCGTCATTCTGCCAAAAGAACCGAGATCAGTAGAAATCTAACCTTTTCCTGACTCCCACCGGAACCTGGAAAAAGGATAAGAGAAACATAGGCATACTGGCAAGGACCGAATTAATCAGAATCAATCGTCCTCCGTATGACATGAGCTTTCCTTTCCAACAGCTCAGTTTCTTTTCAAAGCGATCCTCGATGCATTTCCACTCACTATTAGTAAGCTTACGATGATGAATGGGTATACCTAAGTACGTAAACGGTAAGGAACCCAATTCACATCCGAACAATTGTTTATACGTGTCCTGGTCCTCCTTTGCTCTTCCAAAGCAAAACAATTCGCTCTTGTGAAAGTTAATTTTGAGGCCAGATAGTTGTTCAAATAAGCATAATAGCAGCTTCATGTTTCTTGCTTTCGCCAAGTCGTGCTCCATAAAGATGATTGTATCATCAGCATACTGAAGAATGGAAATCCCTCCGTCAACTAGATGTGGGACCAGGCCACCTACCTGCCCTGCATCCTTGGCCCGACCTATTAAGATAGTGAGCATATCAGCCACTATATTAAACAGGATCGGTGACATCGGGTCTCCTTGCCTTAGCCCCTTGTGTGTTTGGAAATAGTGACCTATGTCGTCATTCACTTTAATCCCTACACTCCCTTTTTGCGTAAAGGAATCAATCTGGTTTCTCCAGGCCGGATCAAAACCTTTCATACGCAAAGCTTGTTGAAGGAAAGGCCATTTAACTTTATCATATGCTTTTTCAAAATCCACTTTAAAAACTACGCCATCAAGTTTTTTTGAGTGGAGTTCATGGAGCGTTTCATGCAAGACAACAACCCCTTCAAGGATGTTTCGATCAGGCATGAAAGCAGTCTGGGACGGATGAACCATAGAGTGCGCAATCTGCGTAAGTCTGTTCGTCCCGACCTTGGTGAAGATTTTGAAACTCACATTAAGAAGACATATGGGTCTGAACTGCTCAATGCGAACTGCGTCTGTCTTCTTAGGAAGAAGAGTTATCGTTCCAAAATTCAGCTTAAACAACTGAAGCCGTCCCTTAAAAAACTCGTGGAACATGGGCAACAAATCACCCTTAATAAAGTGCCAGCACTTTTTGTAGAACTCTGCCGGAAACCCATCCGGTCTTGGAGCCTTATTATTCTCCATCTGTGCAATGGCTTCAAACACCTCTTTCTCAGAGAAAGGAGCAGTCAGGAGCTCATTCTCGGCAGTCTCAAGTTGAGGAACATCCTGAACCCTAGACTCATCTAAGGACACAAAATTCTCTTCCGGGGGACCAAACAACTGCTTATAATAATTGGTAATATAGACTTTCAGATTGTCTTGACCAACTATCGTCCCTTCATCTTGTTCTAACTGAAAAATTCTCTTTTTACGATGCTTCCCATTAGCAATCATATGAAAGAATTGAGTATTGTCCTCTCCTTGTACTATCTTGCGAACCTTAGCTCGCAACGCCCACTTCAATTCCTCCTCGCGAAGAAGCTGTTTAAGACGCATCTCCGCTTCTATCTTTGTTTCCAACTCACTGGAATCTAAGATAGAAGTTTCAGCTTTAACTTCAAGGTTTTGAATAAGTAGAAGAAGTCTCTCCTTCTCCGCCTTATAAATACCATGCGTGTGCTTAGCCCATTCTCGAAGGAACCTTCGGAGATGACGAATCTTACATTGCCATCGCTCGATAGGCGTCCTTCCTCCTGAGTCTTTAGCCCACTCCCGAGCTAACAACTCAATGAAACCTTCTCTTTCAAACCAGGCAAGTTCAAACGAGACAATGTTCTTGTTTCCCACAAACGTTTGAACCCCTGAATCGACTAGTAACGGTGTATGGTCAGAGACACCCCTTGTCAATGCCTGCACGGTTACCAGAGGAAACTTCTGTTCCCACTCGACACTTGCTAAGACACGGTCAAGTTTCTCAAACGTCGGGACCGGTAACGAATTAGCCCAAGTGAATTTCCTACTCGAAAGCGCTATCTCTCTGAGATCCAAACTTTCGATAATAGTGTTGAACATAAACGACCATCGGCCGTCAAAATTGTCATTATTCTTCTCCTCCTGCCTACGAATAATGTTGAAATCCCCCCCCCCACTAAGAGGGGTAGCTGTTCGTTACCACAAATACGAACCAGATCCGCCAAAAAGTCTGGCTTGAGCTCTGGTTGCGCAGCTCCGTACACCGCCACCAAAGCCCAATCAAACCCATCTGCCTTAGTTCGAACTCGGAACTTGACGGCAAAATCCCCCAAAACTACACTCCGGACTTCCAACGTTTCGCACTTAACCCCAAGTAAAACCCCACCGGATCTTCCTCGAGGGGGGAGGCAATGCCAATCAAACTCTACCCCCCCCCCCAGATAAAGTGGCAAGAAATTGAGAAGTGAAGTTGCTTCTTCCAGTCTCAGACAAAGCAATAAAATCTAAACGATGCTCAAGAGAAGCCTCCGCTAGAAATCTTCTTTTAGCCAAGTCTCCAAGACCTCTGCTATTCCAGAAAATGCCTCTCATAACTCATCATGAAATTTTTTTGCAGTGCGGATCCTAGCGCTCCTACGTGCAGCCGAGACTGGATAAACCTTCCGTTTCCACGTCCGCTTTGCCTTAATGTGACCATCAGCCTGGTCAGCACAGGTAATCTCTGCTTCTATCGCCTCGGGCTCATCTACATAGAGAGGCACCTCAGGAATGGTATCTTCCTCTGTCTCGGGTAGTACAGGGTCAAGATCGACACACAGGCCATCAAGAACCCTAACCCCCAGCGCATCTATCTCCGAGTCGTTCATAGGTTTAACAGCAGCAAAGTGACGGATCATATCTACCGCACGATCAGCTTTCAAATCAAGAATGTCATTAACCGACCTAGAGACCTCTAACTCAATGTTACCAAGTGAAACTCCTATTTGATTTGCATTATGAATGATTTCAGCATCAGTAAATGCGAAATGGAATTGGATTGATTAACCGACATACCAGTGGAGGATTCGACGTCGCGCAGCTTGGCAGCTCTCAAAGCAGACCTCAGCTGCATATCATCAACGTCTGGCTGCTCCTGCAGCCTCCCGCTGACCCGCCTCCCCTGGGAAACTGGGTCCGGGATACCGCCAAAGGCGATGACCTCCTCGCGTGAAGCTCTGCTAGAGGAAAGGGCTCCTGCCCATCCCCCAGTAGCGGCACCCCGGGCCTTAGCCACCGGGGCAGGAGAACAACACGGCGACGATACCCGCGCCCTGTCCACGGGCGATCCGCTGACAGCAGGAGCGGGGGAGACCCGCGCACGGCGCTCCGGAGAGGGAGCTGAGGAGATGGACACACCACCTGACCCGACCACCGCAGCGGGGCAAAGAGGGCCGGCGGCCACCTGCACGGCCACCCCTCCTCCCGCGCGCGGCGATGTGGAGAAGAGCGCCGAGTCCTCAGGGGGCGCCGACGGCGACGACATCACAGGAGACCGGGCCTCCTGCCCGTCACCTGTAGCCACGAACGCAAGCGCTACACCATCCATAGAAGGCAACACGAAGTAGGAGATATGGGAAGGGCCGCCTGCCCCTCGGGATCTCCCACCTCAACCGCAGGCGCACAAAGAGGAGCCACGGGATCCACGGAACCCGGAGAAACACCCCGAAGGCGAGGCGGAGCAGAGAAAGGTCCCAAGAACCCAATCTGCAACGTGGACGTCGGAGCCACCCCAGAAGAACTAGCAGGCGCAATATCAGTAGACTCAGACGGACCTACCGGACCCTTGGCCCCGTTATCATCACCCATAGCCGAATCATCCTGGTTTCCCGGGGCACCTCCTCCCTCGGTCGTGTCCATAGGGTTGTTATCCTCAAACTCGTCAAACAAATTAGGATCCTCATACAGAACGTCCAGCTGATACATAACACCATCGTACGTCCAAGGCACCACATTCGGCAAGAACTCAATATTAGCCACACTGACGAGTAAACGCGCCACTCCGTTGGCCCTAGTGAATGGCATATCCACCTGTTCAGTCTTGCTGATCAAAGACCCCAAACTCCACGTCACCAAGAAGCTATCAAAGGGATCAGATGGCGCCCCAGAGAAACGAACCCAAATCTGCCTCAAAGGCATGCCCTGTGGCTCCTTCTTCTTCCACTCATCAAACTGCAACACAAAACTAGTGCCTGTGACCCTGCTCATACCAAACTTGAGGATTCGCACCTGATCCTCTTTAGTCGGAAAGTCAACTTTGTAAGACGTATCATTAAGCTTGAGTAACGACCACTGAAAGTTACCGGAGCGAGTTCCCGCAGCTGCTGAATGATTTGCGCCTCGGTCAACGGTCCGTGAACTATTTTCACCACCCCTGGAAAAGAAGTCTCTACCGCTGGTGCCAGAGGTGCCACACTGGGAGACTCGAAGAACATCAACTCCGAGCAGCAGACCCCGTATATCTGAACAGTCGGCTTAGGCCCAAGCATAAGAGGGCACTCAGCAGCAGCATGCTTCGGTTTCCGGCACAGGTCACATAATTCCGCAGTGCACTCCGCCATAAAGTGTCCCGTGTCACCACATCTAAAACAAGTAAGCTTCTTCTTCTTAGCCGCCCACTTGGACAACTTGTCAGCCTCTGATCTGTCCGTACCATGCTCAGAAGCCGAATCACCAGTCTGCATGGTTTCTGGCAATGTGACTTCAGCCACCACCTCAGCCACCTGCGGTAGAACCGAACCTTCGTCGGCCACCACCTCAGTCTCAACCGTAGCCTTCGGATTCCTAGGCGGGTAGTTACGTCTGTGCCCACCCCGACCTCCGCGGAATCGGCCCCGGAAGGGGCGGTTATTAGGAGCAACCGCCCCCTCCATGAAGTTACTGGGCGGACCCTGAAAGCCCCGGTTGGCATTGTCGTCGTCCGTCCAAGCATAGCCACGGCCCCCGCCGGAGGACGAAGATCCCCGATGCAAACCAGCACCGTAGGCGTCGTAACCGTCATCTCCCCACTGGCCACGCGGGGGATTCCGGTTATCTCCCGGCGACGCCCCAACCCCACGGCCGAGCGGACCTTGGCCAGGGCCACCGCGGCCGACCGTCATTTGCCTCGGCCACGGCCTCGGCTCAGCCCTAGGCGGAGGCGGCGGGTCAGCCCTAGGCTGTGGCGGCGGGGGCGGGGCCCGAGCAGGTGGTGGAGGCGCCGCCCGAGGCGGCGGAGGAGCAGCACGATGCGGCGGCGGAACCGCCCGAGGCGGAGGTGCCGCACGCGCAGAAGCGGAACCCAGCGCAGCAGCGGCTGCCGCCGAAGAGACCGAACCGCCCGCGGCCCCGGACTGGCTTCTCGCCACGGGAGGCATCCCCCGCGTTGTCTCTAGCTCTATATATTTGGTTAAAGTCACCGGTGACCAACCATTTGTCTCCAGTGGGGGGCTTCTCCTGGGCCAGCTCCTGGAAGAAGGCGTCTTTGAGGTTGCTTCGAGTTGGGCCGTAGACAGATGTTAGCTTGAATGAAGTGCCTGATGAAGCAATGGTGACTTTGGCAGAGAGGAAAAATGCACCGAAGGACACATTCTGGACGGAGACAAAGTTCTCATCCCAGAGAAGCAGAATGTCGTCGCGGGTGCCCAATGCCGGACGTTGAGCAAAGTTCTTCAATCTGTGCCCTCCCAGGTGGGAAGCAGTGAAAGGGTCGACCTGCTCGAGCTTGGTTTCTTGAAAACAAATGAGATGACAGGGAGTGGCATTGACGGTCTCGTAGATGGCAGCGCAACGATCAGGACAATTTAAGCCTCGGACATTCCAACTAAGAACACTCAGGTTTTGATCTAACATTGATGAACTCGGATTACATCGGAGGAGAAGACCCAAACATGATCAGCTCTAGGCATATCGCACAACAATCCAAAATGGAACAAAGCACGGCTCAGCAGCCAGCAACAGTTGCAACACACATCTAAGGGCACCTCGCCAGGGCAACAGCTAGCCGCAACCCTCAAGACCAGCAGCAAGCAGGTGTACAACATGCATTTCAGGGTGGTAGCTAACATGGAGAAGGGGCAACATCAACTGGGACTTGCACCAGTCTGATCATGCCGACACGCCGGCGATCTCCTCGATCGTTGCCTGCGGTTTAGGGCCAGCCTCACCTCCATGTTCCAACAGAGCATCTTCAACAGCCGTAGCAAGGTCACAGTCAAGGTTGAACAGAGCCCTAAGGGCTGAAACAGCTATGTCCGGTAGCTTTCCCTGAAACATGTCAACGAACTTGCCAATGGCGTCTTCCGTGAGTTGTTGTCCTTCATCTATGATTCCCATGCGCTGGCACAACAGCCTCTCGGCCATCTGCGCCACAGGCATCTTTCTGTTCTTTGCTTGAAGGCGTGGGCTGCACCTGGTCGTGTTGAAGCCAACCACACCCGCAAGTGTCTTCCTCCTGTTTGCAGGTCGGCACGGTGGAGTGGAGCTTGGCGCAGGTAGCAGCGGTGGCTGACGGGCAACAAAGAGCGGAGATCTTGGTTGCGACGTGGACGGCCTTCTCGGAGGGGTGGACATGGGGATGTGGACAGGGGTGTCCGGTTCCGGCTCCGTGTAAGGCGACCTGGCCACCGTGGTGAAGGAAATATGCCCTAGAGGCAATAATAATGTTATTATTTTATTTCCTTATATCATGATAAATGTTTATTATTCATGCTAGAATTGTATTATCCAAAAACATAATACTTGTGTGAATACATAGACAAACTAAACGTCACTAGTATGCCTCTAACTGACTAGCTCGTTAATCAAAGATGGTTATGTTTCCTAACCATAGACATGTGTTGTCATTTGATTAATGGGATCACTTTATTAGGAGAATGATGTGATTGACATGACCCATTCCATTAGCTTAGCACCCGATAGTTTAGTATGTTGCTATTGCTTTCTTCATGACTTATACATGTTCCTATGACTATGAGATTATACAACTCCCGTTTGCCGGAGGAACACTTTGTGTGCTACCAAACGTCACAACGTAACTGGGTGATTATAAAGGAGCTCTATAGGTGTCTCCAAAGGTAAATGTTGGGTTGGCGTATTTCGAGATTAGGATTTGTCACTCCGATTGTCGGAGAGGTATCTTTGGGCCCTCTCGGTAATGCACATCACATAAGCCTTGCAAGCATTGCAACTAATGAGTTAGTTGCGAGATGATGTGGTGACGATCCAGCAAAGCTTTGGGGAGGAGTTTCATCAGCACGACGGCATGGTGACGATCTTGATGTTTAACCGTCGCAGGGCTTTGCCTAAGCACCGCTACAATATGATCGAGGTGTAATATCGTGGAGGGGGCACCGCACACGGCTAAGGAACGATCACGAAGATCAACTTGTGTGTTCTAGGGTGCCCCCCTGCCCCCGTATATAAAGGAGCCAAGGGGAGGGGCGGCCGGCCAAGGAGGGGCGCGCCAGGGGGGAGTCCTACTCCTACCAGGAGTAGGACTCCCTTCTTTCCTAGTTGGAGAAGGAGAAGGGGGGAAAGAGGAGGAAGAGGGGAAGGAAAGGGGGGGGGCGGCGCCCCCCTTCCCTTGTCCTATTCGGACTAGGAAGGGGAGGGGCGCGCGGCCACCTCCTGCCTCCTTCTCTCTTCTCCCTCAAGGCCCATGTAGGCCCAATAACCCCCCGGGGGGTTCCAGTAACCCCCCCGGTACTTCGGTAAAATGCCGATTTCACCCGGAACGATTCCGATGTCCAAATATAGGCTTCCAATATACCGATCTTTATGTCTTGACCATTTCGAGACTCCTCGTCATGTCCGTGATCACATACGGGACTCCGAACAACCTTCGGTACATCAAAATACATAAACTCATAATTAAACTGTCATCGTAACTTTAAGCGTGCGGACCCTACGGTTCGAGAACAATGTAGACATGACCGAGACACGTCTCCGGTCAATAACCAATAGCGGGACCTGGATGCCCATGTTGGCTCCTACATATTTTACGCAGATCTTTATCGGTCAGATCGCATAACAACATACGTTGTTCCATTTGTCATCGGTATGTTACTTGCCCGAGATTCGATCGTCGGTATCCAATACCTAGTTCAATCTCGTTACCGGCAAGTCTCTTTACTCGTTCTGTAATACATCATCCCGCAACTAACTCATTAGTTGCAATGCTTGCAAGGCTTAAGTGATGTGCATTACCGAGAGGGCCCAGAGAAACCTCTCCGACGATCGGAGTGACAAATTCTAATCTCGAAATACGTCAACCCAACATGTACCTTTGGAGACACCTGTAGAGCACCTTTATAATCACCCAGTTACGTTGTGACGTTTGGTAGCACACAAAGTGTTCCTCCGGCACACGGGAGTTACATAATCTCATAGTCATAGGAACATGTATAAGTCATGAAGAAAGCAATAGCAACATACTAAACGATCGGGTGCTAAGCTAATGGAATGGGTCATGTCAATCAGATCATTCAACTAATGATGTGATCCCGTTAATCAAATGACAACTCTTTGTCCATGGTTAGGAAACATAACCATCTTTGATTAATGAGCTCGTCAAGTAGAGGCATACTAGTGACACTCTGTTTGTCTATGTATTCACACATGTATTATGTTTCCGGTTAATACAATTCTAGCATGAATAATAAACTTTTATCATGATATAGGGAAATAAATAATAACTTTATTATTGCCTCTAGGGCATATTTCTTCAGTCTCCCACTTGCACTAGAGTCAATAATCTAGATTACACAGTAATGATTCTATCACCCATGGAGCCTTGGTGCTGATCATGTTTTGCTCATGGAAGAGGCTTAGTCAACGGGTCTGCTACATTCAGATCCGTATGTATCTTGCAAATCTCTATGTCTCCCACCTGGACTAGATCCCGGATGGAATTGAAGCGTCTCTTGATGTGCTTGGTTCTTTTTGTGAAATCTGGATTCCTTTGCCAAGGCAATTGCACCAGTATTGTCACAAAAGATTTTCATTGGACCCGATGCACTAGGTATGACACCTAGATCGGATATGAACTCCTTCATCCAGACTCCTTCGTTTGCTGCTTCCGAAGCAGCTATGTACTCCGCTTCACATGTAGATCCCGCCATGACGCTTTGTTTAGAACTGCACCAACTGACAGCTCCACCGTTTAATGTAAACACATATCCGGTTTGTGATTTAGAATCGTCCGGATCAGTGTCAAAGCTTGCATCAACGTAACCATTTACGATGAGCTCTTTGTCACCTCCATATATGAGAAACATATCCTTAGTCCTTTTTAGGTATTTCAGGATGTTCTTGACCGCTGTCCAGTGATCCACTCCTGGATTACTTTGGTACCTCCCTGCTAAACTTATAGCAAGGCACACATCAGGTCTGGTACACAGCATTGCATACATGATAGAGCCTATGGCTGAAGCATAGGGAACATCTTTCATTTTATCTCTATCTTCTGCAGTGGTCGGGCATTGAGTCTTACTCAACTTCACACCTTGTAACACAGGCAAGAACCCTTTCTTTGCTTGATCCATTTTGAACTTCTTCAAAATTTTGTCAAGGTATGTGCTTTGTGAAAGTCCAATTAAGCGTCTTGATCTATCTCTATAGATCTTAATGCCCAATATGTAAGCAGCTTCACCGAGGTCTTTCATTGAAAAACTCTTATTCAAGTATCCCTTTATGCTATCTAGAAATTCTATATCATTTCCAATCAGTAATATGTCATCCACATACAATATCAGAAATGCTACAGAGCTCCCACTCACTTTCTTGTAAATACAGGCTTCTCCGAAAGTCTGTATAAAACCAAATGCTTTGATCACACTATCAAAGCGTTTATTCCAACTCCGAGAGGCTTGCACCAGTCCATAAATGGATCGCTGGAGCTTGCACACTTTGTCAGCTCCTTTTGGATCGACAAAACCTTCCGGTTGCATCATATACAACTCTTCTTCCAGAAATTCATTCAGGAATGCAGTTTTAACATCCATCTGCCAAATTTCATAATCATAAAATGCGGCAATTGCTAACATGATTCAGACAGACTTAAGCATCGCTACGGGTGAGAAGGTCTCATCGTAGTCAACCCCTTGAACTTGCCGAAACCATTTTGCGACAAGTCGAGCTTTGTAGACAGTAATATTACCGTCAGCGTCAGTCTTCTTCTTGAAGATCCATTTATTCTCAATTGCTTGCCGATCATTGGGCAAGTCAACCAAAGTCCATACTTTGTTCTCATACATGGATCCCATCTCAGATTTCATGGCTTCAAGCCATTTTGCGGAATCTGGGCTCACCATCGCTTCTTCATAGTTCGTAGGTTCATCATGATCTAGTAGCATGACTTCCAGAACAGGATTACCGTACCACTCTGGTGCGGATCTTACTCTGGTTGATCTACGAGGCTCAGTAGTAACTTGATCTGAAATTTCATGATTATCATCATTAAATTCCTCACTAATTGGTGTAGGTATCGCAGAAACCGGTTTCTGTGATGAACTACTTTCCAATAAGGGAGCAGGTACAGTTACCTCATCAAGTTCTACTTTCCTTCCACTCACTTCTTTCGAGAGAAACTCCTTCTCTAGAAAGGATCCATTCTTAGCAACGAATGTCTTGCCTTCGGATCTGTGATAGAAGGTGTACCCAACAGTCTCCTTTGGGTATCCTATGAAGACACATTTCTCCGATTTGGGTTCGAGCTTATCAGGTTGAAGTTTTTCACATAAGCATCGCAGCCCCAAACTTTAAGAAACGACAACTTTGGTTTATTGCCAAACCATAGTTCATAAGGCGTCGTCTCAACGGATTTCGATGGTGCCCTATTTAACGTGAATGCGGCCGTCTCTAAAGCATAACCCCAAAACGATAGCGGTAAATCAGTAAGAGACATCATAGATCGCACCATATCTAGTAAAGTACGATTACGACGTTCGGACACACCATTACGCTGTGGTGTTCCGGGTGGCGTGAGTTGCGAAACTATTCCGCATTGTTTCAAATATACACCAAACTCGTAACTCAAATATTCTCCTCCACGATCAGATCGTAGAAACTTTATTTTCTTGTTACGATGATTTTCAACTTCACTCTGAAATTCTTTGAACTTTTCAAACGTTTCAGCTTATGTTTCATTAAGTAGATATACCCATATCTGCTTAAGTCATCTGTGAAGGTGAGAAAATAACGATATCCGCCACGAGCCTCAATATTCATCGGACCACATACATCTGTATGTATGATTTCCAACAAATCTATTGCTCTCTCCATAGTACCGGAGAACGGTGTTTTTGTCATCTTACCCATAAGGCACGGTTCGCAAGTACCAAGTGATTCATAATCAAGTGGTTCCAAAAGTCCATCAGTATGGAGTTTCTTCATGCGCTTTACACCGATATGACCCAAACGGCAGTGCCACAAATAAGTTGCACTATCATTGTCAACTCTGCATCTTTTGGCTTCAACATTATGAATATGTGTATCACTACTATCGATATTTAATAAGAATAGACCACTCTTTAAGGGTGCATGACCATAAAAGATATTACTCATATAAATAGAACAACCATTATTCTCTGATTTAAATGAATAATCGTCTCGCATTAAACAAGATCCAGATATAATGTTCATGCTCAACGTAGGCACCAAATAACAATTATTTGGGTCTAATACTAATTCAGAAGGTAGATGTAGAGGTAGCGTGCCGACCGCGATCACATCGACTTTGGAACCATTTCCCACGCGCATCGTCACCTCGTCCTTTGCCAGTGTTCGCTTAATCCGTAGTCCCTGTTTCGAGTTGCAAATATTAGCAACAGAACCAGTATCAAATACCCAGGTGCTACTGCGAGCTCTAGTAAGGTACACATCAATAACATGTATATCGCATATAACTTTGTTCACCTTGCCAGCCTTCTTATCCGCCAAATACTTGGGGCAGTTCCGCTTCCAGTGACCAGTCTTCTTGCAGTAGAAGCACTCAGTTTCAGGCTTAGGTCCAGACTTGGGTTTTTTCTCTTGAGCAGCAACTTGCTTGCTGTTCTTCTTGAAGTTCCCCTTCTTCTTCCCTTTGCCCTTTTTCTTGAAACTAGTGGTCTTGCTGACCATCAACACTTGATGCTCCTTTTTGATTTCTACCTCCGCAGCTTTCATCATTGCGAAGAGCTCGGGAATAGTCTTATTCATCCCTTGCATATTATAGTTCATCACGAAGCTCTTGTAGCTTGGTGGCAGTGATTGGAGAATTCTGTCAATGACGCAATCATCTGGAAGATTAACTCCCATCTGAATCAAGTGATTATTATACCCAGACATTTTGAGTATATGCTCACTGACAGAACTGTTCTCCTCCATCTTGCAGCTATAGAACTTATTGGAGACTTCATATCTCTCAATCCGGGCATTTGCTTGAAATATTAACTTCAACTCCTGGAACATCTCATATGCTCCATGACGTTCAAAACGTCGTTGAAGTCCCAATTCTAAGTCGTAAAGCATGGCACACTGAACTATCGAGTAGTCATCAGCTTTGCTCTGCCAGACATTCATAACATCTGGTGTTGCTCCAGCAGCAGGCCTGGCACCCAGCGGTGCTTCCAGGACGTAATTGTTCTATGCAGCAATGAGGATAATCCTCAAGTTACGGACCCAGTCCGTGTAATTGCTACCATCATCTTTCAACTTTGCTTTCTCAAGGAACGCATTAAAATTCAACGGAACAACAGCACGGGCCATCTATCTACAATCAAACATAAACAAGCAAGATACTATCAGGTACTAAGTTCACGATAAATTTAGGTTCAATTAATCATATTACTAAAGAACTCCCACTTAGATAGACATCCCTCTAATCCTCTAAGTGATTACGTGATCCAAATCAACTAAACCATAACCGATCATCACGTGAAATGGATTAGTTTTCAATGGTGAACATCATTATGTTGATCATATCTACTATATGATTCATGCTCGACCTTTCGGTCTCCGTGTTCCGAGGCCATATCTGCATATGCTAGGCTCGTCAAGTTTAACCTGAGTATTCTGCGTGTGCAAAAACTGGGTTGCACCCGTTGTAGATGGACGTAGAGCTTATCACACCCGATCATCACGTGGTGTCTGGGCACGACGAACTTTGGCAACGTTGCATACTCAGGGAGAACACTTCTTGATAATTAGTGAGAGATCATCTTAAAATGCTACCATCAAACAAAAGCAAGATAAGATGCATAAAAGATAAACATCACATGCAATCAATATAAGTGACATGATATGGCCATCATCATCTTGTGCTTGTGATCTCCATCTTCGAAGCACCGTCATGATCACCATCGTCACCGGCATGACACCTTGATCACCATCGTAGCATCGTTGTCATCTCGCCAATCTTATGCTTCCATGACTATCGCTACCGCTTAGTGATAAAGTAAAGCATTACAGCGCAATTGCATTGCATACAATAAAGCGACAACCATATGGCTCCTGCCAGTTGCCGATAACTTGGTTACAGAACATGATCATCTCATACAATAAAATTTAGCATCATGTCTTGACCATATCACATCACAACATGCCCTGCAAAAACAAGTTAGACGTCCTCTACTTTGTTGTTGCAAGTTTTACGTGGCTGCTACGGGCTTAAGTAAGAACCAATCTTACCTACGCATCCAAACCACAACGATAGTTTGTCAAGTTGGTGCTGTTTTAACCTTCGCAAGGAACGGGCGTAGCCACACTCGGTTCAACTAAAGTTAGAGAAACTGACACCCGCTAGCCACCTTTGTGCAAAGCACGTCGGGAGAACCGGTCTCACGTAAGCATACGCGTAATGTCGGTCCGGGCCGCTTCATCCAACAATACCGCCGAACCAAAGTATGACATGCTGGTAAGCAGTATGACTTATATCGCCCGCAACTCACATGTGTTCTACTCGTGCATATAACATCAACACATAAAACCTAGGCTCTGATGCCACTGTTGGGGAATGTAGTAATTTCAAAAAATTTCCTACGCACACGCAAGATCATGGTGATGCATAGCAACGAGAGGGGAGAGTGTTGTCTACGTACCCTCGTAGACCGAAGCGGAAGCGTTGACGCAACGTAGAGGAAGTAGTCGTACGTCTTCCCGGTCCAACCGATCCAAGCACCGTTACTCCGGCACCTCCGAGTTCTTGATGCACGTACAGCTTGATGACGCACCCCGGGCTCCGATCCAGCAAAGCTTCGGGGAGGAGTTTCGTCAGCACGACGGCATGGTGACGATCTTGATGTTTAACCGTCGCAGGGCTTCGCCTAAGCACCGCTACAATATGATCGAGGTGTAATATCGTGGAGGGGGGCACCGCACACGGCTAAGGAACGATCACGAAGATCAACTTGTGTGTTCTAGGGTGCCCCCCTGCCCCGTATATAAAGGAGCCAAGGGGAGGGGGCGGCCGGCCAAGGAGGGGCGCGCCAGGGGGGAGTCCTACTCCTACCGGGAGTAGGACTCCCTTCTTTCCTAGTTGGAGAAGGAGAAGAGGGGAAAGAGGAGGAAGAGGGGAAGGAAAGGGGGGCGCCGCCCCCTTCCCTTATCCTATTCGGACTAGGAAGGGGAGGGGCGCGTGGCCACCTCCTGCCTCCTTCTCTCTTCTCCCTCAAGGCCCATGTAGGCCCAATAACCCCCCGGGGGGTTCCAGTAACCCCCCGGTACTCCGGTAAAATGCCGGTTTCACCCGGAACGATTCCGATGTCCAAATATAGGCTTCCAATATACCGATCTTTATGTCTCGACCATTTCGAGACTCCTCGTCATCTCCATGATCACATCCGGGACTCCGAACAACCTTCGGTACATCAAAATACATAAACTCATAATGAAACTGTCATCGTAACTTTAAGCGTGCGGACCCTACGGTTCGAGAACAATGTAGACATGACCGAGACACGTCTCCGGTCAATAACCAATAGCGGGACCTGGAAGCCCATATTTGCTCCTACATATTCTACGAAGATCTTTATCAGTCAGACCGCATAACAACATACGTTGTTCCCTTTGTCATCAGTATGTTACTTGCCCGAGATTCGATCGTCGGTATCCAATACCTAGTTCAATCTCGTTACTGGCAAGTCTCTTTACTCGTTCTGTAATACATCATCCCGCAACTAACTCATTCGTTGCAATGCTTGCAAGGCTTAAGTGATGTGCATTACCGATAGGGCCCAGAGATACCTCTCCGACGATCGGAGTGACAAATTCTAATCTCGAAATACGTCAACCCAACATGTACCTTTGGAGACACCTGTAGAGCACCTTTATAATCACCCAGTTACGTTGTGACGTTTGGTAGCACACAAAGTGTTCCTCCGGCACACGGGAGTTACATAATCTCATAGTCATAGGAACATGTATAAGTCATGAAGAAAGCAATAGCAACATACTAAACGATCGGGTGCTAAGCTAATGGAATGGGTCATGTCAATCAGATCATTCAACTAATGATGTGATCCCGTTAATCAAATGACAACTCTTTGTCCATGGTTAGGAAACATAACCATCTTTGATTAAGGAGCTAGTCAAGTAGAGGCATACTAGTGACACTCTGTTTGTCTATGTATTCACACATGTATTATGTTTCCGGTTAATACAATTCTAGCATGAATAATAAACTTTTATCATGATATAAGGAAATAAGTAATAACCTTATTATTGCCTCTAGGGCATATTTCCTTCAGTATCAGAGCCTAGGTTTTATGTGTTGATGTTATATGCACGAGTAGAACACATGTGAGTTGCGGGCGATATAAGTCATACTGCTTACCAGCATGTCATACTTTGGTTCGGCGGTATTGTTGGATGAAGCGGCCCGGACCGACATTACGCGTATGCTTACGTGAGACCGGTTCTCCCGACGTGCTTTGCACAAAGGTGGCTAGCGGGTGTCAGTTTCTCTAACTTTAGTTGAACCGAGTGTGGCTACGCCCGTTCCTTGCGAAGGTTAAAACAGCACCAACTTGACAAACTATCGTTGTGGTTTGGATGCGTAGGTAAGATTGGTTCTTACTTAAGCCCGTAGCAGCCACGTAAAACTTGCAACAACAAAGTAGAGGACGTCTAACTTGTTTTTGCAGGGCATGTTGTGATGTGATATGGTCAAGACATGATGCTAAATTTTATTGTATGAGATGATCATGTTCTGTAACCAAGTTATCGGCAACTGGCAGGAGCCATATGGTTGTCGCTTTATTGTATGCAATGCAATTGCGCTGTAATGCTTTACTTTATCACTAAGCGGTAGCGATAGTCATGGAAGCATAAGATTGGCGAGATGACAACGATGCTACGATGGTGATCAAGGTGTCATGCCGGTGACGATGGTGATCATGACGGTGCTTCGAAGATGGAGATCACAAGCACAAGATGATGATGGCCATATCATGTCACTTATATTGATTGCATGTGATGTTTATCTTTTATGCATCTTATCTTGCTTTTGTTTGATGGTAGCATTTTAAGATGATCTCTCACTAATTATCAAGAAGTGTTCTCCCTGAGTATGCACCGTTGCGAAAGTTCTTCGTACTGAGACACCACGTGATGATCGGGTGTGATAGGCTCTACGTTCAAATACAACGGGTGCAAAACAGTTGCACACGCGGAATACTCAGCTTATACTTGACGAGCCAAGCATATACAGATATGGCCTCGGAACACGGAGACCGAAAGGTCGAGCGTGAATCATATAGTAGATATGATCAACATAGTGATGTTCACCAATGAAACTACTCCATCTCACGTGATGATCGGACATGGTTTAGTTGATTTGGATCACGTAATCACTTAGAAGATTAGAGGTATGTCTATCTAAGTGGGAGTTCTTTAGTAATATGATTAATTGAACCTAAATTTATCGTGAACTTAGTACCTGATAGTATCTTGCTTGTTTATGTTTGATTGTAGATAGATGGCCCGTGCTGTTGTTCCGTTGAATTTTAATGCGTTCCTTGAGAAAGCAAAGTTGAAAGATGATGGTAGCAATTACACGGACTGGGTCCGTAACTTGAGGATTATCCTCATTGCTGCATAGAACAATTACGTCCTGGAAGCACCGCTGGGTGCCAGGCCTGCTGCTGGAGCAACACCAGATGTTATGAATGTCTGGCAGAGCAAAGCTGATGACTACTCGATAGTTCAGTGTGCCATGCTTTACGACTTAGAATTGGGACTTCAACGACGTTTTGAACGTCATGGAGCATATGAGATGTTCCAGGAGTTGAAGTTAATATTTCAAGCAAATGCCCGGATTGAGAGATATGAAGTCTCCAATAAGTTCTATAGCTGCAAGATGGAGGAGAACAGTTCTGTCAGTGAGCATATACTCAAAATGTCTGGGTATAATAATCACTTGATTCAAATGGGAGTTAATCTTCCAGATGATTGCGTCATTGACAGAATTCTCCAATCACTGCCACCAAGCTACAAGAGCTTCGTGATGAACTATAATATGCAAGGGATGAATAAGACTATTCCCGAGCTCTTTGCAATGATGAAAGCAGCGGAGGTAGAAATCAAAAAGGAGCATCAAGTGTTGATGGTCAGCAAGACCACTAGTTTCAAGAAAAAGGGCAAAGGGAAGAAGAAGGGGAACTTCAAGAAGAACAGCAAGCAAGTTGCTGCTCAAGAGAAAAAACCCAAGTCTGGACCTAAGCCTGAAACTGAGTGCTTCTACTGCAAGCAGACTGGTCACTGGAAGCGGAACTGCCCCAAGTATTTGGCGGATAAGAAGGCTGGCAAGGTGAACAAAGTTATATGCGATATACATGTTATTGATGTGTACCTCACTAGAGCTCGCAGTAGCACCTGGGTATTTGATACTGGTTCTGTTGCTAATATTTGCAACTCGAAACAGGGACTACGGATTAAGCGAACACTGGCAAAGGTGACGATGCGCGTGGGAAATGGTTCCAAAGTCGATGTGATCGCGGTCGGCACGCTACCTCTACATCTACCTTCTGAATTAGTATTAGACCCAAATAATTGTTATTTGGTGCCTACGTTGAGCATGAACATTATATCTGGATCTTGTTTAATGCGAGACGATTATTCATTTAAATCAGAGAATAATGGTTGTTCTATTTATATGAGTAATATCTTTTATGGTCATGCACCCTTAAAGAGTGGTCTATTCTTATTAAATATCGATAGTAGTGATACACATATTCATAATGTTGAAGCCAAAAGATGCAGAGTTGACAATGATAGTGCAACTTATTTGTGGCACTGCCGTTTGGGTCATATCGGTGTAAAGCGCATGAAGAAACTCCATACTGATGGACTTTTGGAACCACTTGATTATGAATCACTTGGTACTTGCGAACCGTGCCTTATGGGTAAGATGACAAAAACACCGTTCTCCGGTACTATGGAGAGAGCAATAGATTTGTTGGAAATCATACATACAGATGTATGTGGTCCGATGAATATTGAGGCTCGTGGCGGATATCGTTATTTTCTCACCTTCACAGATGACTTAAGCAGATATGGGTATATCTACTTAATGAAACATAAGCTGAAACGTTTGAAAAGTTCAAACAATTTCAAAGCGAAGTTGAAAATCATCGTAACAAGAAAAAAAATTCCTACGCCACCCGGAACACCACAGCGTAACGGTGTGTCCGAACGTCGTAATCGTACTTTACTTGATATGGTGCGATCTATGATGTCTCTTACTGATTTACCGCTATCGCTTTGGGGTTATGCTCTAGAGACGGCCGCATTCACGTTAAATAGGGCACCAACAAAATCCGTTGAGAAGACGCCTTATGAACTGTGGTTTGGCAAGAAACCAAAGTTGTCGTTTCTGAAAGTTTGGGGTTGCGATGCTTATGTGAAAAAGCTTCAACCTGATAAGCTCGAACCCAAATCGGAGAAATGTGTCTTCATAGGATATCCAAAGGAAACTATTGGATACACCTTCTATCACAGATCCGAAGGCAAGACTTTTGTTGCTAAATTCGGAAACTTTCTAAAGAAGGATTTTCTCCCGAAAGAAGTGAGTGGGAGGGAAGTAGAACTTGATGAGATAACTGTACCTGCTCCCTTATTGGAAAGTAGTACATCACAGAAACCAGTTTCTGTGACACCTACACCAATTAGTGAGGAAGCTAATGATAATGATCATGAAACTTCAGAACAAGATACTACTGAACCTCGTAGATCAACCAGAGTAAGATCCGCACCAGACTGATACGGTAATCCTGTTCTGGAAGTCATGCTACTAAATCATGATGAACCTACGAACTATGGAGAAGCGATGGTGAGCCCAGATTCCGCAAAATGGCTTGAAGCCATGAAATCTGAGATGGGATCCATGTATGAGAACAAAGTATGGACTTTGGTTGACTTGCCCAATGATCGGCAAGCAATTCAAAATAAATGGATCTTCAAGAAGAAGACTGACGCTGACGGTAATTTTACTGTCTACAAAGCTCGACTTGTCGCAAAAGGTTTTCGACAAGTTCAAGGGATTGACTATGATGAGACCTTCTCACCCGTAGCGATGCTTAAGTCTGTCCGAATCATGTTAGCAATTGCCGCATTTTATGATTATGAAATTTGGCAGATGGATGTCAAAATTGCATTCCTGAATGGATTTCTGGAAAAAGAGTTGTATATGATGCAGCCGGAAGATTTTGTCGATCCAAAGGGAGCTAACAAAGTGTGCAAGCTCCAGCGATCCATTTATGGACTGGTGCAAGCCTCTCGGAGTTGGAATAAACGCTTTGATAGTGTGATCAAAGCATTTGGTTTTGTACAGACTTTTGGAGAAGCCTGTATTTACAAGAAAGTGAGTGGGATCTCTGTAGCATTTCTGATATTATATGTAGATGGCATATTACTAATCGGAAATGATATAGAATTTCTGGATAGCATAAAGGGATACTTGAATAAGAGTTTTTCAATGAAAGACCTCGGTGAAGCTGCTTACATATTGGGCATTAAGATCTATAGAGATAGATCAAGACGCTTAATCGGACTTTCACAAAGCACATACCTTGATAAAATTTTGAAGAAGTTCAAAATGGATCAAGCAAAGAAAGGATTCTTGCCTGTGTTACAAGGTGTGAAATTGAGTAAGACTCAATGCCCGACCAATGCAGAAGATAGAGAGAAAATGAAAGATGTTCCCTATGCTTCAGCCATAGGCTCTATCATGTATGCAATGCTATGTACCAGACCTGATGTGTGTCTTGCTATAAGTCTAGCAGGGAGGTACCAAAGTAATCTAGGAGTGGATCACTAGACAGCGGTCAAGAACATCCTGAAATACCTAAAAGGACTAAGGATATGTTTCTCATATATGGAGGTGACAAAGAGCTCATCGTAAATGGTTACGTTGATGCAAGCTTTGACACTGATCCGGACGATTCTAAATCGCAAACCGGATACGTGTTTACATTAAACGATGGAGCTGTCAGTTGGTGCAGTTCTAAACAAAGCGTTGTGGCGGGATCTACATGTGAAGCGGAGTACATAGCTGCTTCGGAGCAGCAAACGAAGGAGTCTGGATGAAGGAGTTCATATCTGATCTAGGTGGCATACCTAGTGCATCGGGTCCAATGAAAATCTTTTGTGACAATACTGGTGCAATTGCCTTGGCAAAGGAATCCAGATTTCACAAGAGAACCAAGCACATCAAGAGAAGCTTCAATTCCATCCGGGATCTAGTCCAGGTGGGAGACATAGAGATTTGCAAGATACATACGGAGCTGAATGTATCAGACCCGTTGACTAAGCCTCTTCCACGAGCAAAACATGATCAGCACCAAAGCTCCATGGGTGTTAGAATCATTACCGTGTAATCTAGATTATTGACTCTAGTGCAAGTGGGAGACTGAAGGAAATATGCCCTAGAGGCAATAATAATGTTATTATTTTATTTCCTTATATCATGATAAATGTTTATTATTCATGCTAGAATTGTATTATCCGGAAACATAATACTTGTGTGAATACATAGACAAACTAAACGTCACTAGTATGCCTCTACTTGACTAGCTCGTTAATCAAAGATGGTTATGTTTCCTAACCATAGACATGTGTTGTCATTTGATTAACGGGATCACATTATTAGGAGAATGATGTGATTGACATGACCCATTCCATTAGCTTAGCACTCGATCGTTTAGTATGTTGCTATTGCTTTCTTCATGACTTATACATGTTCCGATGACTATGAGATTATACAACTCCCGTTTGCCGGAGGAACACTTTGTGTGCTACCAAACGTCACAACTTAACTGGGTGATTATAAAGGAGCTCTACAGGTGTCTCCAAAGGTAAATGTTGGGTTGGCGTATTTCGAGATTAGGATTTGTCACTCCGATTGTCGGAGAGGTATCTTTGGGCCCTCTCGGTAATGCACATCACATAAGCCTTGCAAGCATTGCAACTAATGAGTTAGTTGCGAGATGATGTATTACGAAATGAGTAAAGAGACTTGCCGGTAACGAGATTGAACTAGGTATTGAGATACCGATGATCGAATCTCGGGCAAGTAACATACCGATGACAAAGGGAACAACGTATGTTGTTATGCGGTCTGACCGATAAAGATCTTCGTAGAATATGTGGGAGCCAATATGAGCATCCAGGTTCCGCTATTGGTTATTGACCGGAGACATGTCTCGGTCATGTCTACATTGTTCTCGAACCCGTAGGGTCCGCACGCTTAAGGTTTCGATGACAGTTATATTATGATTTTATGAGTTTTGATGTACCGAAGTTAGTTCGGAGTCCCGGATGTGATCACGGACATAACAAGGAGTCTCGAAATGGTCGAGACATAAAGATTGATATATTGGACGGCTATATTCGGACACCGGAAGTGTTCCGGGTGATTTCGGAGAAAACCGGAGTTCCGGAGGGTTACCGGAACCCCCCCCCCCCCCCCCCCTGGGAGAAGTAATGGGCCATATGGGCCTTAGTGGAGAGAGAGAAGGGCAGCCAGGGTGGGCCGCACGCCTCCTCCCCCCTGGTCCGAGTTGGACTAGGAGAGGGGGGGCGGCGCCCCCCTTTCCTTCTCCCTCCCCACTTCCTTTCCCCCTCCTAGTAGGAGTCCTACTCCTACTAGGAGGAGGACTCCTCCTTGGCGCGCCAATAGGGCCGGCCAGCCTCCTCCCCTTGCTCCTTTATATACGGGGGCAGGGGGCACCCCTAGACACACAAGTTGATCCACGTGATCGTTTTCTTAGCCGTGTGCGGTGCCCCCTTCCACCATAATCCTCGATAATATTATAGCGGTGCTTAGGCGAAGCCCTGCGACGGTAGAATATCAAGATCGTCACCATGCCGTCGTGCTGACGGAACTCTTCCCCGACACTTTGCTGGATCGGAGTCCGGGGATCGTCATCGAGCTAAACGTGTGCTAAAACTCGGAGGTGTCGTAGTTTCGGTGCTTGATCGGTCGGGCCGTGAAGACGTACGACTACATCAACCGCGTTGTGCTAACGCTTCCGCTGTCGGTCTACAAGGGTACGTAGATCACACTCTCCCCTCTCGTTGCTATTCATCACCATGATCTTGCGTGTGCGTAGGAATTTTTTTGAAATTACTACGTTCCCCAACACGTGGGCGAAGCAGCGGCGACCTCCGGTGTTGCGTTCGGCGGGCTCCGGCGCGCCTCCGATTGCGTCTCACTATCATCCAGCGAGAAGGACGGCTGAATCCTGGCGTCTTGGCAGGTACTGGTTTTGCAGAGCCAGCCCATGGCAGAGTTGGTAGTCTCGATCTCGATGATGTCCTGAGCGGTGGTGCGTGGCGATGGCGGTGGCGAGGCCATGGCAGAGCTAGAAGTCTTGATCTCGATGATGTCTCAAGAGGTGGTGCGCAGCGATGTCGAAGATGGGCGTCCGTGGGAATCCAGGGTGACAGTAGCAACAGAGTCTCAGCATGACGCGTCAGGCGAGCGGTTGTGCGTTCTGATCCATGCTCTTCGGCCTGAAGCAGGGATAGGGCCGGGCACTCCTTCGGCCAACCTCCCAGCGGCTGCCTGCGAGCGGGGAATTGGTCTAGCAGGGCGCAGATATGTTGCAGAAGAACTAGGCGGCCGTTGCACGGCGGCCGCAGGCGACGCACGCGTAGGAGGAGGCGGTGGTGGCGTCTTCAAGGGGTTGAAGCAGGATCTTGCGCGGTGGCCGAACTGACGACAACGAAGACACTTGAAGGGGTTGCGGCAGCTAGATTTGCAATGGCCTCTGTCCAGGCATCGATGGCAAATCCGGTCTCGGAACTTCACAAAGTCTGCACGTCCAGAAGGGGAGAAAGAAGCAGGGGCGCTCCGACGGCTCCGTCTTGAATGCCGGTAGCTGCGGGATTGGGCCCTCCACCAGTACTTTGGTCGCACTGGCAACCACCCCTCCTCGGCGCTGGCCACGGGCGGAGAGGGAGGCGTGGGGAGCTCGGGGCTTGAGGGGGAGCGTGGCCGGGAATTGAAGGTCCGGCTGGACGCCGATTTGATGCAAGGGCGATGGGCGCCATGAATTGCCGGCGGGGGGGGGGGGGGGGGGGTGGAGTCCAGCAGCGTCGCATTGATGGCGAAGCTGACTCTAGGAACGGCAGCCAGCACAACCGAGGCAGTAGCAGAATCGCATGGATTCTCCATCGGCGGCGAATCCGGGACAAAGGGGGAGCTGGATCCAGCAGCCAACCTGAGCGGCGAGGCTAGATCTGGCGCCGCCTGGGAGAGCTGCGGAAAGAGCGACCGCACCAGCGCCTCGCGGGCGAACCTCGGGGAGGGGAAACCGGGAGGAAAGGCCGGCGAGGTTGAGGAGGGCGGGCCTGGGGCGTAGCTGGCGGCGGCGGCTTGGGTGGCTGCAGGCGTCGGAGCGACGCGTCGCAGGAGCTGGGGAGCATGCGCGAGAGGCATTTTAGAACACAGAAATTATTGTGCTTACACTCTAATACATGAGCACAAACTAGGGTAAGTATTGGGCTAGAACCGAGGGGAATATAGAAAATGGAATCTAGCAAAGACACCAAAAACAGAGCTAACTGGGGTAAGTATGGTAATACTCAGAGGCCATGGAACATGTGCACTGCATGCAGTAGAGGCCACTGGTAAGACCGAACTAGAACTAAACCTACAAAAATCCATG
This sequence comes from Triticum urartu, assembly GCF_003073215.2. NCBI lineage: Eukaryota > Viridiplantae > Streptophyta > Magnoliopsida > Poales > Poaceae > Triticum > Triticum urartu. The sequence goes on along the minus strand of NC_053027.1, from coordinate 556,717,481 downwards.
CATCTACAACCAAAAACCAATGCAAATCACCTACCAGCGCAAATCACCAAACTCTAACCACAAAAAAAACGCATCTGAAACCCTACATCTAATCCGTACATCTACATCTAACCACAAAAAATTGAGACAATTACCAGCGCCCACACAAGAGCATATGGGAAACAATGACGGATTAGGCATGCCACGAAGCAGCACCAACCGCTAAAACTACAAGCGTCTACCACGAATCTACAACAACATGACGGCTACAAACACCAATCACGAACCCATAAAGAAATCATGGCAGCAACTCACCTGGAAGTTACACACCTAGAAACAATCAAAAATCAAGCGTGGGAGAGAGAATGACGAGGCCAACCAACCGCAGACGTCATGAATCGAAGAGACAGAAAAATGCAAAAACGAGCCCGAAAACCAAACCTCTGAACATGAATCTCCTCGCAAGAGCGGACGGAGAGAGATTTGAATGTAGGCGAATTGGAAAACTGTCGACTGTAAAATAGCAAATTCGTTTATTCACACACACACACAAAAAACTCAGGTCTTCCGGTGCACATGTTACCTACTCTGGACCACCAAATTATTCGAGTACTTAATCTTGAATTAAATATATGTGGCACACAAGAAAAGTCATGGTAGTGATGGCCATTTATTACTCATCACACATACACGTGCAGCAGCAGCTGCACTTTCTAATGCAATGCGACCGACCATGATACTGAGGTTGCCGTCAAGCTCGATCACGGCGGAGGGGAGGTCCTACGCTCAATTTGGATGGGCAGGCCACGCAGCGGCGACGGCATGGGGTCCCTCACGAAGGTGTTCTTCTTGGAGCAGAGCTTCCATCTGAACTGCCTCACAAGGTGGTGCATCGTCACCAGCGTCTCGATCCGGGAGAACTCTATCCCGGGGCATATCCTCGGGCCGCCCCCGAAGGCGACGAAGGAGCACGGCGGCGCCGCCGACGCGGCCTGGTTCTCGAACCGGGACGGGTCGAACTTGGCCGGCTCGTGGAAGATGCTCGCGTCCATGTGCGTCACGTTCGCCGTCCAGAACACCTGAAATCTTTCTCATGTCAGGTAATTTCTCGGCCTCCGACGACTGTGGTAGCTAAGCTAGGAGGTGCATTACGAACCTGCCATCCTTTTGGGATGAGGTAGCCGTCGAACTCGACGTCCTCCAGCGCTCTTCTGAAGTTGCCGAAGATCGGAGGGACGATGCGAAGGATCTCCTGGGCGACTCGCCATGTGAACTTCATCTTGCTCAGATCTTCCCAGGTGAGAGCCTCTCCGTCGCCTTTGTTCATGGCGATCTCCTCGTGCTCTGTGTCACGAAACAGAAACGAAAATCATGAGTCGCCATGGCAGGTTGGGACGATTGATTCACGGGCAGGCGCCCACTTGCCTTGGACCATGGCGGCGAGGGTGGCGTCATCGTTGGCGAGGTGGCGGACCATGAAGGTCATCAGGATGGACGACGTGTCGTGGCCAGCGATGAGGGCGACCATGGCGTTGTCCACGATCTCCTTGTCGCTCAGCAGCTGCTCGCCATGGCCGTCCGTCAGGCCGAGCAGGCAGGTTATGAGGTCGCTGTTCCGCGGCGCCTTGCCGTGATCCGGCTGGCACCGGCCGGCTTTCTTCTCCCGCGTGATCCGCGCGAGCACCCGACGGGCTCTGCCGCTGGCCTTGAGGCTCCGGCTGAACGCCGTGAACGGCAAGTTCACCGGGATGGCCCACATACCCTCCATCATGTGCGCGAAGTCGCCGGCCAGCGCGTCCCGAACGGCGCCCCTCTCCAGGCCGAAGAGCAGAGCGGAGATGATGTCGAACGTCAGCCGCTTCATCAGCGGCAGCACCGTCACCGTCCCGCGGCCGGCCCAGTTCTCCTCGACGTGGCGCCGCACCTCGGCGTCGATCCCGCCCACGTACATCTTGAGCATGTCCGGCCTGAGGAACTCGAGCAGAGCACCGCGGACGCGCCGGTGGTCGGCACCGTGGAGGTCCAGGATGCTGTTCTCTCCGAGTATCCGCTGCACGGACCGGGGCTGCCGCGTCGAAAGCGCGCTGCTGAAGAACAAAAACTTGTTGGCCGCCGGTCCGGCCAGGAGCACCGTCGGCGTGCCGAACAGCGATAGCTTCGACACGGGCCCGTACCTGTCGATCCGGTCCTGTACCCACCGGTTGCCGCCGTCGGCGCCGCGCATGGCCCGGAGGAGGCCGAGGCTCTGCCCGATCACCGGCAGGCCGAGGGAGCCCGGAGGCAGGTTGGCCGGCCGTCTTTTCTTGGCCCTGCTGAGGAGGTGGATGGCAATGGCGACAACGAGTGCCACGACTATGGCCAGATAATCCATTGGAGAGTGATGGCTGTTAAGACGATGATACTGTACTACTTGAAGGAGAGGATCCTAGTTGACAAGAGGGGATCCGTAATCAACTATATCTATATCTATCTGTATCAATATCTATGTCAATATAAAAAAATCTAAATAATCTCACCATCAAATCATGTCAATCCAACGACCTAAATTGCTTCAATGGTGAGCTCTTAATATATTAAGCATGCAATTGATAGCATACCAAATATCAATATCTATATTAATCTCATAATTAACACATGATTGATATCCTATCTAATATCAATCTGCAGTTAGTATTTTTTTCTCGATATCAATGTGGATTGTACGTGCTCATTTACTAGTTATAATAATAAGCAATCAAGATCATGTGCTCGAGATCTCAAAGAAGAAGAAAGAAAGAAAGAATCTTCCACTACTCCGAGGGTAGAAGACAAAAGAAATACTCTTGATTTAAGTTCTCTTTTGAATTTAGTTTTGATCAGTTTGTCCTCTTGTTCTCGTTAGAGCAAGTCCAACCGATCCCCTACTTTATTTTAAGAAGTATTCGGCTGAGTAATATTAATGGAGTTTTTACTTCTCTATAGGTGACCGCATCTTGCCGACCCTCTAAACTTAGTGGAGAAAAAAGGAAAACTGCATAGTTTTTTTATCCTAGCCGCATGAACTTCAAACACCAAACAATATATTGTTGGGGAACGTAGAAGAAATTCAAAATTTTCTACGCATCACCAAGATCAATCTATGGAGAAGTCTAGCAACGAGGGAAGGAGATTGCATCTACATACCCTTGTAGATCGCTAAGCGGAAGCATTCAAGTGAACGGGGTTGATGGAGTCGTACTCGTCGTGATCCAAATCACCGATGATCCTAGTGCCGAACGGACGGCACCTCCGCGTTCAACACACGTACAGCCCGGTGATGTCTCCTACGCCTTGATCCAGCAAGGGGAGAAGGAGAAGTTGGGGAAGACTCCGTCCAGCAGCAGCACGACGGCGTGGTGGTGGTGGAGGAGCGTGGTACTCCAGCAGGGCTTCGCTAATCACCGCAAGAGACGAGGAGGGAGAGGGGTAGGGCTGCGCCAAGAAGGAGATGCTCTCGTGTGTATGGCAGCCCAAAACCCCACTATATATAGGGAAAAGGGAGGGGCTGCGCCCCCACCTAGGTTTCCACCCCTAGGGGTGGCGGCCAGCCCTAGATCCCATCTAGGGGGGGCGGCCAAGGGGGGAGAGAGGGGGGCACACCACTAGGTGGGCCTTAGGCCCATCTGAGCCTAGGGTTTCCCCCTTTTTCCTTCTCTCTTCGCCTTGGGCCCTGGTGGGGGGCACACCAGCCCACCTGGGGCTGGTCCCCTCTCACACCTGGCCCACGCAACCCTCTGGGGCAAGTAGCCCCACCTGGTGGACCCCCGGGACCCTCCCGGTGGTCCCGGTATGTTACCGATAGCACCCGAAACCTTTCCAATGACCAAAACAGGACTTCCCATATATAAATCTTTACCTCCGGACCATTCCGGAACTCCTCGTGATGTCCGGGATCTCATCCGGGACTCCGAACAACATTCGGTAACCACGTATATCTATTCCCTATAACCCTAGCGTCATCGAACCTTAAGTGTGTAGACCTTACGGGTTCGGGAACCATGCAGACATGACTAAGACACCTCTCCGGCCAATAACCAACAGCGGGATCTGGATACCCATGTTGGCTCCCACATGCTCCACGATATCTCATCGGATGAACCACGATGTCAAGGATTCAATCAATCCCGTATACAATTCCCTTTGTCTAGCGGTACGATACTTGCCCGAGATTCGATCGTCGGTATCCCGATACCTTGTTCAATCTCGTTACCGGCAAGTCTCTTTACTCGTTCCGTAAAAAAATCAACCCGTGATCAACTCCTTGGTCATATTGTGCACATTATGATGATGTCCTACCGAGGGGGCCCAGAGATACCTCTCCGTTTACACGGAGTGACAAATCCCAGTCTCGATTCGTGCCAACCCAACAGACACTTTCGGAGATACCTGTAGTGTACCTTTATAGCCACCCAGTTACGTTGTGACGTTTGGCACACCCAAAGCACTCCTACAGTATCCGGGAGTTGCACAATCTCATGGTCTAAGGAAATGATACTTGACATTAGAAAAGCTTTAGCAAACGAACTACACGATCTTGTGCTAGGCTTAGGATTGGGTCTTGTCTATCACATCATTCTCCTAATGATGTGATCCCGTTATCAACGATATCCAATGTCCATGGTCAGGAAACCGTAACCATCTATTGATCAACGAGCTAGTCAACTAGAGGCTTACTAGGGACATGGTGTTGTCTATGTATCCACACATGTATCTGAGTTTCCTATCAATACAATTCTAGCATGGATAATAAACGATTATCATGAGCAATGAAATATTATAATAATAACTAATTTATTATTGCCTCTAGGGCATATTTCCAACAGTCTTCCACTTGCACTAGAGTCAATAATCTAGTTCACATCGCCATGTGATTAACACTCACAGGTCACATCGCCATGTGACCAACATCCAAGAGTCTACTAGACTCAATGATCTAGTTCACATCACTATGTGATAAACACTCAAAGAGTTCTGGGTTTGATCATGTTATGCTTGTGAGAGAGGTTGTAGTCAAGGGGTCTTGCCATATTCAGATCCCTATGTATTTCGCAAAACTTTATATCGTAGATGCTGCTACCACGTTCCACTTGTAGCTATTCCAAATTATTGCTCCATTATACGTATCCGGTATCTCTACTCAGAGCTATCCGGATAGGTGTTAAGCTTGCATCGACATAACTCTTTACGTCGAACTCTTTATCACCTCCATAACCGAGAAACATTTCCTTATTTCTCTAAGGATAATTTTGACCGCTATCTGGTGGTCCAGTCCTAGATCACCTTTGGACCTTCTTGCCAGACATGTGGCAAGGCACACATCAGGTGCGGTACTCAGCATGGCATACCGTATAGAGCCTACGACAAGAGCATAGGGGACGACCTTCGTCCTTCCTCTTTCTTCTGCCGTGGTCAAGCTTTGAGTCTTACTCAACTTCACACCTTACAACTCAGGTAAGAACCCCTTCTTTGACTGATCTATTTTGAACTCCTTCAAAACATGTCAAGGTGTGCGTTCTTTGAAAGTATCATCAGGCGTCTTGATCTATCTCTATAGATCTTGATGCCCAGTATGTAAGCAGCTTTATCCAGGTCTTCCTTTGAAAATCACTCTTCAAACAACTGTTTATGCTTTTCAGAAATTCTACATCATTTCGAATCAACAATATGTCATCCACATATACTTATCAGAAATGTTGTAGTGCTCCCACTCACTTTCTTGTAAATACAAGTTTCTAACAAACATTGTATAAACCTAAAAGCTTTGATCACCCCATCAAAACATATATTCCGATTCCGAGATGCTTGCTCTAGTCCATAGAAGGATTGCTGGATCCAGCATACCTTTTAGCATCCTTAGGATCGACAAAACCTTTTATTGTATCACATACAACTTTTCTTACGAAAACTAGTAAGAAAAATTGTTTTGACATCCATCTGTAAGATTTCATAATCGAAAAATACAGCTAATGCTAACATGATTCTGACGGACTTAAGCATCGCTACGGGTGAGAAATTCTCATCGTAGTCAACTCCTTGAACTTGTGAAAAGATTCTTTCCCACAAGTCGAGCTTCATAGACGGTAACATTGCCGCCCATGTTCGTCTTCTTCTTAAAGATCCATTTATCTCAATGGCTTGCCGATCATCGGGCAAATCCACCAAAGTCCATACTTTGTTCTGATATATGGATCCTATCCCAGATTTCATGGCTTCTAACCATTTGTCGGAATACGGGCCCACCATCACTTCTCCATAGCTCGTAGGTTCATTGTTGTCTAACAACATGATATCTAAGACAGGATTACCGTACCACTTAGGAGTAGTACATATCCTTGTCGACCTACGAGGTTCGATAGCAACTTGATCTGAAGCTTCATGATCACTATCATTAACTTCCTATTCAACAGACGTAGGTGCCACAGAAAACATCTTTCTGTGTTGCATCATTCTTTGGTTGAAATAAAGGTTCGACAACCTCATCAAGTTCTATCTTCCTCCCACTCAATTCTTTCAAGAGAAACTTCTTCTTGAGAAAGGACCCGTTCTTAGCGAAAAACAATTTGCCCTCGGATCTGAGATAGAAGGTATACCCTACTGTCACCTTTGGGTATCCTATGAAGATGTGTTTGTCCGCTTTGGGTTCGAGCTTCTCTGGCTGAAGCCTTAAGCATCGCAGCCCCAAACATTAAGAAACGACAACTTTGGTTTCTTGCCAAACCAATGTTCATACGACATCGTCTCAACGGACTTAGATGGTGTCCTATCTAAAGGGAATGCAGCTGTCTCTAACGCATAACCTCAAAATGAAAACGGTAGATCGGTAAGAGACATCATAGATCGCACCATATCTCATAAGGTTCGACTACGACGTCCGGACACACCATTACCCTGTGGTGTTCCAGGTGGCTTCAACTGTGAAACAATTCCACAATGTCTTAAGTGATTGCCAAACTCATAACTCAGAAAATCCCCTTTTGATCAGATCGTAGGAACATGATATTTTTGTTATGATGATTCTTAACTTCACTCTGAAATCGCTTGAACTTTTCAAACGTTTCAGACTTGTGCTTCATTAAGTAGATATACCTATATCTACCCAAATCGTCAGTGAATATGAGAAAATAGCGATATGCACCGCACGCTTCAATTCTCACTGGATCACACGCATCAGCATGCATGATTTCCAACAAGTCACTTGCCCGTTTCATTGTACCTGAAAACGGGGTCTTAGTCATCCTGCCCATGAGGCATCACTACTAGGGAAAACCCTAGCAGTAGCGCTGGTTTTGTGCTCACTAGTAGCACGGGTAGGCGCGCTACTAATAAGGCGCTACAGCTATTTCTTAGCAGTAACGCGTGCCGCACGCGCTACTGCTAGGACAAATAGCTGCAGCGCTTGTTCACTCCCACGCTGCTGCTAATGTAACTACTGGCAGCGTGTTTTCTTTGCATCGCTACTAGCATTGTTTTTTTATTTTTTTATTTTTAGTGTATTTATGCGCCATCGTACAAATATTGGTACAATACCAGTTATGAGGTTTACATCATTATGTCCATAACAGTGTGTCAAATGAAGGTGGATTATGAAGGAAATATGCCCTAGAGGCAATAATAAAGTTATTATTTATTTCCTTATATCATGATAAATGTTTATTATTCATGCTAGAATTGTATTAACCGGAAACATAATACATGTGTGAATACATAGACAAACAAAGTGTCACTAGTATGCCTCTACTTGACTAGCTCGTTAATCAAAGATGGTTATGTTTCCTAACCATGAACAATGAGTTGTTATTTGATTAACGAGGTCACATCATTAGTTGAATGATCTGATTGACATGACCCATTCCATTAGCTTAGCACCCGATCGTTTAGTATGTTGCTATTGCTTTCTTCATGACTTATACATGTTCCTATAACTATGAGATTATGCAACTCCCGTTTGCCGGAGGAACACTTTGGGTGCTACCAAACGTCACAACGTAACTGGGTGATTATAAAGGAGCATTACAGGTGTCTCCAAAGGTACATGTTGGGTTGGCGTATTTCGAGATTAGGATTTGTCACTCCAATTGTTGGAGAGGTATCTCTGGGCCCTCTCGGTAATGCACATCACATAAGCCTTGCAAGCATTACAACTAATATGTTAGTTGTGAGATGATGTATTATGAAACGAGTAAAGAGACTTGCCGGTAACGAGATTGAACTAGGTATTGGATACCGACGATCGAATCTCGGGCAAGTAACATACCGATGACAAAGGGAACAACGTATGTTGTTATGCGGTCTGACCGATAAAGATCTTCGTAGAATATGTAGGAGCCAATATGGGCATCCAGGTCCTGATATTGGTTATTGACCGGAGACGTGTCTCGGTCATGTCTACATTGTTCTCGAACCCGTAGGGTCCGCACGCTTAAGGTTACGATGACAGTTATATTATGAGTTTATGCATTTTGATGAACCGAAGGTTGTTCGGAGTCCCGGATGTGATCACGGACATGACGAGGAGTCTTGAAATGGTCGAGACGTAAAGATTGATATATTGGAAGCCTATGTTTGGATATCGGAAGTGTTCCGGGTGAAATCGGGATTTTACCGGAGTACCGGGAAGGTTACCGGAACCCCCCGGGAGCTAAATGGGCCATGATGGGCCTTAGTGGAAAAAAGAGAAGAGGCAGCCCTACATGGGCTGTGCGCCTCCCCCTTCCCCTAGTCCTATTAGGACTAGGAGAGGTGGTCGGCCCCCCCTCTCTCTTTTCCCCCTCCGCGAATCCTATTCCAACTAGGATTGGGGGGGGATCCTACTCCCAGAGGGAGTAGGACTCTCCTGGCGCACCCCTTGTGGCCGGCCAGCCTCCCCCCCTTTGGTCCTTTATATACTGAGGTAGAGGCACCCTAGAACACACAAGTTGATCCACTGATCTATTCCTTAGCCGTGTGCGGTGCCCCCAGCCACCATATTCCTCGATAATACTGTAGCGGAGTTTAGGCGAAGCCCTGCTGCTGTAGTGCATCAAGATCGTCACCACGCCGTCGTGCTGACGGAACTCTTCCCCGACACTTTGCTGGATCGGAGTCCGGGGATCGTCATCGAGCTGAACGTGTGCTCGAACTCGGAGGTGCCGTAGTTTTGGTGCTTGATCGGTTGGATCGTGAAGACGTACGACTACTTCCTCTACGTCGTGTCAGCGCTTCCGCAGTCGGTCTGCATTGGGTACGTAGACAACACTCTCCCATCTCGTTGCTATGCATCACATGATCTTGCGTGTGCGTAGGAAATTTTTTGAAATTACTACAAAACCCAACAGATTAGGTTCAAGTGGAGGCAATATGTGGTGCATGTCAAAAGTATACTACTAATCCAAACTTGATCTAGTTTGGACTAGTAGTACTTTCGATGTGCACCACATGTTGCCTCCACTTGAATCTAATCCTCCAGCACAAGCTATTTAATCATCATCATAATCATTAGCACCAACAATATTTATTTAATCACCACTAACACTAGCTAATAATAATCATCAGTCATTACCACCAACACTAGCTATTTTATCATCATAGTAATAGTGTAGCACATCATCATCCTCAAACTCATTTCTAGCTAATCACTCATGCTGCTCTCTCTTAGGTAAAACAACATAAAACATGTGTAGCTCTCCTCCTTGATCAAGTTGGAGCATGCAGATGAACCTGTCTCCTAATTTTGGGTAGCACATCTGTTTGCTGCCCCCTAGTACTTGTCTGCGCTCCCCCATCACATATCTGGTCCAGTCTTGCACTATTAAGCATTCATTGCTGATCTTGAATGCACTAAAGTAACATGTAGGATATCTTGGCCGTAAGCTAATAATACTCATGGTACCTTTAGTCTCGATCCCATAAGGCACAACATTCATCGGGAGTCCCTGTTGAAGAACATCGTATGGTCACATACCTAGCAATGAAGTTTAGCTTCACAAATAATGTATGGAAAAGATGCACTGAGGACAAATAGTAAAAATCTTACCATCCTTCCTAAATAGATGTGACCGTAGTTCATGACTAACACTATTGGTCGCACGTTTTCAGTACTAAGATTTCTAAGTCCAGGAAGAAAATTTGTCTTGACGATATCAAGATCCTCAAGCCATGAAACATAATGACTTAGCTCCTCGCAGTTTAGTTCAGCCCCGGGACAGTAGTATGTCCTGTCTACCAAGCGCTGGACATGTTTGCTTGCACCGAAATAAGCTGACAATACAAATTAGTTGTCAACTATTTTTGAATAAACAATATCAAAGACATAAATATGGTTGAGAAACTTACATTTTGGTGTAACTGGAGGCGTCTGCACATCGACCCAGATGTCGGTATTACCTTCAATATCATCTTCCGGACGAATATCAAAGGTGATAACCATATCAGGCTGAAATGCATAAGTCTTGCATAGTGCTCGCCATGTTTTGCATCCGAAATAGGTGTAGTCGTCTGAATTGTATAATTTTGCATGGAAAATATAACCATGCTCGGTCTTCAAATAAACTTTCTTTACCTCCATAGTATGACTGAAACCTATCTTATTCAATACAAAAACTCTTGCATGGCAGGGGATACTCTAGTAGAATAGTAAAAAAATATAAGTTGAAGCAAATGAAGCAGATGCCATGCTTAATTACGAAAAAAGACTTGTCGTTGTGACTTACTGTATCCACTTCGAATTTCTCATCCAGCTTGATGTTGAAGCTCCTATCATCATCTAGGAAGATTCCGTCGCACAGGCCGCGCTCGTCTTCGCAATATTTGCAAATACCGAAATCCTTTTTGTCGTCAGACATTTCCTATGTTCATAGTTAAAACATTAATTGAAAATCGATAAAAGACAACTACCAGGATACTCAACACACAAATCCGGGGCACTCGATATTTCCTACATATTCTGGCAAAAGTCATGCCAAAATTCACGGAAAAATACGGCATGACCTTTGCTAAAATAGGATATATCGAGCGCCTGAAATTTGCCGGAACGGAAATGAATCAACACTCCGGCAAAACATAGGCCACTCGGAGGTGTAACCTGCAAACATGACCGGCCACTTGGATATTGAGCAACACAAGATATACATTTCAAAATATCTTATAAGACTCAAATTAGCATGCATTCAATAAGCAAAAGTAAATCATCTCATGCGTCCGTACATCGTCGAATATTATCACTAATACATCCCGAATAGTGTCATACATATAACATCACTAGTACAACTAAAACCCTAGCACACGATGGGTATTGGTGCGGGCAGTGGACACCCACAGAGAAGGAACCATCACGGGATCATAGCCCCAGTGAGATCCCTGGAGAACCTGCCAGGTATTGGAGAACCTGTGCTCCAACGCAAACAAGTAGCGACGGACATGCGCCTCCTCCTCACTGACACGGTGACGCACCACCTCCGTGGAGTCCTCGAGCCTCTGGACCATCACTGGCCCACGCGACCGCCACCAAAGAAGGTTTGGGTCAACGACAGGCTGGCTCCTCACCAACCTGCGCCCCCCGGTAGGTAGCGCCTCCCAGTACCACCCCGGCGGAGCCCAGTCCTGGACATGGCCCATCTGGTCAAGCAGGTGTCGTCCTCCGCCGACTCGACAACGAGGATGCGAGATAGGCATCGTCCACGTCGATGCGGGAAAATTTCTTTAACTAAAAAAATAGCAACAAGTTCTTACTAACTAGTTCTATTAATTCAACTAGTTCTTACTAAAAATAAACTTACTATAAATAAAAATATTCTAGTACCTAATTAGTACCTAGTTCTTACTAACTAATTAGTACCTAAGAACTACTGCCCTAATTACCATCTAATTTGATGAACCTATAGGGGTGGAAAGTGGTAGCGGATATTCCAATTATCCAACTATAAAGTGAAATAAGTGGTCAAATTTTACTCGTTTTATGATTCATCTTAGAAACTTGATTCGTTTCCACCCTTACATGAACCCTAACTCGTTTGAGCCGCATCCGCATCCGATTCGTTTCCACCCTAACTAATTTGATGGAGGTAGAAACCCTAGGCAGAGGTAGGGGAGAGGGAGGAGCAGGCGTGCTCACCTCGGGTGCCTGCGACGAGGGAGGGGCAGGAGGCGTCGAGGTCATGGTCGGGGCTCCGGGGCGGCGTTGAGGTCGGGGGGGGCGGGGGCGGCTTTGAGGTCGGGGTCGGGGTCGGCGTCCCGGGCGGTGTTGAGGTCGGGGGCGGGGCTGGCGTTGAATCTGGGGTCGGGGCGGCGTGGGGAGAGCGTGCGACGGCCGAGGGGCGACGGCGGCGGCGAGAGTGGAGTTGATTTGGGGGATGAAGTGACCGTGGGGAAGGACGAACCACGTGGTTAAGTCAGAAGTACCAGTAGCACGTTCCAGAAAGGGCGCTACTGCACGTTAGCTACAGCGCGTTCTGGAATACACGCTGCAGCTAAGGAGATTAGCAGTAGCGTTGGGCCATTATACGCGCTACTGCTAGGTTGGGCTAGCCATGTGCGCCCAGTTCAAACGTAGCAGCAGCGCTTTTCGCTAGTACGCGCTACTGCTAAAGTCATAGCAGTAGCGCAGTTTATTTACGCGCGCTGCTACTAAGTAGCAGCAGCGCTTGATTTTATACAGCGCTACTGGTAAAATTCTGTGTATAGGCTTTTCCCTAGTAGTGCATGGCTCGCATGTGTCAAGTGATTCAAAATCAAGTGACTCCAAACATCCATCGATATGGAGTTTCTTCATGCATCTTACGCCAATATGACCTAAGCGGTAGTGCCACAAGAAAGTGGTACTATCATTATTAACTCTACATCTTTTGGCGTTAACATGTGTATCACCACGACCGAGATTCAATGAACCATTCACATAGGGTGCATGACCATGAAAGGTATCATTCATGTAAACAGAATAACCATTATTCTCTAACTTAAATGAATGACCGTATTGCAATGAACATGATCTAATCATATTCATGCTCAACGTAGACACCTGATAACACTTATCTAGGTTCAATACTAATCCCGAAGGCAGATGGAGCGTGCGATGGTGATCTCATCAACTTTGGAAACACTTCCAACACACATCGTCACCTCGCCCTCAGCTAGTCTCCGTTTAGTCCGTACCTTTTGCTTCAAGTCACCAATAATAGTAACTGAACCGGTATCCAATACCCAGGTGCTACTGGGAGTACTAGTGAGGTACACATTAATGACACGTATAAATTTTGTTGAAGTTGCCAGCCTTCTTATCTACCATGCATTTGGGGTAATCCTGCTACCAGTGACCGTTCCCTTTACAATAGAAGCACTTAGTCTCGAGTTTGGGTTCAACCTTGGGTTCCTTCACTGGAGCGGCAACTGGTTTGCCATCCATGAAGTTTCCCTTCTAGCCCTTGCCCTTCTTGAAACCAGTGGTCTTGTTAAACCATCAACACTTGATGCTCCTTCTTGATTTTTACCTTTTGCGGTCTTAAGCACCGCGAATAGCTCCGGGATCAACTCCATCCCTTGCATGTCATAGTTCATCACGAAGATCTAGTAGCTTAGTGATAGTGGCTAGAGAACTCTATCAATCACTATCTTATCTGGAAGTTTAACTCCCACTTGATTTAAGTGATTGTAGCACCCAGACATTCTGAGCACATGCTCATTAGCTGAGCCATTCTCCTCCATCTTGTTGGCAAAAGAACTTGTCAGAGGTCTCACACGTCTCAACACGGGCATGAGCCTGAAATCCCAATTTCAGCTCTTGGAACATCTCATATGTTCTATGGCGTTCAAAACGTCATTGGAATCCCGATTCTAAGCCGTAAAGTATGGTGCACTAAACTATCAAGTAGTCATCAGGATGTGTCTGTCAGGTGTTCACAACATCCACAGACGACGTTGTAGGGGTTTGCACATCGAGCGGTTCATCAAAGACGTAAGCCTTCTGTGTAGCAGTGAGGACACTCCTCGGACTACGGACCTAGTCCGCATCATTGCTTACAATATCTTTCAACTTAATCTTTCTCTAGGAACGTATTGAAACAGGGAGCTACAACGTGAGCTATTTATCTACAACATATTTGCGAAGACAATTCAGACTATGTTCATGATAATTGAGTTCATCTAATGAACTCCCACTCAGATAGACATCCCTCTAGTCATCTAAGTGAAACATGATCCGAGTTGACTAGGCCGTGTCCGATCATCACGTGAGACGGACTAGTCAACATCGGTGAACATCTTCATGTTGATCGTATCTTCTATACGACTCATGCTCGACCTTTCGGTCTTCCGTGTTCCGAGGCCATGTCTGTACATGCTAGGCTCGTCAAGTCAACCTAAGTGTATTGCGTGTGTAAATCTGGCTTACACCCGTTCTATTCGAACGTTAGAATCTATCACACCCGATCATCACGTGGTGCTTCGAAACAACGGACCTTCGCAACGGTGCACAGTTAGGGGGAACACTTTTCTTGAAATTTTAGTGAGGGATCATCTTATTTAAGCTACCGTCGTTCCAAGCAAATAAGATGTAAAACATGATAAACATCACATGCAATCAAATAGTGACATGATATGGCCAATATCATTTTGCTCCTTTTGATCTCCATCTTCGGGGCTCCATGATCATCGTTGTCACCGGCATGACACCATGATCTCCATCATCATCATCTCCATCATCGTGATCTCCATCATCGTGTCTTCTTGAAGTTGTCTTGTCATCTATTACTTCTACTACTATGGCTAACGCTTTAGCAATAAAGTAAAGTAATTACATAACGTTTATGTTGACACGCAGGTCATAAATAAATTAAGACAACTCCTATGGCTCCTGCCGGTTGTCATACTCATCGACATGCAAGTCGTGATTCCTATTACAAGAACATGATCAATCTCATACATCACATATATCATTCATCACATCCTTTTGGCCATATCACATCACAAGGCATATGCTGCAAAAATAAGTTAGACGTCCTCTAATTGTTTGTTGCAAGTTTTTACGTGGCTGCTATAGGTTTCTAGCAAGAACGTTTCTTACCTACGCGAAAACCACAACGTGATATGCCAATTTCTATTTACCCTTCATAAGGACCCTTTTCATCGAATCCGATCCGACTAAAGTGGGAGAGACAGACACCCGCTAGCCACCTTATGCAACTAGTTCATGTCAGTCGGTGGAACCAGTCTCACGTGAGAGTACGTGTAAGGTCGGTCCGGGCCGCTTCATCCCACGATGCCGCCGAATCAAAATAAGACTAGTAACGGCAAGCAAATTGACAAAATCGACGCCCACAATAACTTGTGTTCTACTCGTGCATAGAAACTACGCATAGACCTAGCTCATGATGCCACTGTTGGGGAACGTAGCAGAAATTCAAAATTTTCTACGCATCACCAAGATCAATCTATGGAGAAGTCTAGCAACGTGGGAAGGAGAGTGCATCTACATACCCTTTTAGATCGCTAAGCGGAAGCGTTCAAGTGAACGGGGTTGATGGAGTCGTACTCGTCGTGATCCAAATCACCGATGATCCTAGTGCCGAACGGACGGCACCTCCGCGTTCAACACACGTACAGCCCGGTGACGTCTCCTACGCCTTGATCCAGCAAGGGGGGAAGGAGAGGTTGGGGAAGACTTTGTACAGCAGCAGCACGACGGCGTGGTGGTGGTGGAGGAGCGTGGTACTCCAGCAGGGCTTCGCTAAGCACCGCAAGAGACGAGGAGGGAGAGGGGTAGGGCTGCGCCAAGAAGGAGATGTTCTCGTGTGTATGGCAGCCCAAAACGCCACTATATATAGGGGAAAGGGAGGGGCTGCGCCCCCACCTAGGTTTCCACCCCTAGGGGTGGCGGCCAGCCCTAGATCCCATCTAGGGGGGGCGGCCAAGGGGGGAGAGAGGGGGGCGCACCACTAGGTGGGCCTTAGGCCCATCTGAGCCTAGGGTTTCTCCCTTTTTCCTTCTCTCTTCGCCTTGGGCCCTGGTGGGGGGCGCACTAGCCCACCTGGGGCTGGTACCCTCTCACACTTGGCCCACGCAGCCCTCTGGGGCAGGTAGCCCCACCTGGTGGACCCCCGGGACCCTCCCGGTGGTCCCGGTACGTTACCGATAGCACCTGAAACCTTTTCGGTGACCAAAATAGGACTTCCCATATATAAATCTTTACCTCCGGACCATTCCGGAACTCCTCGTGATATCCGGGATCTCATCCGGGACTCCGAACAACATTCGGTAACCACGTATATCTATTCCCTATAACCGTAGCGTCATCGAACCTTAAGTGTGTAGACCTTACGGGTTTGGGAACCATGCAGACATGACCGAGACACCTCTCCGGCCAATAACCAATAGCGGGATCTGGATACCCATGTTGGCTCCCACATGCTCCACGATGATCTCATCGGATGAACCACGATGTCAAGGATTCAATCAATCCCGTATACAATTCCCTTTGTCTAGCGGTACGATACTTGCCCGAGATTCGATCGTCGGTATCCCGATACCTTGTTCAATCTCGTTACCGGCAAGTCTCTTTACTCGTTTCGTAAAAAAATCATCCCGTGATCAAATCCTTGGTCACATTGTGCACATTATGATGATGTCCTACCGAGGGGGCCAGAGATACCTCTCCGTTTACACGGAGTGACAAATCGCAGTATCGATTTGTGCCAACCCAACAGACACTTTTGGAGATACCTGTAGTGTACCTTTATAGCCACCCAGTTACGTTGTGACGTTTGGCACACCCAAAGCACTCCTACGGTATCCAGGAGTTGCACAATCTCATGGTCTAAGGAAATGATACTTGACATTAGAAAAGCTTTAGCAAACGAACTACACGATCTTGTGCTAGGCTTAGGATTGGGTCTTGTCCATCACATCATTCTCCTAATGATGTGATCCCGTTATCAACGATATCCAATGTCCATGGTCAGGAAACCGTAACCATCTATTGATCAAGGAGCTAGTCATCTAGAGGCTTACTAGGGACATGGTGTTGTCTATGTATCCACACATGTATCTGAGTTTCCTAACAATACAATTCTAGCATGGATAATAAATGATTATCATGAACAATGAAATATAATAATAATAACTAATTTATTATTGCCTCTAGGGCATATTTCCAACATATATATCATACAACATTCAAACTAAAACATGCATAACATAACCATTAACAAGCATATAGTTCCATCGATCATCATTTTCAAATTGAAACATGCCCAGTTCATCCAAAAGGAATCACTTAAACACAAAGTTTGATCCAAAATCATCACAAACATAGCATGTGTTATCTTGCGGATCAAGGCCAACCAATGGCATACACGAACAAACAGTCGCCGCGAATAAATCACCACCGTGCTCATGGCCACCATCACCACCACCGCCGGCACCATCATCTCGGCCACCACCCTCTCAGCCGCCACCAGCACCACCACGGCACCACCATCATTACTAAGAGAAACTTCCGTTTGGGTCAAGACCTCCCCACGAGTAAGCGGTGGGGTGGTTCTGGTGGGGACAAGCCGGCAATGGTAGCCTGCTGGGTGGAGGAAGCCTCTTGGCTACCCATTCCGGTGACGGGACGGTCATCGATGGCGACGGTGACATGTGAGGCGGAGGTGGCGTGAAGGAGGCAGTCGTGAGGGCGAGAGAAAGAGGTGGCAAGATCTTACTCGACCGCGCGGGTGTCAGGTATATTTAGGTGCTGTAAATTTTTACTCCCTTATGGATTTTAGGAGTTCGGCTAGGTGACGGTCAGAGGAGCTTATAGACTTGTAGGGGATCGATTAGAGTTGCTCCTAGAAGACACAAAAAAATGTGTTGAGACGCGCACTGGGCGAAAAGCAGGGATAAAGGTAGGGATGAGTGTACATGCACGTATGTATCATCCATGTTTGTACTTTGTCTCTAGAAAGGAAAAACAGAGACCAAGGTAGACTGTCAAATATTAATCAGGCATTTTGGACCTACTACTCCGTGCCATAATGTAGGACATTTTTTTTCCTTTTTTGACACTACACTAGTGTCAAAAAACGTCTTACATTATGAGACGGATGGAGTACATAACAAACAATCGAGGATTTATTTGTTATTTCCACAAGGGTTGATCGAGTACATAAGAAATAATTAATTCTTCGATAATTCCAAATGTTCATTTGTGATTTCATGACATGGTGGAAATCTTAGTCCCTTTTGAAATGGAGAGAAGTTCAAATTTGATGAACACTCTTCCACATCTCGTTGGAGTATGAGAAGAGGAATGATACACGCGCTCTCCTCCTTCGTCGCTTGGCGTGCGCCTGTGTCCTGGCCATATTGAGTTTGTTGGGATATCCTCCTCGTGTGGGCTATGAGGAAATGACAAATTGATGCCTTTTCCAACTGCCCATATGGGTTATGACCTACGGTCATTTTGGCCTTTGCGGGTGAGGAAAGTAGATGTATATCCCTCCATCCAACACACACCAACACAAGTAACGAAAATCAGGTTAGCCTCCATTGAATAAGAAGAAGAGAAGACCAAAAAATAAAGGGAAAGAGAGGAATATTCAAGTAAGAGCTTGCAAGCAAGCAAAGAGAGCTCCTCCCCAAGGTTGCCATGGTCCAGATCCACTAACTTGTCTCCCTCAAGTTGTGTTTCCATCACCTTTGGTGAGATTGTTACAATCCCTAGCTCTTGAGCCCTAAATCATATTGTCATCATCCATGGTTGTCTGATCTTGATGTATGAGAGCATCTATGTTGGAAATATGAGAAATTTCCCAAATGATTTTATTAATAGAAATATTAGATAAAGCATGACTAATATAACATGGATAAAAGTAGTCATGCGATCTGACAGAGAGAAGGTAAATAACATCTTCATATATGAACTGCAACCAAACATGTCTAAAGCAGATAGTAGAACATGTTGCATAGATAGCGTAGAACCTAACATATGTAGGACAGACACTAGAGCAAAGAACTGCGAGAGAACTTCTAACAGAAAGAGCAAGAACATGTACAGGACAGCAGCAGCAGTAGCACTGGACTTGGGGTCGGTGTCGTCGCCAGCCATGTCGTCGAGAAGGTTGTCAACATCGGGGAAGAAGTCGTTGTCGGGGAAGTAGTCGTCGGAGTCCGGGGCGTCCGTGACGAAGAAGTCAGTAGTCGCGCTGAGCGCTCCCCAAAAACCTTATCACCCTTCTATCGTACAGGACTCAAAAGGTGCAGTTTCGGAGGCCTACTGTCCCGACCCGCGGTGCACGCCGTAAGCAGGGATGGGGAAGAACATAGCAGCAGCGCAGTGCTCAGGAACATGTGGCGAGAGGACGAAGAGGTTCTGGTGCGTCTCTCTGGGATGAGCGACATCCCTTTTATAGGCGCAATAGAAGGAGGAGAGAGGGCAGCGACGGGAGGCGAAACGAAGAGACGGAGATGAAGCGAACAGTCAGCAGCCGAAGAGCTACACCGTTCGCATTCGAACTCCACTTTCGCAAAAACTTTTCAGCTTCCGTGTAACCTTTCATATACCCGTAGTGCGTGGCAAAAATTTGGACATCGGCTCATTCCCGCAACCCACGGCGAGGCGAGGCGCGGCGTGGCGCGTCGTGACGAGGCGTGGCGTGGCGAGGCGGGCGGCGGAGGAGGAGCGTGCGTGGATGTCCCTCTTGTTCTCATGCTCATACTAGTGGGGAAAGAACCTTCCTTATAAAGAGGTCCAACTCCCTCTAAACTAGCAATGTGGGACTAAACTTTAGTTCCACCTCTTGCCTTGCATGAATGGGCTGCGTGGGCCTCTAGGATTTGTTTAGAATTTCTGAAACTGCTATTGGGCTAGGCCCAAAGTAGACAAAATTCCAGCAATCCCCCACCAGATCCCAGAGGCACACAAAAATTGCCTTTGGTTCCAAAACACTGTTTTATATACCGGTACTACAGTGGAGACTGTTAAGTTGAACTTCCATCTAGAACTCTATGCTACACTAGTAAGCAACTTGAACAGTGGACTGGGCCTTGAACTGCAAGTTTTCTGTGAATGTAGCTTCACATAAAGCCTTGACCGATATGTGGCTACCGTGGGTCTTCCCCGCGGGGTGGAGCCTATGCGTCATACTCCGTGACCTTTCATGAGTTTACTAGAGAGAACCCTACTCTCATAGATTGCGACGTTTGACAATCAGACTCATATAGGTCTGTTCTTCAAAAGATGTTCTGCAAGACAACATCTCTGCTTAAATGAGTCACTTAGAACACATTAAGATATACATCAACCTGCCATGCAGATTAGGAGAGTATTGCATCTTCATGGAGTGGTATTGTGAATAGTAAGGATACTCTCCTCTCAGTTGACCAACAGCTTGTCTTCCACATCTAATTCATGGGATCTCCGATCACAAAGAATAGGTTACCACTGTGAACAACTCATATTGTGGTTCTCATACCCATCTCCCTCGATGCATTATCTATCACATTACGTGATAGACCCTTAGTAAAAGGATCTGCCAGATTTTTAGACGTTTGGATATAATCCAATGCAATAACTCCGGAGTTTCTCATTTTCTGACAGACTTTAACCTTCTCTGAACGTGTCTTGATGACTTCATGTTATCCTTTGAGCTGCTCACTTTCGTGATCACAGTTTGATTGTCGCAGTTCATAAGGACACCCGGTACAGGTTTCTCAACAACCGGAAAGTCATTCAAGAGCCGGCGAAGCCAATCTGCTTCGACCGTAGCTGTATCTAGTGCTGTGAGTTCTTCTTCCATTGTTGACCTCGTTAAGATGGTCTGCTTGCAAGACTTCCAAGAAACAGCGCCACCTCCATGAGTGAATACATATCCGCTCGTGGCCTTTATCTCATTAGCATCTGAGATCCAGTTTGAGTCACTATACCCTTCAAGCACCTTTGGGTGCCCAGTGTAGTGAATTCCATAATTCGCAGTGCCTTTCAAATAACGCAAAACTCTCTCTAGAGCTTTCCAATGCACATCTCCTGGTTTTGAGACAACCCGACTCAGTTTTCTAACAGCAAAAGAGATGTCAGGTCTTGTAGCACTGGCTAAGTACATAAGCGAGCCAATAATCTGAGAATATTTCAATTGATCTCTAGCAATTCTTCGATTCTTTCGAAGTAACACACTTGCATCATAAGGTGTTGGAGAGGGCTTGCAGTCACTATAGCCAAAGCGACTCAAGATCTTTTCCACATACTGAGATTGAAGCAATGTAATCCCATCATCATCGTCTCTCAACAACTTGATGTTCAGAATGACATCAGCCACTCCTAAATCCTTCATCTCAAAATAGTGAGATAGGAAATTCTTGACCTCCTTAATAACATTCAGATTCGTTCCGAAAATCAGTATGTCATCAACATACAAGAAAAGGATAACTCCCTCGCCCCCGCCATGGCGATAGTACACACATTTGTCAGCTTCGTTCACAACAAAGCCTGCAGCTGTTAAAGTTCTTTCAAACTTCTCATGCCACTGTTTGGGTGCTTGCTTGAGTCCATACAAAGACTTCAGCAACTTGCACACTTTTCCTTCCTGACCATCTAGTACAAACCCATCTGGTTGTTCCATATAAATTTCCTCATCCAACTCTCCATTTAGGAAAGCAGTCTTCACATCCATTTGATGAACGAGAAGACCATGTGAGGCAGCTAGTGAAAGTAGAATTCGAATAGTGGTCAGTCGAGCCACAGGTGAGTAAGTATCAAAGAAGTCTTCACCTTCCTTTTGGGTATAACCCTTAGCCACGAGCCGAGCCTTGTACTTTTCAATAGTACCATCAGGCCTAAGCTTCTTCTTGAATACCCATTTGCATCCTATAGGTTTGCACCCATAAGGACGATCAGTTATCTCCCAAGTTTCATTCGCCAAGATGGAATCGATCTCGCTACGAACCGCTTCCTTCCAGTAGTCCGCATCTTCAGATGCATAGGCCTCTGAAATAGAACTGGGAGTGTCATCTATGAGATACACAAGAAAATCATCACCAAAGGACTATGCAGTCCTCTGTCTCTTGCTCCTAGTAGGAACTTCATTGTTCTCCTCCAGAGGACTTTCAAAGTGTTCCATCGAAATGGCAGGTTTGGTAATTGTAACTGGTTCCTGATTCGATGAACTAGGCATCTCCTGATTAGATGAGGTAGCCATATCCTTCATGGGAAAGATATCCTCAAAGAAAGTCGCATCATTCGACTCCATTATCGTACCAACATGCATGTCAGGTACCTCAGATTTTACAACCAAGAATATATAGCCAATGCTATGAAAAGCATATCCCAGGTGTCAGTGTCAAAACCGGCGGATCTCGGGTAGGGGGTCCCGAACTGTGCGTCTAGGCCGGATGGTAACAGGAGGTAGGGGACACGATGTTTTACCCAGGTTCGGGCCCTCTTGATGGAGGTAAAACCCTACGTCCTGCTTGATTAATATTGATGATATGGGTAGTACAAGAGTAGATCTACCACGAGATCAGAGAGGCTAAACCCTAGAAGCTAGCCTATGGTATGATTGTATGTTGTGATTGTTGTCCTACGGACTAAAACCCTTCGGTTTATATAGACACCGGAGGGGGTTAGGGTTACACACGGTCAGTTACAAAGGAGGAGATATCCATATACGTATTGCCTAGCTTGCCTTCCACGCCAAGTAGAGTCCAATCCGGACACGAGACGAAGTCTTCAATCTTGTATCTTCATAGTCCAATAGTCCGGCTAAAGGATATAGTCCGGCTGTCCGGAGACCCCCTAATCCAGGAATCCCTCAGTAGCCCCCGAACCAGGCTTCAATGACGATGAGTCCGGCGCGCAGTATTGTCTTCGGCATTGTAAGGCGGGTTCCTCTCCAAGTTATGTGTACCTATCGAAATAATGTCTGGTTTCTTGTGAATGTTTGTACTCCTTGGCTTCTACGCCCAATAATGGCCACTTTCCACATGTCGAGCGAATGTGAAGAGCCAGGGTGTTTTCACATTTACCCCCCTAGCTATGTGAATGAGCCACCTATTTAAAAAGACGAGGATTCAGATCCAAATCACACCATCCTCCCTTGGCGAGCCTTCATCGGAGCGCACTCAACAGAGATCCATTCCATCATGGCCGGTCGACGCAGCTCCTCCTCTCGCACCCCTAGCTCCAAGCCTGGAGATTGGGAGAGATGTTCCATCCCGTACAGCAAATTAGTGATGCTTCAGTCCAGGGGATTTCTTCCCCCAGCGTACCTGGTCCCGGTTCAAGCCGGGCTTGCCACCTATAATGGCGGAGAGCAAGCGGAGAGCCTTCCCAATCCCTCCAAGGGAGAGAGGGTATGCCTTGTACCTTATTTGGTAAGAGGACTCAGATTTCCAATTAATCCGTTTCTCCGGGGGCTCCTGGAGTTCTACGGCCTCCAGTTGCACAATCTTACGCCTGCCTCCATGCTGCATATCGCGGGATTCGTAGCCCTTTGCGAGTTGTTTTTGGGATGTGAGGCTCATTTCGCTCTGTGGAAGAAGTTGTTCTGCCTTGTGCCCCGTTCTCAGAAGGGGTCAATATATCAAGTGGGTGGATCCGAAGTGTGGCGTATTGCCGGGACCGGATACCTGTCCGGGACCCCAAAGAAGACGTCCGAAGACTGGCCTTCAGAATGGTTTTATATAGAAGACGTCCCCCTCCCAGATCCTATTCGGATCGGCCTTCCTGAGTTTGACAACGCCCCTTTAAAGAAGCGCCGGAGCTGGCGTCCACGGAGCTCCCTGGAGGAAGATGACAGGGACATTCTTTACCTGATGAGCCGGATAAGTTTTTTAGCTCGATCCAGATTGAGCATGATCGAGGTCATGGCCACATGCATCATGCGGGGGGTGCAGCCGCTTCAGTATAGAGGCCACCCCATGTCAGATTTCAATGGGGAGGATGACGCCACCCGCCATGGCCGCAAAGGGACGGGATCGGCTACTGATCTGATAAAGATCTTATCCACTTTGTACAAGGGAGAAGAGGAGGAATTCCTTCGTGTCAACCCGCAGGGCGGATTTTCTATGTACAATCCTCCGAGCTGGGTAAGCGGAGACTTTTTATCGCCCATCCATTTCGTATTCCCATAGTTAAGTACTCATTCTAGCGATTTCATCGCAGGAGCAGCGCCAGGCTGTAAAGGAGATAAATAGCCCACCTCCACAACCCAAGGACCCTGGACGGTCCCTTGATCCGGCCTCCCAGGAGGATCCGGACATATCTGTGGAGCTGATCGATGGAGTATTTTACCAAGCGAGTTATGACGATGCTTTGGTGTCCATTACGGCCGATTACCCTGGGCTAGTTCCAGCCTCACAGGTGACTGAGACCGAAGTCCCATCAGTTCAAAAAGGGATCCGTCCTTGCGTGTTTTTGATCGCCATATAACAACCGTGTTTTGCAGGGGAGGTCCTCGAGGCCGAAGGCCGAGCCTGCGACGACTGGCCAACAAGGGGCCGCGAGGCCAGGCAGGCTGAAAAGACCCGCAGTCCATATTAAGACACCGGCGCAGCGGTATGGCGCGCCATCCTTATTGCAAGACATTATTCTCAAAGGTAAATTAACACCCATGCCTTCTTTTCAGGAAAAAGAGCGCTCGCCGGACTATACCCGGAGAGGCTACCAACCGTGCCTCCACAAGCCAGGCTCCAAGGCCGGATTCGAAGGCGGGAACGAATACAAGGCATGCACCGGGTGCTCCTCCGACAGAGGATGCGGATAAACTGTCCGCCACCCATTCCGAGGTGGAAAGTGCCATGAACCACAGGCATCGCTGGACTGTTCTTCCTGACACTTGTTTCTCCCAAGAGGCATTGGATGCCTTCAACTCGGGAGACGCGCACCTCCGTGCCGCTCAAAATGGTCTAGCCAGAGCCACGGAGCAGTATGTAATAGACATACGGGTGAGAAAATTTGATGATTATATATATCAGTAGCCCCTAAGACTTGAAACAGTTAGGATAACTGATTTAAGGATCATTTGTTATGCAGGTTCTTACAGAAAAGAATACACAACTGTCCCGGGAGCTGGAAGAGTGCAAAGCCCAACTTCAGGCCGCACTGGCCGCAGCAGGGGAGCCCAAAGAGACCCCCTCTGGTAACATATCCTTTGAATGAGAAGGATCATATAGAATGCGACGTATATGCAGATCTGACGATAAAATTGCAGATGACGCTGGAGTAAATCCGGATAACCAACAGCTTATACGCCAGCTGAAGGCCGGTGAGAGCGTGCTTATGAGGGTGAGGCAGGAGAAAAATGATCTCCTAGATGCCAACACCAAGCTGGGTGTGGAACTACAAGATGTTCGTGCCCAACTGTCGGACTCTGTTAAGGAAAATCGGCGGCTTCGACGCGGCATATTTAGTAAGTGCTTGAACGAACTTTGAAAAAGAGTTCGGCGAGGAAGCTGGCTGACAGAGTTATGTCTGTAGGTATGCTAACAGGTCGTCCTGCCGAGGAAATGCCCGGTTCAATGGGTGACCTTCTTCCCGAGCTCTCACAGCTGCACGAACGAGTTCGGCAGGCGATGCAAGGCGTCGCCCAGGCCTTGTGGCCATCCGTCTCCATACCCGAAGGCCTTGGAGAGCTTGTAGAAAAGCTAAAGGGAGCGCGGCGGCGCTTCCGATTATGGAAGATATCGGCCTGCCGTCAGGGCGCCAGGGAAGCCTGGGCGATGGTGAAGACACGGTACACGAAGGCTGACCCGAACCACATGGCTGAAGTCGGACCTGTGGGGCCCGATTGGAAGGAGATCCCTGTGAGCTTAGTGTACGGCCAAGTAGAATTGGCCGCAAAGTATTCCCAA
Source organism: Triticum urartu (assembly GCF_003073215.2). NCBI lineage: Eukaryota > Viridiplantae > Streptophyta > Magnoliopsida > Poales > Poaceae > Triticum > Triticum urartu. The sequence continues at coordinate 556,691,693 of NC_053027.1, read as the reverse complement.
CAGGACTGTAGACTAGACAGCCTGTTGGATGGTATTGAAGAGGAATTCAACCAGTCAAATTGACTATGTAATTTTAAAGTGACATGTATAATGCCTTCTAGCCGGATTGTAGATCGTTTGTCGTGGCGGACCTTTTCGCTTCAACCTCGGGACCCGACAGTCCGGAGCCGAATACCCTCTCGGTTATGTAAGAACCGGGGCATGCGTGGAGATCAGGCGTAGGGGTCATTAGTGCTTTATCAGACAAGTGCCCAACTAGTTATGTTATATTACATGGGTAGTAAGAAACATCTTCCAGGGAGAATAGTTCCGTTAAGGGTTCCTTTCCCTAGGTAAGCATGCCCTAAAGTGCATGTCCGGACTGCGAGAAGAAGCGCAGAAAAATCGTTTGGGGGTAGATATGGATAATAGAAGTCATCTTTTGTTCACCGACCGAATGTTCCCTTAAGAACGCTAGCTTTTGGCTTCACCCAGTCTGAGGTACACGTCCGGCTGACCCGGCGGTAACAATCACAGAGGTGCTCCCCTTATGCCCTAGCCGAATTAACGGGAACGTAGGGCATAAATACAAGAGCCAGGCAACCCAGCTTGGCCAAAACTTAAGTCATATCGATGCATATAATGGTGAAAAAAGGTACATGTGGAAGTATAACACATGTGTTGGGCGTGAGGCCTAGGTAAATAACTTAAGCTTCTATGAAAGAAGCCCCCAGGTATGAAGAGTGCGGCTAGCACATCTGTAATGTACGAGTAAGGCACAAGGTGACCCTTGAAGGCCTAAAGAAATAAGAGAAAGAAAGGGAAACAGGACAGATGTTGCATATGCAGAAAATGGCAAAGGGAGGGGACTAACATAGAGTCCGGTGCTAGACGTAGAATCTTCGAAGCATGGCTACGTTCCATGGCTTCGGCTCGAGTCGACTAGTCGATGCATCCCGCAGTCGGTACGCTCCACCGGTCAGAACTTAGTCGATAATGAAGGGACCTTCCCATTTGGGCTCGGGCTTGTTCTTTTCCTTATTCGGCAGTCGTAGAACTAGTTCGCCAATGTTATAAGTTTTGGCCCGTACTTCTCTGCTTTGGTATCTGCGAGCCTGTTGCTGGTAAAATGCGGAACGGGCTTTGTCTACATCGCGCTCTTCCTCCAAGGTGTCCAGATTGTCCTGCCGATCGAGCTCAGCTTCTCTTTCTTCGTACATGCGCACTCGAGGTGAGTCATGAATTATGTCACAGGGCAGGACTGCCTCTGCGCTGTACACCATAAAAAACGGTGTATATCCGGTACTACGATTCGGCGTGGTCCGCAGCCCCCAGAGTACGGAGTCGAGCTCCTCTACCCAGTGCGTGTCAGACTCCGTTAAGGAGCGCACTAATCTGGGTTTAATGCCGCTCATTATAAGACCATTTGCTCGTTTGACTTGACCGTTGGTTTGTGGGTGATAGACTGAAGCATAATCGAGCTTGATGCCCATTTTGCTGCACCAGAGTTTTACCTCGTCGACCATGAAGTTCGTGCCGTTATCAGTGATAATGTTGTGGGGGACGCCGTAATGGTGTACAACCCCGGATATGAAATCTATCACCGGTCCGGATTCGGCTGTTTTAACCGGTTTAGCCTCTATCCATTTGGTGAACTTATCCACCATGACCAATAAGTATTTTTTTCTTGTGGGTTCCCCTTTAAGGGGTCCAACCATGTCAAGCCCCCAGACCGCGAAGGGCCATGTAATGGGGATTGTTCGGAGGGCGGTGATTGGCATGTGGCTTTGATTTGCAAAGAGCTGGCAACCGGCGCAACGTTGGACCAAGTCCTGTGCATCAGCCCGGGCCGTTGGCCAATAGAATCATGTACGGAAGGCCTTGCTTACAAGAGCCCGGGCTGCGGCGTGATGACCGTCGAGTCCGGCGTGAATTTCTGCCAAAAGGTTCCGCCCTTCCTATTCGAAGATGCACCTTTGAAGGACTCCGGTAGCGCTTTTTTTGTACAATTCTCCCTCATGGACCCTGTAGGCCTTGGATCGCCGCACTATGCAGCGTGCCTCATTTTGGTCCTCCGGAAGTTCCTGTCTAGTTAGGTAGGCCAGGAATGGTTCTGTCCACGTGGCAACAATGGCCATTATTTCGTGGGCTGATTGTGTTATTTCGGTGGTGGAGCCTCCGATTGTGTCAGAGAGTTCGGTATCGGGTATTTTGGCCGGGTCCGGACTGTTGTGACCGGTGTCCCCTTCCCATGCTACGGATGGCTTGAACAGCCGTTCTAGAAATATGTTGGGAGGTACCGCGTCACGTTTTGCGCCGATGCGGGCGAGGATATCCGCCACCTGATTGTTTTCCCGAGCCACATGGTGAAATTCGAGCCCCTCGAACCGAGCTGACATTTTTAGGATGGCATTGCGATAACCTGCCTTTTTCAGATCCTTGGCATCGAAGTCTCCATTTATTTGGGATATCGCGAGGTTCGAATCCCCGCGCACCTCTAGGCGTTGAATGCCCATGGATACTGCCATCCGGAGACCATGTAGAAGGGCCTCGTATTCGGCTGCGTTGTTGGAGTCCGTATACATTATCTCTAATATGTATTGAACGGTATCTCCTGTTGGGGACGTCAAAACGACGCCAGCCCCCAGACCAGCCAACATTTTGGAGCCGTCGAAGTGCATGATCCAGTTTGAATATGTGTCGTACTCTTTAGGGAGTTCGGCTTCCGTCCACTCAGCGACGAAGTCAGCCAAAACTTGCGACTTAATAGCTCGTCGTGGCTTGTAAGTTATGTCAAACGGGAGGAGCTCAATGGCCCATTTGCCAATCCTGCCTGTCGCGTCGCGGTTGTTTATAATATCGTTAAGTGGTACTTCTGAGGCTACCGTTATCGAACACTCTTGAAAGTAGTGTCGCAGCTTCCGGGATGCCATAAATACCGCGTACGCTATCTTCTGATAATGCGGGTACCATGATTTGCATGGAGTAAGGACAGTGGACACATCGTAAACCGGCTTTTGAAGGGGGAATTTGTGTCCGTCCACTTCTCACTCGACAACGAGCACTGCGCTTACTACTTGATGAGTTGCCAATATGGCTTTTATTTCGTTGAGTCCGGCCGAGGCACATCCGTCCACTCGAAGTGTTCAGTGCGCCGTAGGAGGCGGTAAAGGGGTAATGCCTTTTCTCCCAAGCGGGAGATAAAGCGGCTTAGAGCCGCCACGCATCCAGTCAATTTTTGTATTTGTTTGAGGTCTGTTGGGGTAGCCAACTGTGACAACACTCGGATTTTGGTCGGATTAGCTTCAATACCTCTACTGGAGACAATGAAACCTAGGAGCTTTCCGGCTGGTACGCCGAAAACGCATTTTTTCGGATTGAGTTTGATGTCATATGTTCGGAGGTTGTCGAATGTGAGCCTCAAGTCGTCTACTAGAGTTTCGACATGCTTGGTTTTAACGACAACGTCATCCACGTATGCCTCCACTGTTTTGCCGATCTGGTTTGCCAGACATGTCTGAATCATGCGTTGATATGTTGCGCCGGCGTTTTTTAGCCCGAACGGCATTGTGTTGAAGCAGAATGGGCCGTATGGTGTGATGAATGTCGTTGCGGCTTGGTCTGGCTCCGCCATTTTAATTTCATGGTAGCCGGAGTATGCGTCGAGGAAACACAATGAATCGTGTCCTGCAGTAGCATCGATGATTTGATCGATGCGGGGGAGGGGGAAGGGATCCTTTGGGCAGGCCTTGTTAAGGTCCTTAAAATCGACGCACAAGCGCCAGGATTTGTCCTTCTTTGGTACGATCACCAGGTTTGCTAGCCAGTCCGGATATTTTATGTCTCTGATGAATCCGGCCTCCAATAGCTTGGCTAGTTCCTCTCCCATGGGTTGTCTCTTAGGCTCGGAGAAACGTTGAAGAGCCTGCTTGACTGGCTTGAATCCTTTTAGGATATTTAGGCTGTGCTCAGCCAGCCTGCGTGGGATTCCTGGCATGTCTGAAGGGTGCCAGGCAAAAATGTCCCAGTTCTCGCGTAGGAACTCTCACAGTGTGGCGTCGACATCAGGGTTTAATTGTGCCCCGATGAAAGCTGTTTTTGTAGGGTCCGTTGGATGGACTTGGAATTTGACTATTTCGTCCGCCGGAATAAAGGAGGTGGACTTGGATCTTTTATCGAGTATCACATCGTCCCTGTTCACCGTGGAGCGCAGCGCAGTTAGTTCCTCGTCCGCTAGGGCTTCGGATAATTCCTCGAGGGCCAGTGTAGCTGTCTTATTTTCGGCGCGGAGTGCTATGTCCGGATCACTAGCAAGAGTGATGATTCTGTTGGGCCCGGGCATTTTGAGCTTCATGTACCCGCAATGGGGTATGGCTTGGAAGATTGTAAACGCCTCCCGCCCTAGAGAGCATGGTATCCACTGCTAAACGGGGCCACTTGGAATGTAATTTCTTCGGACCTGTAATTATCCGACGTGCCGAATACCACATCTAGTGTGATTTTCCCAGCACAGTGTGCTTCCCAACTGGGGATGATTCCTCTAAAGGTTGTGCTACTTTGCTCAATGCGGCTCCAGTCTATTTCCATCTTTTGAAGAGTTTCCTCATAGATGAGGTTTAATCCACTGCAGCCGTCCATGAGTACCTTGGTGAGTCGAAAGCCGTCCATGATTGGACTAAGGACCAGTGCGGCTGGTGCTCGGGCTGTTCGGAATTTGGGTTCGTCACTGGCATTGAAGGTAATAGCCATGTCACTCCAAGGATTTATTTCTGCTATGTGGCAGATTTCGGCCATGCTGCGGAGTGTTCGCTTGCGTCTATTATTTGACGCGAAGGTCTCAAAGACCGTTAACACCGTATTGTTGTCCACGGGATGGTGCTCTGTGGTTTTTGGGAGGAGTAGATCCTCACCACTTTTGGCCACCTGCCGGAGTATCCAACATGCTCTAAGGCTGTGCATTGGTATTGCATCCGCTGTACTATGAATTTTGCAGGGTCCGTTGAGCCATTCCTCCAGTACAGTTCCTTGCCCTGTAGAGGGCTTTTGCTTTTTGGTAGTTAACCCAGGTGTATTGTGATAATGCACCCTTTTATTTTGGACTGGGTTTGTATTCAGGGCCAGATTATCCCAAAATTTTATTTCGGTTTTCCAGGCGCTTTCCATCGCACAGTACTTTCGTACTATGGACACCAAGTCGGCAAAGCGTGTAATTTCGCGGCGACTTATGGCGTTGAGGATTCCCTTGTCCGTGCAATTATTGCAGAAGAATGAAATTGCGTCTTCCTCGCGGCAGTCCTTTATCCTGTTCATGACCAGTAGGAATCTGGCCCAGTAATGGTGTACTGTTTCTTCGGGCTCTTGCCTAATTTGTGATAGATCGCGTATGTTTGGGTGGGTGGGTGGAATTGAATCCGAATCCTTACCCTATCTGAGACTCAAGGGCCAAGGAGTTTCCGAACTCGAAAGTTTGGATTCTTGGATGTTTTCCGATAAATCTAGCTCGCTGCCTGATTCTAGGTTCAGGCCTTGAGTGACGTCCTCCCCTCCGTGGGTATCCGGCTTGGAGGGATCGGGAATCCGGACATAGCTAGTCCTTAAGATAGATGAAGGGTTGCCGCATTGTTCCTCCACCACTACAACGTGATGGGTGACCTGGGGAGAGTTGATCTCTCTCAGATTGGGTTTAGGCCCAATCTGATCGTGGTCTGTAGCGACTCCCAGGGCGGCGATGCGATCCAAGAGCTCGTTCAGGGAAGAGAGCTCCATTGGATCTAACTGCTCGGTGAGTTCCGAGTTGACGTGAAGATTGCTTTCGATGACCCGAGAAGTCATTGTTGGCACAGCGGCCGAACAGGCGGTCATAAGGAAACCACCTAGCCGAAGAGTTTGGCCGATAGCCAAAGCTTCCTCAGCAATAGTGCCGTCTTTAAAGCCAGGATGAGACATCCTTCCTGGGGGCGACGGCGCAGCGGAACTCTCAATGAAAGCACCAATGTCGGTGTCAAAACCGACGGATCTCGGGTAGGGGGTCCCGAACTGTGTGTCTAGGTCGGATGGTAACAGGAGGCAGGGGACACGATGTTTTACCCAGGTTCGGGCCCTCTTGATGGGGGTAAAACCCTATGTCCTGCTTGATTAATATTGATGATATGGGTAGTACAAGAGTAGATCTACCACGAGATCAGAGAGGCTAAACCCTAGAAGCTAGCCTATGGTATGATTGTATGTTGTGATTGTTGTCCTACGGACTAAAACCCTTCGGTTTATATAGACACCGGAGGGGGTTAGGGTTACACACGGTCGGTTACAAAGGAGGAGATATCCATATACGTATTGCCTAGCTTGCCTTCCACCCCAAGTAGAGTCCTATCCGGACACGAGACGAAGTCTTCAATCTTGTATCTTCATAGTCCAATAGTCCGGCTAAAGGATATAGTCCGGCTGTCCAGAGACCCCCTAATCCAGGACTCCCTCACCAGGAAAACACAATCCACAGTCTTTGGTCCAAGCTTCCGCTTCTTTGGAATTGGAACATTGACTTTTGCCAAACAACCCCATGTTCGTAGATAAGAGAGTTTTAACCTTTTCTTCTCCCATTCCTCGAATGGAGTTATCTCTTTGTTCTTTGTGGGAACTCGGTTTAGGACATGACATGTCGTCAATATCACCTCCCCCCACCATGCCTTGGAGAGACCCGATGTGTCTAACATGGCGTTAACCAAATCAGTTAGAGTATGGTTCTTTCTTTCGGCCACCCCATTTGACTGAGGTGAATAGGGAGGCGTCCTCTCATGGATTATACCATGTTCCACACAAAAAGCATCAAATTCATTGAAAAAATACTCTCCACCACGGTCGGACCTAAGCCTCTTGATTTTTCGATCAAGTTGGTTTTCCACTTCAGCTTTATAGATCTTGAAAAAGTTCAAAGCCTCATCCTTAGATTTCAGAAGATACACACGACAGTATCTAGTGGAGTCGTCAATTAATGTCATGAAATATTTATTTCCACCTTTTGTCAAAACACCATTCATTTCACATAGATCTGAATGTATGAGCTCTAGTGGTGCAAGATTTCTCGTTTCCGCAGTCGTGTGAGACTTACGAGGTTGCATAGCTTGCACACAAACTTGACACTTAGATCCCTTAACAGTGGTGAAACTAGGGATTAAGTTCAACTTCGCTAGTCGCGACATGCAACCAAAGTTAACATGGCAAAGACGTGAATGCCACACATTTGATTCACTATTGTTGCAAACATGATTAACAACTTTATTGCAAACGTCTCACAAGGATAAATGAAACAGGCCTCCTGACTCATAGCCTTTACCAACAAAGGTTCCATACTTGGATATTACAAATTTATTCGACTCAAAGACAAGCTTGTAGCCATCTCTACACAGAAGAGATCCGCTAACAAGATTTGTATTGACAGAGGGGACATAATGCACGTTCTTCAGCCGCACGATCTTCCCCGAAGTAAACTTCAGATCGACCGTGCCAACACCACGAACAGAAGCACTTAAACCGTTGCCCATCAGCGCGGTTGAAGTCCCTGCGGTCTGATAAGACGAAAACATGGAAATATCACCGCATACATGCACATTAGCACCCGTGTCAATCAACCAGTCAGGAGAATGACATACTGAAAGAATAGTGGGAAATATACCATATCCAGCATCCTTCATGTCAGTGTCTCCAATGACAACATTAGCGGTCTTGCCGCCTTTCCCAGGATGACGCTTGTCATAGCGATTAGGGCAACTAGGAGCCCAATGATCAGGATCCCCCCACACGTGACAAGCACCTTTCTTCTTGTCATTCATCTTCTTGAAGTTCATGTGTTGCACAGCCTTGTTCTTCCCATCAAACTTTGCTTTACCATCAAACTTGCCCTTGTTCTTGAACTTGTGGGGCTGGAAGTTCTTCTTCTGTACCAGATTGGCACTAGATCCTCCCTCAATACCTCGAGCATGTGTGTCCTTTGCTCTCGCCTTTTCTTCCACATCAAGAGTGCCAATGAGATCCGGAACGGAAAACTCCTGCCTCTTATGCTACAGTAAGGTAGCAAAGTTCCTCCATGAAGGAGGAAGCTTATTGATGATACCTCCGGCAACAAACTTGTCCGGTAGCATACAACTGAAGTGCTCAAGTTCTCTAGAAAATGACTGTATCTCATGAGCTTGCTCAACCACGGAGCGCTCTTCAGTCATCCTGTAATCATAGAATTGCTCCATGATGTACAACTCAGTGCCAGCATCCGAGACCCCAAACTTGGCCTCGAGTGCATCCGACATATCTTTTCCATTATCAATTGACGCATAAGCATCAATTATGTTCTCACCAAGAACACTCAAGAGAGCAGCCTTAAACAGAGTATCCATTTTCTGAAAAGCTTGTGCCTGTTGAGCATCAAGTTCTCCTTCAGGTTTGCCAAGAGTGGCGTCATAGCAACTGATGGTTTGAAACCATAAGACTGCTCTCACGCGCCACCTCTTATAGTGGATACCCTCAAACATAGGAGGTCTCATGGAAGCAGCAAAACCACTTGGTGTAAATTGCCTATAATAAGGTTTTTGGATTGTTGGAAATATGAGCAATTTACCAAATGATTTTATTAATAGAAATATTAGATAAAGCATGACTAATATAACATGGATAAAAGTAGTCATGCGATCTGACAGAGAGAAGGTAAATAACATCTTCATATATGAACTGCAACCAAACATGTCTAAAGCAGATAGTAGAACAGGTTGCATAGATAGCGTAGAACCTAACATATGTAGGACAGACACTAGAGCAAAGAACTGCGAGAGAACTTCTAACAGAAAGAGCAAGAACACGTATGGGACAGCAGCAGCAGTAGCACTGGACTTGGGGTCGGTGTCGTCGCCAGCCATGTCGTCGAGAAGGTTGTCAACATCGGGGAAGAAGTCGTCGTCGGGGAAGTAGTTGTCGGAGTCCGGGGCGTCCGTGACAAAGAAGTCAGTAGTCGCGCTGAGCGCTCCCCAAAAACCTTATCACCCTTCTCCCGTACAGGACTCAAAAGGTGCGGTTTCGGAGGCCTACTGTCCCGACCCGCGGTGCACGCCGTAAGCAGGGATGGGGAAGAACGTAGCAGCAGCGCAGTGCTCAGGAACTTGTGGCGAGAGGAAGAAGAGGTTCTGGTGCGTCTCTCTGGGATGAGCGACCTCCCTTTTATAGGCGCAAGAGAAGGAGGCGAGAGGGCAGCGACGGGAGGCGAAACGAAGAGACGGAGATGAAGCGAATAGTCAGCAGCCAAAGAGTTGCACCGTTCGCATTCGAACTCCACTTCCACAAAAACTTTTCAGCTTCCGTGTGACCTTTCGTATACCCGTAGTGCGTGGCAAAAATTTAGACATCGGCTCATTCCCGCAACCCGCGGCGCGCCGTGACAAGGCGTGGCGAGGCGGGCGGCGGAGGAAGAGCGCGCGTGGATGTCCCTCTTGTTCTCATACTCATACTAGTGGGGAAAGAACCTCCCTTATAAAGAGGTCCAACTCCCTCTAAACTAGCAATGTGGGACTAAACTTTAGTTCCACCTCTTGCCTTGCACGAATGGGCTGCGTGGGCCTCTACGATTTATTAAGAATTTCTGAAACTACTATTGGGCTAGGCCCAAAGTAGACAAAATTCCAGCAATCTAGTCCTATCTAGAGAAGAACTTGTTGTATCCAACCATTTGATTATAGTGGAAGAAGATTTGGATGGCTTTGACCCATGGTTGTTAGCTCAGCTTGAGGATTTTTCACTTAAAATACTAGTGTTCATCTCTCCTCATTTTCTATTGTTGTTATATGTATTATTTTGCTTGGCACCAGACACATCTAAGATGGATGTCTTAGGTACAGCGCTGCTGGAGAAACTTACTTGAAGTATTAAGTTTCGTCCTAAGTTTTGGTTGGCAAAACTTACTCCATATTGTCATAAGGTTGACTTACTCCATATCATCATAAGTTTACTGTTTGATGACTAAGCAATGATCCGTGAGTTCGTTACATAGAGGTGATGATGAAGTTACTTTAATATAGTTGTAGCATTTCCAGATCACTGTTAATTGTGTGCTAATTCCTCCCCAAGAGAACTATGCACCATTATTCGATAAATCAAGAAATGCTTTTTCTCGTTGTTTCTTGTAGAAATACAAATGAAAAAGATACAAGGGTATTCAAAAAACATAAATCCCGTCAACAATACTTGTGAAACATTTAATTATATATTGTAATGTATTAGCATAATTTTTGGATTAACTCGGTTAATCATGGCAACCAAGATCAATTGTTGGAGTACAATAATATTCTAATTCTGAGTTTATTCTCATATTCTATCAAAGGGGTTTGTGACCATTGTAGAAATTATGAGAAATATCTTATCCAAAAGAAAAAATACCAAATTTCAGAATTTACGTTCTATTCATTCAATATTTATTCTTTCGGAAGACTTTTTTTGCATCTGCATTATCTATCACATATAGATGTTCCTCTCCTAGAAATCTTGATTCCACTCCGTCAATGTCATTGTAGAGATGTTCCATCTTTGCACCGAACCAGAATAATTATATTACTTGAATGAAATCCATTTTTATTTTTTAAAAAGAAAATAAATATACTATTCTAGTATTAAAAAAACGTGATCCATGGGAGCATGAGGAACTGACCATGAGCCTTTTTCCATAAGTACACTAACCTACCAAAAAATGACAATACATGTCGAAAGATTATCCGTTCTTCTAATCCTTAAAAAATAAGAGAAATGCTACTGCAATCATGAAATAAAATTGACTATGGATTGTGATGTCAATACTATGTCATATAGGTGACTATATTCTTATTACATGACATGAAACTACATATCAGAGAGACTGTGCCTCCACTAAGCTAGAGCTAAGGAGTGGCAATAAACGATGAGAGAGTTAAAAGGGGAATATATTAAAAAACACGAGCACCGTTTCAAAACCAGTTTTGGATTGTATTTCTTGATCATCTGGCCAAAACAAAGGAACATAAACTTGTGTTCTAATGATTAATAAGCATGTGCCAAATGTGAGGAGAAACTATAGGGTCAATGGGTTTGGTATCCTATCATATATACCTAAGATACTCATCCCCACTATCATTTATTTTACTATGCAGTCCATCCACCTCAGCATAGTGACACGTCAACAACTTATGCCTATGCATGATGTCGGGCCATGTCTTCTGTTGCTGCTACCTCTTGAGCACTGCGTTGGTTTTCCCTTGAAGAGAAAAGGGTGATGCAGTAAAGTAGCGTAAGTATTTCCCTCAGTTTTTGAGAACCAAGGTATCAATCGAGTAGGAGACTACACGCAGGTCCCTCTTACCTACACAAACAAATAAGAACCTCGCAACCAACGCGAGAAAGGGGTTGTCATTCCCTTCACAGTCACTTACGAGAGTGAGATCTGATAGAGATAATAATAATAAGATAAATATTTTTATGATATAGATTGAAAGTAAAGATTGCGGAATAAAATAGAATAGAAACTTATATGATAAAAGATAGACCCGGGGGCCATAGGTTTCACTAGTGGCTTCTCTCAAGATAGCATAAGTATGGGTGAACAAATTGCTGTCGAGCAATTGATAGAAAAGTGCATAATTATGAGAATATCTAGGCATGATCATGTATATAGGCATCACGTCCGCGACAAGTAAACCGAAACGATTCTGCATCTACTGCTACTACTCCACACATCGACCGCTATCCAGCATGCATCTAGAGTATTAAGTTCATAAGAACATAGTAATGCATTAAGCAAGATGACATGATGTAGAGGGATAAACTCAAGCAATATGATATAAACCCCATCTTTTTATCCTCGATGGAAACAATACAATACGTGCCTTGCTGCCCCTGCTGTCACTGGGAAAGGACGCCGCAAGATTGAACCCAAAGCTAAACACTTCTCCCATTGCAAGAAAGATCAATCTAGTAAGCCAAACCAAACTGATAATTCGAAGAGACTTGCAAAGATAATTAAATCATACATATAAGAATTCAGAGAAGAACCAAATATTGTTCATAGATAATCTTGATCATAAACCCATAATTCATCGGATCTCGACAAACACACCGCAAAAAGAGTTACATCGAATAGCCCTGTTCAAGAATTCATCCGAGTAACCAGTTAACTTGCCGATTAATCCCTACTCATAGGGTCACCGATTAGCCGATAAACTGATAAATCGTCCGATTAATTTATTAAATGGCCGATTAACTTGCCGATCAGCCTATTAATCCCCTACTCGCCAGCCAACCGAGCAGTTACCAGTTAACGATTTCCTCAACAATGTCGAATAGATCTCCAAGAAGATCGAGGAGAACTTTGTATTGAGATCTAAAGAGAGAGAAGAAGTCATCTAGCTAATAATTATGGACCCGAAGGTCTAAGGTAAACTACTCACACATCATCGGAGAGGCTATGGTGTTGATGTAGAAGCCCTCCATGATTGATTCCCCCTCCGGCGGAGCTCCGAAAAAGGCCCCAAGATGGGATCTCTTGGGTACAGAAGGTTGCGGCGGTGGAAATAGAGTTTCGTGGTGCTCCTGGATGTTTTCCGGGTATATGGATATATATATACATAGGAGGAAGAAGTAGGTCGGTGGAGCTGCGAGGGGCCCACGAGGGTGGGGGCGCGCCTAGGGGGGCAGGCGTGCCTCCCTGCCTCATGGCTCCCTCGTTTCTTTCTTGACGTCCACTCCAAGTCCCCTGGATCACGTTTGTTGCAAAAATAACTCTCTCAAAGGTTTCATTCTGTTTGGATTCCGTTTGATATTCCTTTTCTGTGAAACACTAAAATAGGCAAAAAAGCAACAATTTGCACTGGGCCTTGGGTTAGTAGGTTAGTCCCAAAAATCATATAGAAGTGTATAAATAAGCTCATTAACATCCAAAACAGATAATATAATAGCATGGAACAATCAAAAATTACAGATACGTTGGAGACATATCAGTTGCCAGCGTGTAGATTGAGCCCTTTTGTTTCCAATGGTAAACTACGCAACCCATCAACACCTCTCTCCCTTTAATAGTGGAGAAACAATGATTGTTTCCTCGAGCCATTGGACCATCCTTCAGAAATCTTTTCTCCTATCAATAGTATGGCACGGTGGCTAGGAAGCCATCACTACGCCAGATGCTCCTCCTGCACAACCGATAGTCCATCTCGCCTCTTTGGTACTCTAGGATTTTCTCGGGCCTACCTCCCCTTGTCGGTGTGGTGCCTGCGTCATCGAGATGGTGTATGTGGTGCCCTGGTCCTCCCCCTCCTTATTTTAGTTCCGGTTAAGGTATCTTCAGCATAAGTTCCTACGCCAGCTGAAGCATCTTCGTGCGTCCATACAGGCGTCAACTACCTCCCTAGGACATATGTGTTGGTTGCACAAACACAATAAACCCGCACCAAAAGTGGGTCTCCTCCTATAGATGCAATTGTGGCTGCCTCGCCTCAACCCCAGGTCACGGCAAGCCCCGACCACTATGCAAAGACGTTTTTGCTGCATACTCCAGCTAAGTTGTGCATTTTTTCCTTTTAAAAATTTTCAGATAATGAAGCTTTCCATAGTGAAGTGTCAATCATGAGTTATCAAGATTAGTTTATTGGGTAACGTAGTAATTTCAAAAAAAATCCTACGCACACGCAAGATCATGGTGATGCATAGCAACCAGAGGGGAGAGTGTGATCTACGTACCCTTGTAGACCGACAGCGGAAGCGTTAGCACAACGCGGTTGATGTAGTCGTACGTTTTCACGGCCCGACCGATCAAGCACCGAAACTACGGCACCTCCGAGTTTTAGCACACATTAAGCTCGATGACGATCCCCGGACTCCGATCCAGCAAAGTGTCGGGGAAGAGTTCCGTCAGCACGATGGCGTGGTGACGATCTTGATGTACTACCGTCGCAGGGCTTCGCCTAAGCACCGCTACAATATTATCGAGGATTATGGTGGAAGGGGGCACCGCACACGGCTAAGAATATGATCACGTGGATCAACTTGTGTGTCTAGGGGTGCCCCCTGCCTCCGTATATAAAGGTTCAAGGGGGAGGTGCGGCCGGCCAGGAGGAGGGCGAGCCAGGAGGAGTCCTACTCCCACCGGGAGTAGGATTTGTTGGGGAACGTAGTAATTTCAAAAAAATTCCTACGCACACGCAAGATCATGGTGATGCATAGCAACGAGAGGGGAGAGTGTGATCTACGTACCCTTGTAGATCGATAGCGGAAGCGTTAGCACAACGCGGTTGATGTAGTCGTACGTCTTCACGGCCCGACCGATCAAGCACCGAAACTACGGCACCTCCGAGTTTTAGCACACGTTCAGCTCGATGACGATCCCCGGACTCCAATCCAGCAAAGTGTCGGGGAAGAGTTCCGTCAGCACGACGACGTGGTGACGATCTTGATGTGCTACTGTCGCAGGGCTTCGCCTAAGCACCGCTACAATATTATCGAGGACTATGGTGGCAGGGGGCGCCGCACACGGCTAAGAATATGATCACGTGGATCAACTTGTGTGTCTCTGGGGTGCCCCTGCCTCCGTATATAATGGTTCAAGAGAGGAGGAGGCCGGCCGGCCCCTATGGCGCGCCAAGGAGGAGTCCTCCTCCTAGTAGGAGTAGGACTCCTACTAGGAGGGGGAAGAAGTGGGGAGGGAGAAGGAAAGGGGGGCGCCGCCCCCCCTCTCCTAGTCCAATTCGGACCAGGGGGGAGGAGGCGTGCGGCCCACCTTTGGCTGCCCCTCTCTCTCTCCACTAAGGCCCATATGGCCCATTACTTCTCCCGGGGGGGGTTCGGGTAACCCTCCGGCTCTCCGGTTTTCTCCGAAATCATCCGGAACACTTCCGGTGTCCGAATATAGCCGTCCAATATATCAATCTTTATGTCTCGACCATTTCGAGACTCCTCGTCATGTCCGTGATCAAATCCGGGACTCCGAACAACCTTCGGTACATCAAAACGTATAAACTCATAATATAACTGTCATCGAAACCTTAAGCGTGCGGACCCTACGGGTTCAAGAACAATGTAGACATGACCGAGACATGTCTCCAGTCAATAACCAATAGCGGGACCTAGATGCCCATATTGGCTCCTACATATTCTACGAAGATCTTTATCGGTCAGACCGCATAACAACATACGTTGTTCCCTTTGTCATCGGTATGTTACTTGCCCGAGATTCGATCGTTGGTATCCAATACCTAGTTCAATCTCGTTACCGGCAAGTCTCTTTACTCGTTCTGTAACACATCATCTCGCAACTAACTCATTAGTTGCATTGCTTGCAAGGCTTAAGTGATGTGCATTACCGAGAGGGCCCAGAGATACCTCTCCGACGATCGGAGTGACAAATCCTATTCTCGAAATACGTCAACCCAACATGTACCTTTGGAGACACCTGTAGAGCACCTTTATAATCACCCAGTTACGTTGTGGCGTTTGGTAGCACACAAAGTGTTCCTCCGGCACACGGGAGTTACATAATCTCATAGTCATAGGAACATGTATAAGTCATGAAGAAAGCAATAGCAACATACTAAACGATCGGGTGCTAAGCTAATGGAATGGGTCATGTCAATCAGATCATCCAACTAATGATGTGATCCCGTTAATCAAATAACAACTCTTTGTCAATGGTTAGGAAACATAACCATCTTTGATTAACGAGCTAGTTAAGTAGAGGCATACTAGTGACACTCTGTTTGTCTATGTATTCACACATGTATTATGTTTCCGGTTAATACAATTCTAGCATGAATAATAAACATTTATCATGATATAAGGAAATTAATAATAACTTTATTATTGCCTCTAGGGCATATTTCCTTCAGTCTCCCACTTGCACTAGAGTCAATAATCTAGATTACACAGTAATGATTCTAACACCCATGGAGCTTTGGTGCTGATCATGTTTTGCTCGTGGAAGAGGCTTAGTCAACGGGTCTGCTACATTCAGCTCCGTATGTATCTTGCAAATCTCTATGTCTCCCACCTGGACTAGATCCCAGATGGAATTGAAGCGTCTCTTGATGTGCATGGTTCTCTTGTAAAATCTGGATTCCTTTGCCAAGGCAATTGCACCAGTATTGTCACAAAAGATTTTCATTGGACCCGATGCACTAGGTATGACACCTAGATCGGATATGAACTCCTTCATCCAGACTCCTTCGTTTGCTGCTTGTGAAGCAGCTATGTACTCCGCTTCACATGTAGATCCCGCCACGACGCTTTGTTTTGAACTGCACCAACTGACAGCTCCACCGTTTAATGTAAACACGTATCCGGTTTGCGATTTAGAATCGTCTGGATCAGTGTCAAAGCTTGCAACAACGTAACCGTTTACAATGAGCTCTTTGTCACCTCCATATACGAGAAACATATCCTTAGTCCTTTTCAGGTATTTCAGGATGTTCTTGACCGCTGTCCAGTGATCCACTCCTGGATTACTTTGGTACCTCCTTGCTAAACTTATAGCAAGGCACACATCAGGTCTGGTACACAGCATTGCATACATGATAGAGCCTATGGCTGAAGCATAGGGAACATCTTTCATTTTCTCTCTATCTTCTGTAGTGGTCGGGCATTGAGTCTAACTCAACTTCACACCTTGTAACACAGGAAAGAACCCTTTCTTTGCTTGATCCATTTTGAACTTCTTCAAAATCTTGTCAAGGTATGTGCTTTGTGAAAGTCCAATTAAGCGTTTTGATCTATCTCTATAGATCTTTATGCCAAATATGTAAGGAGCTTCACTGAGGTCTTTCATTGAAAAACTCTTATTCAAGTATCCCTTTATGCTATCCAGAAATTCTATATCATTTCCGATCAGTAATATGTCATCCACATACAATATCAGAAATGCTACAGAGCTCCCACTCACTTTCTTGTAAATACAGGCTTCTCCGAAAGTCTGTATAAAACCAAATGCTTTGATCACACTATCAAAGCGTTTATTCCAACTCCGAGAGGCTTGCACCGGTCCATAAATGGATCGCTGGAGCTTGCACACTTTGTCAGCTCCTTTTGGATCGACAAAACCTTCCGGTTGCATCATATACAACTCTTCTTCCAGAAATTCATTCAGGAATGCAGTTTTAACATCCATCTGCCAAATTTCATAATCATAAAATGCGGCAATTGCTAACATGATTCAGACAGACTTAAGCATCGCTACGGGTGAGAAGGTCTCATCGTAGTCAACCCCTTGAACTTGCCGAAACCATTTTGCGACAAGTCGAGCTTTGTAGACAGTAATATTACCGTCAGCGTCAGTCTTCTTCTTGAAGATCCATTTATTCTCAATTGCTTGCCGATCATTGGGCAAGTCAACCAAAGTCCATACTTTGTTCTCATACATGGATCCCATCTCGGATTTCATGGCTTCAAGCCATTTCGCGGAATCTGGGATCACCATCGCTTCTTCATAGTTCGTAGGTTCATCATGATCTAGTAGCATGACTTCCAGAACAGGATTACCGTACCACTCTGGTGCGGATCTTACTCTGGTTGATCTACGAGGCTCAGTAGTAACTTGATCTGAAATTTCATGATTATCATCATTAAATTCCTCACTAATTGGTGTAGGTATCGCAGAAACCGGTTTCTGTGATGAACTACTTTCCAATAAGGGAGCAGGTACAGTTACCTCATCAAGTTCTACTTTCCTTCCACTCACTTCTTTCGAGAGAAACTCCTTCTCTAGAAAGGATCCATTCTTAGCAACGAATGTCTTGCCTTCGAATCTGTGATAGAAGGTGTACCCAACAGTCTCCTTTGGGTATCCTATGAAGACACATTTCTCCGATTTGGGTTCGAGCTTATCAGGTTGAAGTTTTTCACATAAGCATCGCAGCCCCAAACTTTAAGAAACGACAACTTTGGTTTATTGCCAAACCATAGTTCATAAGGCGTCGTCTCAACGGATTTCGATGGTGCCCTATTTAACGTGAATGCGTCCGTCTCTAAAGCATAACCCCAAAACGATAGCGGTAAATCAGTAAGAGACATCATAGATCGCACCATATCTAGTAAAGTACGATTACGACGTTCGGACACACCATTACGCTGTGGTGTTCCGGGTGGCGTGAGTTGCGAAACTATTCCGCATTGTTTCAAATATACACCAAACTCGTAACTCAAATATTCTCCTCCACGATCAGATCGTAGAAACTTTATTTTCTTGTTACGATGATTTTCAACTTCACTCTGAAATTCTTTGAACTTTTCAAATGTTTCAGACTTATGTTTCATTAAGTAGATATACCCATATCTGCTTAAGTCATCTCTGAAGGTGAGAAAATAACGATATCCGCCACGAGCCTCAATATTCATCGGACCACATACATCTGTATGTATGATTTCCAACAAATCTGTTGCTCTCTCCATAGTACCGGAGAACGGTGTTTTAGTCATCTTGCCCATGAGGCACGGTTCGCAAGTACCAAGTGATTCATAATCAAGTGGTTCCAAAAGCCCATTAGTATGGAGTTTCTTCATGCGCTTTATACCGATATGACCTAAACAGTAGTGCCACAAATAAGTTGCACTATCATTATCAACTCTGCATCTTTTGGCTTCAACATTATGAATATGTGCGTTACTACTATCGAGATTCATGAAAAATAGACCACTCTTCAAAGGTGCATGACCATAAAAGATATTACACATATAAATAGAACAACCATTATTCTCTGATTTAAATGAATAATCGTCTCGCATTAAACAAGATCCAGATATAATGTTCATGCTCAACGCAGGCACCAAATAACAATTATTTAGGTCTAATACTAATTCAGAAGGTAGATGTAGAGGTAGCGTGCCGACCGCGATCACATCGACTTTGGAACCATTTCCCACGCGCATCGTCACCTCGTCCTTTGCCAGTGTTCGCTTAATCCGTAGTCCCTGTTTCGAGTTGCAAATATTAGCAACAGAACCAGTATCAAATACCCAGGTGCTACTGCGAGCTCTAGTAAGGTACACATCAATAACATGTATATCGCATATAACTTTGTTCACCTTGCCAGCCTTCTTATCCGCCAAATACTTGGGGCAGTTCCGCTTCCAGTGACCAGTCTTCTTGCAGTAGAAGCACTCAGTTTCAGGCTTAGGTCCAGACTTGGGTTTTTTCTCTTGAGCAGCAACTTGCTTGCTGTTCTTCTTGAAGTTCCCCTTCTTCTTCCCTTTGCCCTTTTTCTTGAAACTAGTGGTCTTGCTGACCATCAACACTTGATGCTCCTTTTTGATTTCTACCTCCGCAGCTTTCATCATTGCGAAGAGCTCGGGAATAGTCTTATTCATCCCTTGCATATTATAGTTCATCACGAAGCTCTTGTAGCTTGGTGGCAGTGATTGGAGAATTCTGTCAATGACGCAATCATCTGGAAGATTAACTCCCATCTGAATCAAGTGATTATTATACCCAGACATTTTGAGTATATGCTCACTGACAGAACTGTTCTCCTCCATCTTGCAGCTATAGAACTTATTGGAGACTTCATATCTCTCAATCCGGGCATTTGCTTGAAATATTAACTTCAACTCCTGGAACATCTCATATGCTCCATGACGTTCAAAACGTCGTTGAAGTCCTGATTCTAAGCCGTAAAGCATGGCACACTGAACTATCGAGTAGTCATCAGCTTTGCTTTGCCAGACATTCATAACATCTGGTGTTGCTCCAGCAGCAGGCCTGGCACCCAGCGGTGCTTCCAGGACGTAATTCTTCTGTGCAGCAATGAGGATAATCCTCAAGTTACGGACCCAGTCCGTGTAATTGCTACCATCATCTTTCAACTTTGCTTTCTCAAGGAACACATTAAAATTCAACGGAACAACAGCACGGGCCATCTATCTACAATCAAACATACATAAGCAAGATACTATCAGGTACTAAGTTCATAAATTTAAGTCAATTAATCAAATTTACTTAAGAACTCCCACTTAGATAGACATCCCTCTGATCCTCTAAGTGATCACGTGATCCAAATCAACTAAACAGTAACTGATCATCATGTGAAATGGAGTAGTTTTCAATGGTGAACATCGCTATGTTGATCATATCCACTATATGATTCACGCTCGACCTTTCGGTCTCCAGTGTTCCGAGGCCATATCTGCATATGCTAGGCTCGTCAAGTTTAACCTGAGTATTCTGCGTGTGCAAAACTGGCTTGCACCCGTTGTAGATGGACGTAGAGCTTATCACACCCGATCATCACGTGGTGTCTGGGCACGACGAACTTTGGCAACGGTGCATACTCAGGGAGAACACTTCTTGATAATTTAGTGAGAGATCATCTTATAATGCTACCGTTAATCAAAGCAAGATAAGATGCATAAAAAGATAAACATCACATGCAATCAATATAAGTGATATGATATGCATCATCATCTTGTGCTTGTGATCTCCATCTCCAAAGCACCGTCATGATCACCATCGTCACCTGCGCGACACCTTGATCTCCATCGTAGCATCGTTGTCGTCTTGCCAATCTTATTCTTCCACGACTACCGCTACCGCTTAGAGATAAAGTAAAGCATTACAGCGCAATTGCATTGCATACAATAAAGCGAAAACCATATGGCTCCTGCCAGTTGCCGATAACTCGGTTACAAAACATGATCATCTCATACAATAAAATTTAGCATCATGTCTTGACCATATCACATCACAACATGCCCTGCAAAAACAAGTTAGACGTCCTCTACTTTGTTTGTTGCAAGTTTTACGTGGCTGCTACGGGCTTAAGCAAGAACCAATCTTACCTATGCATCAAAACCACAACGATAGTTTGTCAAGTTGATGTCGTTTTAACCTTTGCAAGGACCGGGCGTAGCCACACTCGGTTCAACTAAAGTTGGAGAAACAGTCGCCCGCAAGCCACGTCGGGAGAACCGGTCTCGCGTAAGCGTACGCGTAATGTCGGTCCGGGCCGCTTCATCCAACAATACCGCCGAACCAAAGTATGACATGCTGGTAGGAAGTATGACTTATATCGCCCACAACTCACTTGTGTTCTACTCGTGCATATAACATAAAACTATAAAACCTAGGCTCGGATGCCACTGTTGGGGAATGTAGTAATTTCAAAAAATTTCCTACGCACACGCAAGATCATGGTGATGCATAGCAACGAGAGGGGAGAGTGTTGTCTACGTACCCTCGTAGACCGAAGCGGAAGCGTTGACGCAACGTAGAGGAAGTAGTCGTACGTCTTCCCGGTCCAACCGATCCAAGCACCGTTACTCCGGCACCTCCGAGTTCTTGATGCACGTACAGCTTGATGACGCACCCCGGGCTCCGATCCAGCAAAGCTTCGGGGAGGAGTTTCGTCAGCACGACGGCATGGTGACGATCTTGATGTTTAACCGTCGCAGGGCTTCGCCTAAGCACCGCTACAATATGATCGAGGTGTAATATCGTGGAGGGGGGCACCGCACACGGCTAAGGAACGATCACGAAGATCAACTTGTGTGTTCTAGGGTGCCCCCCTGCCCCGTATATAAAGGAGCCAAGGGGAGGGGGCGGCCGGCCAAGGAGGGGCGCGCCAGGGGGGAGTCCTACTCCTACCGGGAGTAGGACTCCCTTCTTTCCTAGTTGGAGAAGGAGAAGAGGGGAAAGAGGAGGAAGAGGGGAAGGAAAGGGGGGCGCCGCCCCCTTCCCTTATCCTATTCGGACTAGGAAGGGGAGGGGCGCGTGGCCACCTCCTGCCTCCTTCTCTCTTCTCCCTCAAGGCCCATGTAGGCCCAATAACCCCCCGGGGGGTTCCAGTAACCCCCCGGTACTCCGGTAAAATGCCGGTTTCACCCGGAACGATTCCGATGTCCAAATATAGGCTTCCAATATACCGATCTTTATGTCTCGACCATTTCGAGACTCCTCGTCATCTCCATGATCACATCCGGGACTCCGAACAACCTTCGGTACATCAAAATACATAAACTCATAATGAAACTGTCATCGTAACTTTAAGCGTGCGGACCCTACGGTTCGAGAACAATGTAGACATGACCGAGACACGTCTCCGGTCAATAACCAATAGCGGGACCTGGAAGCCCATATTTGCTCCTACATATTCTACGAAGATCTTTATCAGTCAGACCGCATAACAACATACGTTGTTCCCTTTGTCATCAGTATGTTACTTGCCCGAGATTCGATCGTCGGTATCCAATACCTAGTTCAATCTCGTTACTGGCAAGTCTCTTTACTCGTTCTGTAATACATCATCCCGCAACTAACTCATTCGTTGCAATGCTTGCAAGGCTTAAGTGATGTGCATTACCGATAGGGCCCAGAGATACCTCTCCGACGATCGGAGTGACAAATTCTAATCTCGAAATACGTCAACCCAACATGTACCTTTGGAGACACCTGTAGAGCACCTTTATAATCACCCAGTTACGTTGTGACGTTTGGTAGCACACAAAGTGTTCCTCCGGCACACGGGAGTTACATAATCTCATAGTCATAGGAACATGTATAAGTCATGAAGAAAGCAATAGCAACATACTAAACGATCGGGTGCTAAGCTAATGGAATGGGTCATGTCAATCAGATCATTCAACTAATGATGTGATCCCGTTAATCAAATGACAACTCTTTGTCCATGGTTAGGAAACATAACCATCTTTGATTAAGGAGCTAGTCAAGTAGAGGCATACTAGTGACACTCTGTTTGTCTATGTATTCACACATGTATTATGTTTCCGGTTAATACAATTCTAGCATGAATAATAAACTTTTATCATGATATAAGGAAATAAGTAATAACCTTATTATTGCCTCTAGGGCATATTTCCTTCAGTATCAGAGCCTAGGTTTTATGTGTTGATGTTATATGCACGAGTAGAACACATGTGAGTTGCGGGCGATATAAGTCATACTGCTTACCAGCATGTCATACTTTGGTTCGGCGGTATTGTTGGATGAAGCGGCCCGGACCGACATTACGCGTATGCTTACGTGAGACCGGTTCTCCCGACGTGCTTTGCACAAAGGTGGCTAGCGGGTGTCAGTTTCTCTAACTTTAGTTGAACCGAGTGTGGCTACGCCCGTTCCTTGCGAAGGTTAAAACAGCACCAACTTGACAAACTATCGTTGTGGTTTGGATGCGTAGGTAAGATTGGTTCTTACTTAAGCCCGTAGCAGCCACGTAAAACTTGCAACAACAAAGTAGAGGACGTCTAACTTGTTTTTGCAGGGCATGTTGTGATGTGATATGGTCAAGACATGATGCTAAATTTTATTGTATGAGATGATCATGTTCTGTAACCAAGTTATCGGCAACTGGCAGGAGCCATATGGTTGTCGCTTTATTGTATGCAATGCAATTGCGCTGTAATGCTTTACTTTATCACTAAGCGGTAGCGATAGTCATGGAAGCATAAGATTGGCGAGATGACAACGATGCTACGATGGTGATCAAGGTGTCATGCCGGTGACGATGGTGATCATGACGGTGCTTCGAAGATGGAGATCACAAGCACAAGATGATGATGGCCATATCATGTCACTTATATTGATTGCATGTGATGTTTATCTTTTATGCATCTTATCTTGCTTTTGTTTGATGGTAGCATTTTAAGATGATCTCTCACTAATTATCAAGAAGTGTTCTCCCTGAGTATGCACCGTTGCGAAAGTTCTTCGTACTGAGACACCACGTGATGATCGGGTGTGATAGGCTCTACGTTCAAATACAACGGGTGCAAAACAGTTGCACACGCGGAATACTCAGCTTATACTTGACGAGCCAAGCATATACAGATATGGCCTCGGAACACGGAGACCGAAAGGTCGAGCGTGAATCATATAGTAGATATGATCAACATAGTGATGTTCACCAATGAAACTACTCCATCTCACGTGATGATCGGACATGGTTTAGTTGATTTGGATCACGTAATCACTTAGAAGATTAGAGGTATGTCTATCTAAGTGGGAGTTCTTTAGTAATATGATTAATTGAACCTAAATTTATCGTGAACTTAGTACCTGATAGTATCTTGCTTGTTTATGTTTGATTGTAGATAGATGGCCCGTGCTGTTGTTCCGTTGAATTTTAATGCGTTCCTTGAGAAAGCAAAGTTGAAAGATGATGGTAGCAATTACACGGACTGGGTCCGTAACTTGAGGATTATCCTCATTGCTGCACAGAAGAATTACGTCCTGGAAGCACCGCTGGGTGCCAGGCCTGCTGCTGGAGCAACACCAGATGTTATGAATGTCTGGCAGAGCAAAGCTGATGACTACTCGATAGTTCAGTGTGCCATGCTTTACGACTTAGAATTGGGACTTCAACGACGTTTTGAACGTCATGGAGCATATGAGATGTTCCAGGAGTTGAAGTTAATATTTCAAGCAAATGCCCGGATTGAGAGATATGAAGTCTCCAATAAGTTCTATAGCTGCAAGATGGAGGAGAACAGTTCTGTCAGTGAGCATATACTCAAAATGTCTGGGTATAATAATCACTTGATTCAAATGGGAGTTAATCTTCCAGATGATTGCGTCATTGACAGAATTCTCCAATCACTGCCACCAAGCTACAAGAGCTTCGTGATGAACTATAATATGCAAGGGA
>NC_053027.1:556556383-556666082 GCF_003073215.2 Triticum urartu | reverse complement strand
CCTGTAGAGCTCCTTTATAATCACCCAGTTACGTTGTGACGTTTGGTAGCACACAAAGTGTTCCTCCGGTAAACGGGAGTTGCATAATCTCATAGTCATAGGAACATGTATAGGTCATGAAGAAAGCAATAGCAACATACTAAACGATCGAGTGCTAAGCTAATGGAATGGGTCAAGTCAATCACATCATTCTCCTAATGATGTGATCCCGTTAATCAAATAACAACTCTTTGTCTATGGTTAGGAAACATAACCATCTTTGATTAACGAGCTAGTTAAGTAGAGGCATACTAGTGACACTCTGTTTGTCTATGTATTCACACATGTATTATGTTTCCGGTTAATACAATTCTAGCATGAATAATAAACATTTATCATGAAATAAGGAAATAAATAATAACTTTATTATTGCCTCTAGGGCATATTTCCTTCAGTCTCCCACTTGCACTATAGTCAATAATCTAGTTCACATCGCCATGTGATCTAACATCAATAGTTCACATCTTTATGTGGTTAACACCCATAGTTCACATCGATATGTGACCTACACCCAAAGGGTTTACTAGAGTCAGTAATCTAGTTCACATTGCTATGTGATTAACACCCAAAGAGTACTAAGGTGTGATCATGTTTTGCCTGTGAGAGAAGTTTAGTCAACGGGTCTGCCATATTCAAATCCGTAAGTATTTTGCAACTTTCTATGTCTACAATGCTTTAGACGGAGCTACTTTAGCTAATTGCTCCCACTTTCAATATGTATCCAGATGAAGACTAAGAGTCATCCGGATCAGTGCCAAAACTTGTATCGACGTAACCCTTTTACGACGAACCTTTTGTCACCTCCATAATCGAGAAACATATCCTTATTCCACTAAGGATAATTTTTGACCGCTGTCCAGTGATCTACTCCTAGATCACTATTGTACGCCCTTGCCAAAATTAGTGTAGGGTATACAATAGGTCTGGTACACAGCATGGCATACTTTATAGAACCTATGGCCAAGGCATAGGGAATGACTTTCATTCTCATTCTATTTTCTGCCGTGGTCGGGCTTTGAGTCTTACTCAATTTCACACCTTGTAACACAGGCAAGAATTCTTTCTTTGACTGTTCCATTTTGAACTACTTCAAAATCTTGTCAAGGTATGTACTCGTTGAAAAAAAACTATTCAAGCTTCTTGATCTATCTCTATAGATCTTGATGCTCAATATGTAAGCAGCTTCACCGAGGTTTTATTTGACAAAATCCTTTCAAACACTCATTTATGCTTTGCAGAATTATTCTACATTATTTCCGATCAACAATATGGCATACACATATACTTATTAGAAATGATGTAGTGCTCCCACTCACTTTCTTGTAAATACAGGTTTCACCGCAAGTCTGTATAAAACTATATGCTTTGATCAACTTATCAAAGCGTATATTCCAACTCCGAGATGCTTGCACCAGTCCATAGATGGATCGCTGGAGTTTGCATATTTTGTTAGCACCTTTAGGATTGACAAAACCTTCTGGTTGCATCATATACAACTCTTCTTCAAATCCATTAAGGAATGTAGTTTTGTTTATCCATTTGCCAGATTTCATAAAAATGCGGCAATTGCTAACATGATTTGGACAGACTTAAGCATCGCTACAAGTGAGAAAATTTCATCGTAGTCAACACCTTGAACTTTGTCAAAAACCTTTTTCGACAAGTCTAGCTTTGTAGATAGTAACACTACTATCAGCGTCCGTCTTCCTCTTGAAGATCCATTTATTTTCTATGGCTTGCCGATCATCGGGCAAATCCATCAAAGTCCATACTTTGTTCTCATACATGGATCATATCTCAGATTTCATAGCCTCAAACCATTTCGTGGAATCTGGGCGCATCATCGCTTCCTCATAGTTCGCAAGTTCGTCATGGTCTAGTAACATGACTTCCAGAATAGGATTACCGTACCACTCTGGTGCGGATCTCACTTTGGTTTACCTACGAGATTTGGTAGTAACTTGATCTGAAGTTACATGATCATCATCATTAGCTTCCTCACTAATTGGTGTAGTAGTCACAAGAACAGATTTCTGTGATGAACTACTTTCCAATGAGGGAGAAGGTACAATTACCTTATCAAGTTTTCTACTTTCCTCCCACTCACTTCTTTCGAGAGAAACTCCTTCTCTAGAAAGGATCCATTCTTAGCAACGAATGTCTTGCCTTCGGATCTGTGATAGAAGGTGTACGCAACATTTTCTTTTGGGTATCCTATGAAGACGCACTTCTCCGATTTGGGTTTGATCTTATCAGGTTGAAACTTTTTCACGTAAGCATTGCAACCTCAAACTTTAAGAAACGACAGCTTAGGTTTCTTGCCAAACCATAGTTCATACGGTGTCATTTTCAACGGATTTAGATGGTGCCCTATTTAACGTGAATGCGGCTGTCTCTAATGCATAACCCCAAAACGATAGTGGTAGATCGGTAAGAGACATCATAGGTCGCACCATATCTAATAAAGTATGGTTATGACGTTCGCACACACCATTACATTGTGGTGTTCCAGGTGGCGTGAGTAGTGAAACTATTTCACATTGTTTTTAACTGAAGGCCAAACTCGTAACTCAAATACTCTTCTCTACGATCAGATCGTAGAAACTTTATTTTCTTGTTACGATGATTTTTCACTTCACTCTGAAATTCTTTGAACTTTTCAAATGTTTCAGACTTATGTTTCATCAAGTAGATATACTTATATCTGCTCAAATAATCTGTGAAGATTAGAAAATAATGATACCTGTCGCGAGCCTCAATATTCATCGGACCACATACATCAGTATGTATGATTTCCAACAAATCTATTGCTCGCTCCATTGTTCTGAAGAACGTAGTCTTAGTCATCTTGCCCATGAGGCATGGTTCGCAAGCATCAACTGATTCATAATCAAGTGATTCCAAAAGCCCATCAGCATGGAGTTTCTTCATGCGCTTTACACCAATATGACCTAAACGGCAGTGCCACAAATAAGTTGCACTATCATTATTAACTTTGCATCTTTTGGTTTCAATATTATGATTATGTGTATCACTACGATCGAGATCCAACGAACTATTTTCATTGGGTGTGTAACCATATAAGGTTTTATTCATGTAGACAGAACATCAATTTATTCTCTTACTTAAATGAATAACAGTATTGCAATAAACATGATCAAATCATATTCATGCTCAACGCAAACACCAAATAACACTTATTTAGGTTCAACACTAATCCCGAAATTATAGGGAGTGTGCGATGATGATCATATCAATCTTGGAACCACTTCCAACACACATCGTCACTTCACCCTTAACTAGTCTCTGTTTATTCTGCAACTCCCGTTACGAGTTACTAATCTTAGCAACTGAACTAGTGTCAAATACTGAAGGGTTGCTATAAACACTAGTAAAGTACACATCAATAAGATGTATATCAAATATACTTATGTTCACTTTGCCATCCTTCTTATCCGCCAATCACTTGGGGTAGTTCCGCTTCTAGTGACCAGTCCCTTTGCAGTAGAAGCACTTAGTCTCAGGCTTAGGACCAGACTTGGGCTTCTTCACTTGAGCAGCAACTTGCTTGCCGTTCTTCTTGAAGTTCCCCTTCTTCCCTTTGCCCTTTTCTTGAAACTAGTGGTCTTGTTAACCATCAACACTTGATGTTTTTCTTGATTTCTACCTTCGTCGATTTCAGCATCACGAAGAGCTTGGGAATTACTTTTGTCATCCCTTGCATATTATAGTTCATCACGAAGTTCTACTAACTTGGTGATGGTGACTAGAGAATTCTGTCAATCACTATTTTATCTGGAAGATTAACTCCCACTTGATTCAAGTGATTGTAGTATCCAGACAATCTGAGCACATGCTCACTAGTTGAGCGATTCTCCTCCATCTTTTAGCTATAGAACTTGTTGGAGACTTCATATCTCTCAACTCGGGTATTTGCTTGAAATATTAACTTCAACTCCTGGAACATCTCATATGGTCTATGACGTTCAAAACGTCTTTGAAGTCCCGATTCTAAGCTGTTAAGCATGGTGCACTAAACTATCAAGTAGTCATCATATTGAGCTAGCCAAACGTTCATAACGTCTGCATCTGCTCCTGCAATAGGCCCGTCACCTAGCGGTGCATCAAGGACATAATTCTTCTGTGCAGCAATGAGGATAAACCTCAGATCACGGATCCAATCCGCATCATTGCTACTAACATCTTTAAACACAATTTTCCCTAGGAACATATCAAAATAAACACAGGGAAGCAACAACGCGAGCTATTGATCTACAACATGATTTGCAAAATACTACCGGGACTAAGTTCATGATAAATTTAAGTTCAATTTAATCATATTACTTAAGAACTCCCACTTAGATAGACATCCCTCTAATCCTCTAAGTGATCATGTGATCCAAATCAACTAAACCATGTCCGATCATCACGTGAGATGGAGCAGTTTCATTGGTGAACATCACTATGTTGATCATATCTACTATACGATTCACGCTCGACCTTTCGGTCTCCGTGTTCCGAGGCCGTATCTGTATATGCTTGGCTCGTCAAGTATAACCTGAGTATTCCGCGTGTGCAACTGTTTTGCACCCGTTGTATTTGAACGTAGAGCCTATCACACCCGATCATCACGTGGTGTCTCAGCACGAAGAACTTTCTCAACGGTGCATACTCAGGGAGAACACTTCTTGATAATTAGTGAGAGATCATCTTATAATGCTACCGTCAATCAAAGCAAGATAAGATGCATAAAAGATAAACATCACATGCAATCAATATAAGTGATATGATATGGCCATCATCATCTTGTGCTTGTGATCTCCATCTTCGAAGCACCGTCGTGATCACCATCGTCACCGGCGTGACACCTTGATCTCCATCGTAGCATCGTTGTCGTCTCGCCAATCTTATGCTTCCATCACTATCGCTACCGCTTAGTGATAAAGTAAAGCATTACAGCGCGATTGCATTGCATACAATAAAGTGACAACCATATGGCTCCTGCCAGTTGCCAATAACTCGGTTACAAAACATGATCATCTCATGCAATAAAACTTAGCATCATGTCTTGACCATATCACATCACAACATGCCCTGCAAAAACAAGTTAGACGTCCTCTACTTTGTTGTTGCAAGTTTTACATGGCTGCTACGGGCTTAAGCAAGAACCAATCTTACCTACGCATCAAAACCACAACGATAGTTTGTCAAGTTGGTGCTGTTTTAACCTTCGCAAGGACCGGGCGTAGCCACACTCGGTTCAACTAAAGTTGGAGAAACTGTCACCCGCTAGCCACCTTTGTGCAAAGCACGTCGGGAGAACCGGTCTCGCGTAAGCGTACGCGTAATGTCGGTCCGGGCCGCTTCGTCCAACAATACCACTGAACCAAAGTATGACATGCTGGTAAGCAGTATGACTTATATCGCCCACAACTCACTTGTGTTCTACTCGTGCATATAACATCAACACATAAAACCTAGGGGGGAGGGGCGCCGCCCCCCTCTCCTTGTCCTATTTGGACTAGGGGGGAGGGGCACGCGGCCCAGCCCTGGCCACCTCTCCTCTCTTCCACTAAAGCCCACTAAGGCCCATCTACCTCCCGGGGGGTTCCGATAACCTCCCGGTACTCCGGTAAAATCCCGATTTCACCCGGAACACTTCCGATATCCAAATATAGGCTTCCAATATATCAATCTTTATGTCTCGACCATTTCGAGACTCCTCTTCATGTCCCTGATCTCATCCGGGACTCCGAACTCCTTCGGTACATCAAAACTCATAAACTCATAATATAACTATCATCGAAACCTTAAGCGTGCGGACCCTACGGGTTTGATAACAATGTAGACATGACCGAGACACGTCTGCGGTCAATAACCAATAGCGGAACCTGGATGCTCATATTGGCTCCCACATATTCTACGAAGATCTTTATCGGTCAGACCGCATAACAACATACGTTGTTCCCTTTGTCATCGGTATGTTACTTGCCCGAGATTCGATCGTCGGTATCTCAATACCTAGTTCAATCTCGTTACCAGCAAGTCTCTTTACTCGTTTCGTAATACATCATCTCGCAACTAACTCATTAGTTGCAATACTTGCAAGGCTTATGTGATGTGCATTACCGAGAGGGCCCAGAGATACCTCTCCGACAATCGGAGTGACAAATCCTAATCTCGAAATATGCCAACCCAACATGTACCTTTGGAGACCCTGTAGAGCTCCTTTATAATCACCCAGTTACGTTGTGACGTTTGGTAGCACACAAAGTGTTCCTCCGGTAAACGGGAGTTGCATAATCTCATAGTCATAGGAACATGTATAGGTCATGAAGAAAGCAATAGCAACATACTAAACGATCGAGTGCTAAGCTAATGGAATGGGTCAAGTCAATCACATCATTCTCCTAATGATGTGATCCCGTTAATCAAATAACAACTCTTTGTCTATGGTTAGGAAACATAACCATCTTTGATTAACGAGCTAGTCAAGTAGAGGCATACTAGTGACACTCTGTATGTCTATGTATTCACACATGTATTATGTTTCCAGTTAATACAATTCTAGCATGAATAATAAACATTTATCATGAAATAAGGAAATAAATAATAACTTTTTTATTGCCTCTAGGGCATATTTCCTTCATAGTTCGCTAATGTCATAATGTATTTTCTATTTATAATCCTTCTAGTCCTCTTTTAGCATCTGGATCCACTATCTTTCCTTTTTGTTGTTTTTTGGGATGGTTCTATGCAGCTACCACTCTCTAGATTTAGCAGCAGGCCACACGTTGTTGGCAATCCGACAAATCCTACTACTACCCCACGAAGGTAAGCACCGAGGTTTCTTCCTGTGTTTGAGCTTTCAAGCCCTTATGGTTGCATTCTAACTCCTTCCCCATTCCTCACTATTGCTCTTCTGGATGGTTCCATCTACCTGCGTCTTGCTTCTGTTCAACCTTCTGACCGCAAGCAATCCGACCCCATATAGGTAGGCACTCATGCTAGCTTCTTGTTGCGTTTTTTATTCTTCTGCAGAGATTAACACTATGCATTGTATGATGATATAATCCTTTCATGAATTTTATGGTTATTATAGTCACTTTGTGATTATCTCTATTCTACAATCTGGGTGTTCTAGCAATAACATGGCTTGTTCGCTAATGCTTGCAGGTATACAATACGGTCTAGGCATTCTTTTATATTTCACCCAAAAATGATCTCACACATCACTAATTGCCAACAACCTTCTATGCTCTTGAATCAGTATGAATAACTGGTGAAGATTTTTAATGTGCAAGTACATAGTCCATTTATCACCCCTTTGGTTATATTGTCATAGAAAGAAGACATAAGAAGTGGGTGGCTTAAATATGAATGGCATAATAGTTAGTCATATGTAGTGTGTTCCTGACAAATAAGAGTACATGTCAACCTTTTCATTTGAGATCGTAAGTACATGTTCAAAGTTAATATAGCAATGATACAATCTTCAATACTTTCTAAACTATGATGAGTTATCGATGCATCCAAGTGATATCGGAAAACACTCTCGATGAAAATGGAAGTGACACCTTACGTGACTGTATCAGTTCTATAAAGAGAACATGAGACAAAAAAATTATAAAAATAGTTAGACATCTGCAACTAAGCTGGAGGGAACTAAAATCCACATTGAAAGTGCATTTATCTTGAAATTATATTTTGATGCGATGAGAATGTAGTTAGTGGAACTGTTGATGGTTGTTAAGGTTTATCTCAAATCATTGGTTCCTTAGAGATTTATCCCCCCCCCCCCACTTCAAAAAGCTTAAAGGCGTGGTTTTCCAATGACTCGAAGCTTTGGTTTTGGTTTATCTGAGTCATAGGACACCGCACTATCAAGAGGGGTCAAGGTGCTCGAATGACAATGTGGGAACATTTAAAACACCTAGACCATCTATCCTACACCTACCACCTAAAGAAGACCTCAAAACCACTAAAACCACATCTCTATATTCTCATGGGGTTGTAACCAAGTCCCTAGACGCCCCGTGCACACGGGGTCTCTAACCTCTGAGCAAACGAGCAAGTGCCCTAGTCTCTAGACACCCCCATGTGCATGGGTAACTGACTTGTTCTCCGGACACCCCGTGCGCATGGGGTCTCAGACCCTCATGAGCACAGGATAGTGGTGATGTGTCTAGAAACCCCATGCGCATGGGCCTAACTTGGCCCGTGCGCACGGGGTCTGCTGAGAGGCAATGGTCACTTATTGGGGTGGGTATAAAATGGGTCTTCTTCCACCTCCAAAGCTAATCTTCTAAGCCTTGTGAGCACCCACCATTTCCAAACCTCCATTTGTGTCATTCATGTTTATTACTCCACCCAAAAACTTTGATTATTTGGGGATAGAGAGAGAAAGACCCAATCTATAACTTGAACAAACCGATTTATGTTGCCCCCTTGATTTCTTCGCCAACAACGTATTACTCTTGGATCTTGCGCTTGGTTATAGGTTTCTCTGAAAGCTTCCTTACTTGTGGTGTACTCCGGAGAAGTTTGAAAATATGTGATGGTCTCCTTCAAGACCAACCCGAGTGATTCGAGACTCATTCATTGGGGGTGACTCGAGGAGAATATAGTAAGCCACTTGGTGACGCTTTGGAACCTTGGTTCCCACATCGCTCCAAGGGAGATCAGCACTTCCAACAAAGTGTGAGCTCTGGGATAAAATCCGCGTCCCTGGTTCACTTGTGGTTAATCCTTTCCCATACTTTTTACTTTGCATTGTATGCTTGTGGGGCTTGCTAATTAGTTTGTTGCCTAGCTTACATTGCTTTGAGATGGCTTGCCATATAGGTTGTGTTCACCTAATTGCATATCTAGAGAACCTACTTTATTTGCAATTCCCTAAAATTGGTAGTTAAGTTTAAAATTTGTAGTCTCCTCTTCACCCCTGCCCACCCCCCACCCCCACCCCCCACCCCCTCTAGTCGATCATATCGATCCTTTCACATATGTTAAGCGATTAACCACATTAGAATATATAGTAAGGAACCAAACATAGAATCAATAAGATAAAATTGTGATTGTGTAATACTGAAGTCGAGGCATATAATTACTTCATTATTATCTCTATACTATGATCAGGATGTTCTAGCAATAGCATGGTTTATTCGCTTGTGCTAGAAAGTATAAATTGCAGTCTGGGCATTCTTTATATTATTCTCGTATCAATATGACCTCACACAACACTGATGGCCGACAACCTTCTCTGCCCGATCCCACATATGACTGGCGGGTGAATATATTTTTTTCTCTACTCTTGAATCCAACTAATGTTTATCATTGAATAAATTCACTCACTTTCAAGAAGACACTTAACTTATTCACCAGAGTTAATAAGTACATGCATGCCTCACACCATACTACAAACCATTCTGTGTCGATCCAATATAACTTGTACTTACCATGCATATTTTGCTCGCCCATTTTACCCTGTGTAATTCTGCACGTGTTTGTATCTCTACACATACTTCCAGTTTCGATATACCAATAGGTCACTATATGTTGGGATATCTATTTGTGAACTTATATTTTGTTTCCATTGAGAATAGTGTTTGTCAATGCTAGCTTATAAGCCTTTCATATGGAATTCCATTGATTCTATATTTCTATTCAGAGTGCATTGCCAGCCTTTAATTCCACCGACACTGCTACTTGCGAGTACAAACTCTTCAGAGAATAACGGCATGAACAAAACTAAGCGCAACCTTGCGATAAAAAGTTGTGGATATGTGAGATGCTCCCTCAGTTCATCCATGATGTTCACTGTGCTAAGCCAATTATCCATTTAGGTTTTCCTTAAGGAGCCTGGCAGATCCATGCATAAATATAGACCCAGAATGAGTTATATTATGCTACTTATATGTAATGGATATTTTAAAATTACATAATAATCAAATA
This sequence comes from Triticum urartu, assembly GCF_003073215.2. Lineage (NCBI taxonomy): Eukaryota > Viridiplantae > Streptophyta > Magnoliopsida > Poales > Poaceae > Triticum > Triticum urartu. The sequence goes on along the minus strand of NC_053027.1, from coordinate 556,656,092 downwards.
CAATAAATTATATTATTTTCAGTTTCAATTGTCACTTTATTTCCAATGTTCATATTCCTACAAAAGAAAAACAAATCTTGCTTACATATATTGCAACCAATTTCCGCATTAACGCGTGGGGTATCATCTAGTTAAAACAAAAAAAACGGTGGATTAATAAGAGGTAAAAGCCAATGGTGGGGTTTTGTGGTAGCCAGGGGGCGTTGCCCCCCCCTCCCCCCGGCCCTCGTGTTGGCTCTGCCAATGATCAATGTGTTTAAGTGAGATCGGTGGTATTCTGAGAGAGAGGGAGGAGGGAGGGAGAGGAGACGCAAAAGTAATGGATGCTACCTTGCGGTGAATTCTACGGCAGCGAGGACTGCAAGGAAAAGACTGCGCTGGTGTCGGCCGCTGTGGCGAATTCTTCGCCAACGTCTATTGCCACGCCGACAGATGTGCGCCCGGAGTTACCTCCTCTTTGACACCGCTGCTTCCCATTTTGTTGTCGAAAGTGCTGCCCTCCGGGCAGAAGGGGCCCTGCACCGCCTCACCGTTGCTGCTGGGTCCTTTGCATTTTTGTGGAGTCCTTTTTGCAAAGTTTCGATCCAGTTGTACTAGCATTGTATTCTGGTTTATCCTGCTCCTTATGAATGAACTACTTAATATAAGAGCGTTTTTGACACTATTGTAGTGTTGAAAATGCTCTTATATTATGGGACGGGGGAGTAGAAACTACTATTATCTCTAAGAAATCTTTCGAATACACGACACGGTCTAAATACAGACTGACAAAAGGAATTAAAGAAGGCTTGGAAAATCTATATTGTTGGTTATGCCACTCTGGTTAATTTAAGATATAGGGAACATATGCCGCTTACCGTGATTCAAGATCCATGCATATAATATCCATTCCCAGCCGTTTTGGCTAATGCATTGTGATTTGGCTCAACTGCTTTTATAACACCGGAAAAGGCATGATAGCTTAAGGGATGCTCTTCCTTGCCACTCTCCTACAGACTATAGGACAAGGAACTCATCTTCACTTAGACAATCCTCCATTTTCCCTACTGCATATTACCTAACCTGGTCAGCGGCCATTATAATAATCAGCCCATGAATTCCACTTCTGAAAAAAAAATCTACAACCATCCTCCAACAATCCCCAAACCAATATACCATAACCTGCAGCAAAAGAAAAACAAATTGCAGCCAATTGTACTGAATTTTTTTGAAGGGGGTGACCCCCGGCCTCTGCATCAAGGTAATCCATGCAGTCACATTATTAATTATTCATCAAGACATTACAAAGTAATACTCCATCCGTCCGTCAATAAGTGTACATCTAGCATTTGTCTTAAGTCAAAGTTTTAAAATTTTGACCAACTTTTTAAGGAAAAGGAGCAGCATTTATGTCACTAAATTAGTATTATTAGATCCATTTTGAGATGTACTTTGATAATATACCAATTTGATGTCATATATGTTACTACTATTTTTTATAAAGTTTATCAAAATTTTAGAATTTTGACTTAGAACAAAAACTAGATGTACACATATTCACGGACAGAGGGAATACATCAAAGTCTGAAGCCACCATCTTGACACCATTACTCCTATTAACTTGATGAAGGGGTGCAGATTCTCGGAGCCGTATATCCAGGCATCACACCAAATCCCAATATCTAAAGTCGAAGGCCCCAACAGCAGAGTGCTTTCGTTGTTGGTGCTCTTTCCGATCTCAATACATTCCACTGCTTCACTGGAAATTTTGTTTACCCAAACTGTACTTCAGCTTGGTAGTTTCCACCGCATGTCCAAGAGTGAGCCCTGTGATTTGACGTTAAACTTGAAAAGGCCACCAAAAGACGGATTACACCCAAAATATTGTTTGAAAGCTACCGCTTAGTAACTAATGTCAAGGATGAATTCCTCCATTAAGCAGATGTATTTTTGTTATTCCATTCAACCGCCCTTTTATGTTTGCATACATTAAGCAAATTTGTAATTTCAGCTTTGAAGGAAGATAGATGGAATATGGCACCATGCCTTGCCTTGGACTTCCTCTAAAGACGAGCTAGAACTGGAAGGCGCTTCGGGCTGTCAGGGCATCATGTAAAATGCAGACGGTAATACGGGCGTCTATTATGCGCGTGATTGCTTACCTGCAGGTTTTCCAGCTCTGTCGCGTCATCCCCGCGTCTGACCGCTGTAAGGCCAACTCCACCGCGCGATCCCAAACGGACGTCTGGATTGGCTGGATTTTGTCTCTTTGGGGTGCCGATGAATTCGCCCGTGTCCGGCTTTGTCAGATGGGTCGTGCGTGCGCCCACCGCGCGGCCGCACCCCAAATCGTGTTCGGGGTGGATGTGAATAAAAAAATATATAAACTAGAATGAAATAACTAAAAAAATAAATAAACGCATTTAAAAAAACATAAAACATATATAGGGGTCGGCCACAAAACGGTCCAGTTTCCACGGTCACTTAAAAGGCCCAGTTTCATAATTAACATATAAAAACAAAATAAAAACGCCTCCCGCGCGCTCCTGCCGCGCCCGTCGGTGCCGTGGCCGTCGCCGTCTTCACTGGCCGCCGGTGTCGTCGTCATCGCTGATGAGGTCGACGTAGGCCGGCGGCGTCCACAGGTGGACCGGCGGTGCGTGGTAGACGGGGGCGGGCTGGACGGCCGGAGGTGCCTGCACCACCTCCTCCCGGGGCGACGCCTCCCGCTCCGGTGACCGCGGCGGAGTGGGGCACCAGTTCACGCCCACGCCGGCGGCCATCTCCGGAGCAGTGCAGGACCAGCCCCCACCCCTGGCCCAGCAGCTGCTGGAACGCGGCCGGCGGGTCCTCCTCCATCGCCTCCTCTGTGACGGCCGCCATCTACAGCTCCAGGAAGGCGACGTCCCCGGTGGCAGAGAGGGCCATGGTCTCCTCCAGGCCGTCCCACTGCCGCTCGTCCTCCGTGTTCATGGAGTCCTCCATGACACGCTGCAGGAGACGGGCCTCCTCCTCCGCTGTCATGCGAGGAGGGGGAGGTGGCGACGGAGACGGGGAAGGCGACGGCGTGGGCGTGACGCCGCGCACCCGCCTACGCCCACGCTCCTGGGGAGCAGGCGCTGCGCGCTGCTGTCGTGGCCGTCGCGGCCCCGTCGAGGTGCCGGCGAAGAACGACGCGCGCCTGGTGTCGTGCTCGTCACGAAACCAGGTGTCCCAGAGCCCGGAGTCGGGGGCGTACCTGGGGTCGTAGAAGAGGTCATTGGGGAGGAGGAGGCGGCGGCGCTCGATCTCCGTGTCACGCGCACGGCCGCTCGTCGGGACCGGCGGGATCGGGACCCGGTCGGCGGAGAGATGCCAGTTATTGGGGAGATGGACGTCGCTCCAGGGGAGCGGCGTCCTCGTCTCCCAATAACGGCGGCACACCGACGCGCGGATGTAATGCCGGTCGCGCTCGCCGGCGGACGTGGGCACGATGGAGAAGGAGGGCTGCGCGGGGGCCCGGCGTGGTGGCGATGGCGACACGGGCGTCCCGGCGAGGAACCAGCCTCGCGGTCGTGCTTGCCTTTGCGGCCCATGGCTGCAAGCGGCCGGCCAGCGAGGTGTTGGCTAGGGTTTGGGACTGGGGCTGTCGGGTTTTGAGGAGGCCGCGGGATGGCGTGGGGCAGTGTGGACGACGACCCGTCCACACTTCCCACTTAAAGAAGAACGACGACCGTTCGACGTGCGGATGACAGGTGGGGCCGCCCGCTCGTGTGCATTGATGTGGGCTGATGGGAGGTAGGTAGCCGCCTACCACGCGGCCCCGATGCGGACGAGGCGCGCGTCCATTTGGTGTCCATCGCGACCCAAACCCGACGCAAGTTTGCGCTCGAAATGAGTCGGCCCGGACACAAAACGGACAAGATGGGTTCGGTCCGTCACGCGCTGAGCCGCCTCCTTTGTCCGTTTTATCCCAAACGAACGAGCCGCACAGGATAAGGTCGGGCGGTGGAGTTGGCCTAATCCGTGCAACGGAGAAGAGCGAGCTGAGCGCATCGACCCAAGCTGTCATGAACCCACGTGTATTCATGGTTTCCGACCATGCCAGAAGAATTTGTAACTTCAATGCAAAGAAACACAATGGTGAATAGATACATCTAGATACTTGTCGCTCAAACGGACCAACTTGAGCTCAGAATGTTGACATTATCCAGCAACTTGACCTGACAGGGAAAAACATGCAACAGACATGAGAAGTTCAGTAAACAAACAGTCTGAACGAGAAGTACTTGTAAATTCAACACTAGAGCCGGTGAACCTTCGGTTTTTTGAACAGGCATACAATTCGGCGAACAAGCAGTTTGAACCCAAATATTAACCATTCTAAAGAACCATGCCGATGCATTGTCAAAGGCCACAGAACACAGAACCAGAACTGAACGGCCGTTATGAACTCAGCCAAGTAAGGTTGAGTTCATACTGGTTTGGACGTGGCTACAAAACATAGAACCAGAACTAACACATGTGCGCACGATCGACACCACCAGCACATGCACGTGGCCGCGACATCTGACATCCACCCCAGTAGATTTCCAGTGTCAGATGGTAACGACCGTGCACAACAATTTGGTGAGAGGAGGGGAAAATAGTACCCCTAAGCTAGCATCTCACTGTCGTGAGGTTTATCTCTGTAAATTTCGTCACGTTCACTGTAAATTTGCGAATGAGTGTTCCACGAGCTAATTTGTGCCTCACAACTGCACAAGTTGTTCCTTTTTGACCGATTTGTGAGCGGCAGAAAGGGGAATTCGCGAGCCAATTCTCTTAACCCGGCGTACATTGTTTCTTGATAAATTTGGTTCAAGTAAAAAAAGTTTGACTTGGGACAAAGAAGCGGTGTGCTTTAAAGCTGATCGGAGGGAATAGCAGAAAATGGTAGGTGTTAAAATTAAACTATAATCTGTAATTAAGCGAAATCTCCCCTTGCCCATTGAACGAGCGGTTGCGCCCGCATGGACGCCTGTGTCCGTCGCAACCATCGCCTCTCTCCCGTCCTCCTGAAACTGATGCATCTCTTCGGGATCGTCACATCTCTCCAGGGAATATATATACTCTCTGTAACCATCGATCAATGACTTTCGATTCAAAACGCGTTATCAGCCCGTAGAACAACCAGCGAGAGCAAAAGGCAACAGAGAAAGGAGAAAAGAGGAAGCACTCGCCGCCGGTGAGATGACAGGCCTCGTCTCCTTCTTCCTCCGTCTGATCCGCGAGGACGGTCGCCGCTACCGCCTCATTGCCCTTCGCCGCCATGGAGTTGGTGGCCACCGCCGTTTCCGTCGCCGGATGCAAGCCATCCGTCGATTCGGCCGCAACGCCGCTGGACGTGGCGCTCCTGGCCGCCACCGCGCCGCTGGACGCGCCCCCCGCGGTGCTCCCCTCGCCCCTGGACGCGCCCACGATGGTGCCCCGTGCGCCCGTGGCCAGGCGCCCATGGGGTTCGACCCCTGGCTAGTGGCCGGCCCGAGCGCCTCCATGGTGCACAGGGTTGCAGCCGCGCCTGCACCGCCCCCTGGATCTCCGCCTCCACCACCTCCTCCGCCGGCCGCGTGGCTCGCGCCGTCGACGCCAACGCCCGCCGCCGAGACCGCCGGCCCGCCCGGATACTGCCCCGTGCCGATGCGCGCCGTCGTGAACGAGGAGGAGGCGCTCGCCTTCGTCTCCGCGCCGACCGGTGCCTCCGGAGTCGTCCGCCTTGGAGCAGGCATGGAGGACGGTGCCGCCACCGCCACGCCTCAATAGGAGACGGCCGCGGGCTCGAGCAGCCGCACTGAGCAGCGCTTCGGCCGCCTTTTCGGGTGCGCCGTCGCAGCCCTCGACCGCCGTCCCACCCGCCGCGCCGGCTCGTGGGCTCCGGCGAGCCTCGGACTTGCCAGCGCCGCACCAGGGACTGCTCGCCCGGATCACGTCGTCGTCGACTCTTCTTCGGACGAGGAGGGGTCGTCGGTGCTACGCCGGTGACCACCGGAATCGCGAGGGCCTGCGGCGGCCCCTCCTCCCGCCGGCGCCGCCGTGTGACAGTGGGGATCGAGCAGAGGTGGCGGTACGGGGTTCGGATACTCCGACCCTTATCCGATCCGCCTGCTCCCTCCTGTCTTATGCGGTGCGGTGGCGTGTGGGCCGGCCAAAGGCCGGGCAGGCCCAGGCCCAGGCGCCCGCGGCCTCCCCCTTGTTCAGTGTTGTGGCGGGTGGGCCGGCCAGAAAGTGTGGATTTTTTTTCTCTGTTTTCTTAACATTAGTACTAATTATTGTATTTGTGCAATTTTAGTCTATGTTTAGTATTGTTTAGTACTTAGGTTGACTACTACTTACATTTTAGTCCTGTTCTAGATTTATTCTATGTTAGGACTTGTGTAATTATTAGTAGGTGTGTTTATATTATGTAATGGATTGATAATATAAATAAAGTACCGGATTTCATCTGGGAAGAATGACATGTTCCATGTGTTTACCACATCTCATTTTTATCGAACATGTCTTTGCGATTGAGATCTTCTCTCGCATATCAAACTTGCAAATTTTTGAATGTTTCTCCCTCATTTTATTTGGAATCACAAGGTAATGAGTTGTGATCTACTGCTTATTTGCAGACTGTCCTCTCTTACTGTGAGGTCTACGCTTTGTCATTCTCGACAAACGATTACCTCCAACGTGTATTCCTTATATTTGAATTGTAGCCTACACAAGGTAATGGCGATGTAGCCTATTACTGTGAGATCTAAGTGATCTTCAAAGTGTTATGTTCACACAATTGAGATTGAGAATTTTTCAAGTTTGCACTTGAGTATCAAATTTTTGCATTCTTATTACACAACCATGATGGTTTTTAATTTACCACCCGTAAATTAATTATCTCTGGTTCTCCCATGTAGGCGAAGATGACTGCCAAAGAGTTTGAGGAGCTTGCCCTCAATGGCCAAAATTACCCTACATGGGCTATGGACATCAAGATCAGTCTTGCGTCCCGTGGGATAGCGCGTGCAATACAACCCCCGGAGACTCCTCTCCCGGATGGGGCCACGCCATTGACAGAACAGCAGAATTATGCTGCTTTATTCATCATAAGGCACCATATTCATCCAGATCTCAAGTCTGAGTATTTACAGGAGTTATCTCCTAGTACTCTGTTTCTGGCCCTCAAAACGAGGTATGAACAACAGAAGGCAGTAGTCCTGCCAGAAGCACTCCATGATTGGACTCATCTCCGTCTTCAGGATTTCAAGTCCATCGGTGAGTACAATCATGCTGTTCATAAGATATGTTCCAAATTGCATTTTTGTGAGAAGGAACCTAATGAGGGGGAGAAGATAGAGAAAACTTTGTCTACTATGCTCCCTTCAGATAGGATCCTCCAACAGCAATACCGTGCTCGTAACTACACTGTCTATTCCGAGCTTATTCACATGTTACTTCAGGCTGAAAAGCATGATGAGCTACTCACTAAGAATGGCTCTCAGCGCCCAGTTGGGGCACAACCTTTACCTGAAGTCCATCTGAATGTTGCAAATAGACAGAAGTTTAATGGTACCCCTCGGGGTAAACAATCCAATTTCGAGCATAAGCGAAAGCGCAATGGGAACAGGAGATCTAGATACCCAGGCAAGGGAAAAGGCACTTCAAAGCTCAGGTTTGATAAATCTAAGCTTTGCAACAAGTGTGGATGCTCCACGCATTCTACTGAAAAGTGCACAATGCCCAAGCATCTGGTTGTGCTGTACCAGCAATCTCAGGGACACAAAGCACCTCAAGGGAAAAGGTTTGAAGCCAACTTCAACCTTCATCCGGATAGCGCAAAAGGAGCTGGTGGTTCGCACGATGTTCCTCCTGGAACGAGCAACGCCGTGATTCCTTATCTGCCTGAGGCTACTGCTGAAATGGAGAACACGTTGATTGAGTACACAACAAACAACGTGTTTGCCGACTTCCACTAGTCCCTCAATCTCCTAGTGATCTACTTGTTGGGGTAACATAGTAATTTCAAAAAAATTCCTACGCACACGCAAGATCATGGTGATGTATAGCAACGAGAGGGGAGAGTGTGATCTACGTACCCTTGTAGATCGACAACGGAAGCGTTTGGTTGATGTAGTCGTACGTCTCCACGGCCCGACCGATCAAGCACCGAAACTACGGCACCTCCGAGTTTTAGCACACGTTCAGCTCGATGACGATCCCCGGACTCCGATCCAGCAAAGTGTCGGGGAAGAGTTCCGTCAGCACGACGGCGTGGTGATGATCTTGATGTACTACTGTCGCAGGGCTTCGCCTAAGCACCGCTACAATATTATCGAGGACTATGGTGGCAGGGGGCGCCGCACACGGCTAAGAATATGATCACGTGGATCAACTTGTCTGTCTCTGGGGTGCCCCTGCCTACGTATATAAAGGTTCAAGAGGGGGAGGCTGGCCGGCCACCATAGGGCGCGCCAGGAGGAGTCCTACTCCCTCCGGGAGTAGGACTTTCCCTCAATCCTAGTTGGAATAGGATTCGTGAGGTGGAAAAGAGAGAGAGAGAAGGAGGGGGCGCCGGCCCCCTCTCTCCTTGTCCTATTCGGACTAGGGGGGAGGGGCGCACGGCCCTAGCCCTGGCCGCCTCTTCTCTTCTTCCACTAAGGCCCATTAAGGCCCATTTAGCTCCCGGGGGGTTCCGGTAACCTCCCGGTACTCCGGTAAAATCCCGATTTCACCCGGAACACTTCCGATATCCAAACATAGGCTTCCAATATATCAATCTTTATGTCTCGACCATTTCGAGACTCCTCGTCATGTCCGTGATCACATCCAGGACTCCGAACAACCTTCGGTACATCAAAACGTATAAACTCATAATATAACTGTCATTGAAACCTTAAGCGTATGGACCCTACGGGTTCGAGAACAATGTAGACATGACCGAGACATGTCTCCGGTCAATAACCAATAGCGGGACCTGGATGCCCATATTGGCTCCTACATATTCTACGAAGATCTTTATCGGTCAGACCGCATAACAACATACGTTGTTCCCTTTGTCATCGGTATGTTACTTGCCCGAGATTCGATCGTCGGTATCCAATACCTAGTTCAATCTCGTTACCGGCAAGTCTCTTTACTCGTTCCGTAATACATCATCTCATAACTAACTCATTAGTTGCATTGCTTGCAAGGCTTAAGTGATGTGCATTACCGAGAGGGCCCAGAGATACCTCTCCGACGATCGGAGTGACAAATCCTAATCTCGAAATACGTCAACCCAACATGTACCTTTGGAGACACCTGTAGAGCACCTTTATAATCACCCGGTTACGTTGTGATGTTTGGTAGCACACAAAGTGTTCCTCCGGCACACGGGAGTTACATAATCTCATAGTCATAGGAACATGTATAAGTCATGAAGAAAGCAATAGCAACATACCAAACGATCGGGTGCTAAGCTAATGGAATGGGTCATGTCAATCAGATCATTCAACTAAGGATGTGATCCCGTTAATCAAATAACAACTCTTTGTCAATGGTTAGGAAACATAACCATCTTTGATTAACGAGCTAGTCAAGTAGAGGCATACTAGTGACACTCTGTTTGTCTATGTATTCACACATGTATTATGTTTCCGGTTAATACAATTCTAGCATGAATAATAAACTTTTATCATGATATAAGGAAATAAATAATAACTTTATTATTGCCTCTAGGGCATATTTCCTTCAGTCTCCCACTTGCACTAGAGTCAATAATCTAGATTACACAGTAATGATTCTAACACCCATGGAGCTTTGGTGCTGATCATGTTTTGCTCGTGGAAGAGGCTTAGTCAACGGGTCTGCTATATTCAGATCCATATGTATCTTGCAAATCTCTATGTCTCCCACCTGGACTAGATCCCGGATGGAATTGAAGGGTCTCTTGATGTGCTTGGTTCTCTTGTGAAATCTGGATTCCTTTGCCAAGGCAATTGCACCAGTATTGTCACAAAAGTTTTCATTGGACCCGATGCACTAGGTATCACACCTAGTTCGGATATGAACTCCTTCATCCAGACTCCTTCGTTTGCTGCTTCCGAAGCAGCTATGTACTCCGATTCACATGTAGATCCCACCACGACGCTTTGTTTAGAACTGCACCAACTGACAGCTCCACCGTTTAATGTAAACACGTATCCGGTTTGCGATTTAGAATCGTCCGGATCAGTGTCAAAGCTTGCATCAACGTAACCGTTTACAATGAGCTCTTTGTCACCTCCATATACGAGAAACATATCCTTAGTCCTTTTCAGGTACTTCAGAATGTTCTTGACCGCTGTCCAGTGATCCACTCCTGGATTACTTTGGTACCTCCCTGCTAAACTTATAGCAAGGCACACATCAGGTCTGGCACACAGCATTGCATACATGATAGAGCCTATGGCTGAAGCATAGGGAACATCTTTCATTTTCTCTCTATCTTCTGCACTGGTCGGGCATTGAGTCTGACTCAACTTCACACCTTGTAACACAGGCAAGAACCCTTTCTTTGCTTGATCCATTTTGAACTTCTTCAAAATCTTGTCAAGGTATGTGCTTTGTGAAAGTCCAATTAAGCGTCTTGATCTATCTCTATAGATCTTTATGCCTAATATGTAAGCAGCTTCACCGAGGTCTTTCATTGAAAAACTCTTATTCAAGTATCCCTTTATGCTATCCAGAAATTCTGTATCATTTCCAATCAATAATATGTCATCCATATATAATATCAGAAATGCTACAGAGCTCCCACTCACTTTCTTGTAAATACAGGCTTCTCCGAAAGTCTGTATAAAACCAAATGCTTTGATCACACTATCAAAGCGTTTATTCCAACTCCGAGAGGCTTGCACCAGTTCATAAATGGATCGCTGGAGCTTGCACACTTTGTTAGCTCCCTTTGGATCGACAAAACCTTCCGGTTGCATCATATACAACTCTTCTTCCAGAAATCCATTCAGGAATGCAGTTTTGACATCCATCTGCCAAATTTCATAATCATAAGATGCGGCAATTGCTAACATGATTCGGACAGACTTAAGCATCGCTACGGGTGAGAAGGTCTCATCGTAGTCAACCCCTTGAACTTGTCAAAAACCTTTTGCGACAAGTCGAGCTTTGTAGACAGTAATATTACCATCAGCGTCAGTCTTCTTCTTGAAGATCCATTTATTCTCAATTGCTTGCCGATCATCGGGCAAGTCAACCAAAGTCCATACTTTGTTCTCATACATGGATCCCATCTCAGATTTCATGGCTTCAAGCCATTTTGCGGAATCTGGGCTCACCATCGCTTCTTCATAGTTCGTAGGTTCATCATGATCTAGCAGCATGATTTCCAGAACAGGATTACCGTACCACTCTGGCGCGGTTCTCACTCTGGTTGATCTACGAGGTTCAGTAGTATCTTGTCCTGAAGTTTCATGATCATTATCATTAGCTTCCTCACTAATTGGTGTAGGTGTCGCAGAAACAGTTTTCTGTGATGTACTACTTTCCAATAAGGGAGCAGGTACAGTTACCTTATCAAGTTCTACTTTCCTCCCACTCACATCTTTCGAGAGAAACTCCTTCTCCAGAAAGTTTCCGAATTTAGCAACAAAAGTCTTGCCTTCGGATCTGTGATAGAAGGTGTATCCAATAGTTTCCTTTGGATATCCTATGAAGACACATTTCTCCGATTTGGGTTCGAGCTTATCAGGTTGAAGCTTTTTCACATAAGCATCGCAGCCCCAAACTTTCAGAAACGACAACTTTGGTTTCTTGCCAAACCATAGTTCATAAGGCGTCGTCTCAACGGATTTCGATGGTGCCCTATTCAACGTGAATGCGGTTGTCTCTAAAGCATAACCCCAAAACGATAGCGGTAAATCAGTAAGAGACATCATAGATCGCACCATACCTAGTAAAGTACGATTACGACGTTCGGACACACCATTACGCTGTGGTGTTCCGGGTGGCGTGAGTTGCGAAACTATTCCGCATTGCTTCAAATGTACACCAAACTCGTAACTCAAATATTCTCCTCCACGATCAGATCGTAGAAACTTTATTTTCTTGTTACGATGATTTTCAACTTCACTCTGAAATTCTTTGAACTTTTCAAACGTTTTAGACTTATGTTTCATTAAGTAGATATACCCATATCAACTTAAGTCATCTGTGAAGGTGAGAAAATAACGATATCCACCACGAGCCTCAATATTCATCGGACCACATACATCTGTATGTATGATTTCCAACAAATCTGTTGCTCTCTCCATAGTACCGGAGAACGGTGTTTTAGTCATCTTGCCCATGAGGCACGGTTCGCAAGTACCAAGTGATTCATAATCAAGTGGTTCCAAAAGTCCATCGGTATGGAGTTTCTTCATGCGCTTTACACGATATGACCTAAACGGCAGTGCCACAAATAAGTTGCACCATCATTATCAACTCTGCATCTTTTGGCTTCAACATTATGAATATGTGTATCACTACTATCGAGATTCAATAAGAATAGACCACTCTTCAAGGGTGCATGACCATAAAAGATATTACTCATATAAATAGAACAACCATTATTCTCTGATTTAAATGAATAACCGTCTTGCATTAAACAAGATCCAGATATAATGTTCATGCTCAACGCTGGCACCAAATAACAATTATTTAGGTCTAATACTAATCCCGAAGGTAGATGTAGAGGTAGCGTGCCGACCGCGATCACATCGACTTTGGAACCGTTTCCCACGCGCATCGTCACCTCGTCCTTAGCCAATCTTCGCTTAATCCGTAGTCCCTGTTTCGAGTTGCAAATATTAGCAACAGAACCAGTATCAAATACCCAGGTGCTACTGCGAGCATTAGTAAGGTACACATCAATAAAATGTATGTCACATATACCTTTGTTCACCTTGCCATCCTTCTTATCCGCCAAATACTTGGGGCAGTTCCGCTTCCAGTGACCAGTCTGCTTGCAGTAGAAGCACTCAGTTGCAGGCTTAGGTCCAGACTTGGGTTTCTTCTCTTGAGCAGCAACTTGCTTGCCGTTCTTCTTGAAGTTCCCCTTCTTCTTCCCTTTGCCCTTTTTATTGAAACTAGTGGTCTTATTGACCATCAACACTTGATGCTCCTTTTTGATTTCTACCTCCGCAGCTTTCAGCATTGCGAAGAGCTCGGGAATAGTTTTATTCATCCCTTGCATATTATAGTTCATCATGAAGCTCTTGTAACTTGGTGGCAGTGATTGGAGAATTCTGTCAATGACGCAATCATCTGGAAGATTAACTCCCATCTGAATCAAGTGATTATTATACCCAGACATTTTGAGTATATGCTCACTGACAGAACTGTTCTCCTCCATCTTGCAGCTATAGAACTTTATTGGAGACTTCATATCTCTCAATCCGGGCATTTGCTTGAAATATTAACTTCAACTCCTGGAACATCTCATATGCTCCATGACGTTCAAAACGTCGTTGAAGTCCCGATTCTAAGCCGTAAAGCATGGCACACTAAACTATTGAGTAGTCATCAGCTTTGCTCTGCCAGACGTTCATAACATCTGGTGTTGCTCCAGCAGCAGGCCTGGCACCCAGCGGTGCTTCCAGGACGTAATTCTTCTGTGCAGCAATGAGGATAATCCTCAAGTTACGGACCCAGTCCGTGTAATTGCTACCATCATCTTTCAACTTTGCTTTCTCAAGGAACGCATTAAAATTCAACGGAACAACAGCACGGGCCATCTATCTATAATCAAACATACATAAGCAAGATACTATCAGGTACTAAGTTCATGATAAATTTAAGTTCAATTAATCAAATTACTTAAAGAACTCCCACTTAGATAGACATCCCTCTAATCCTCTAAGTGATCACGTGATCCAAATCAACTAAACCATGTCCGATCATCACGTGAGATGGAGTAGTTTCATTGGTGAACATCACTATGTTGATCATATCTACTATATGATTCACGCTCGACCTTTCGGTCTCCGTGTTCCGAGGCCATATCTGCATATGCTTGGCTCGTCAAGTATAACCTGAGTATTCCGCGTGTGCAATTGTTTTGCACCCGTTGTATTTGAACGTAGAGCCTATCACACCCGATCATCACGTGGTGTCTCAGCACGAAGAACTTTCGCAACGGTGCATACTCTGGGAGAACACTTCTTGATAATTTTAGTGAGAGATCATCTTATAATGCTACCGTCAATCAAAGCAAGATAAGATGCATAAAAGATAAACATCACGTGCAATCAATACAATTGATATGATACGGCCATCATCATCTTGTGCCTGTGATCTCCATCTCCGAAGCACCGTCATGATCACCATCGTCACCGGCGCGACACCTTGATCTCCATCGTAGCATCGTTGTCGTCTCGCCAATCTTATGCTTCCACGACTATCGCTACCGCTTAGTGATAAAGTATGACATGCTGGTAAGAAGTATGACTTATATCGCCCAGCACTCACTTGTGTTCTACTCGTGCATATAACATCAACACATAAAACCTAGGCTCGGATGCCACTGTTGGGGTAACGTAGTAATTTCAAAAAAATTCCTACGCACACGCAAGATCATGGTGATGTATAGCAACGAGAGGGGTGAGTGTGATCTACGTACCCTTGTAGATCGACAACGAAAGCGTTTGGTTGATGTAGTCATACGTCTCCACGGCCCGACCGATCAAGCACCGAAACTACGGCACCTCCGAGTTTTAGCACACGTTCAGCTCGATGACGATCCCCGGACTCCGATCCAGCAAAGTGTCGGGGAAGAGTTCTGTCAGCACGACGGCGTGGTGACGATCTTGATGTACTACTATCGCAGGGCTTCGCCTAAGCACCGCTACAATATTATCAAGGACTATGGTGGCAGGGGGCGCCGCACACGGCTAAGAATATGATCACGTGGATCAACTTGTCTATCTCTGGGGTGCCCCTGCCTCCGTATATAAAGGTTCAAGAGGGGGAGGCTGGCCGGCCACCATAGGGCGCGCCAGGAGGAGTCCTACTCCCTCCGGGAGTAGGACTTCTCCCCCAATCCTAGTTGGAATAGGATTCGTGAGGTGGAAAAGAGAGAGAGAGAAGGAGGGGGCGCCGGCCCCCTCTCTCCTTGTCCTATTCGGACTAGGGGGAAGGGGCGCGCGGCCCTAGCCCTGGCCGCCTCTTCTCTTCTTCCACTAAGGCCCATTAAGGCCCATTTAGCTCCCGGGGGGTTCCGGTAACCTCCCGGTACTCCGGTAAAATCCCGATTTCACCCGGAACACTTCCGATATCCAAACATAGGCTTCCAATATATCAATCTTTATGTCTCGACCATTTCGAGACTCCTCGTCATGTCCGTGATCACATCCGGGACTCCGAACAACCTTCGGTACATCAAAACGTATAAACTCATAATATAACTGTCATCGAAACCTTAAGCGTGCGGACCCTACGGGTTCGAGAATAATGTAGACATGACCGAGACATGTCTCCGGTCAATAACCAATAGCGGGACCTGGATGCCCATATTGGCTCCTACATATTCTACGAAGATCTTTATTGGTCAGACCGCATAACAACATACGTTGTTCCCTTTGTCATCGGTATGTTACTTGCCCGAGATTCGATCATCGGTATCCAATACCTAGTTCAATCTCGTTACTGGCAAGTCTCTTTACTCGTTCCGTAATACATCATCTCGTAACTAACTCATTAGTTGCATTGCTTGCAAGGCTTAAGTGATGTGCATTACCGAGAGGGCCCAGAGATACCTCTCCGACGATCGGAGTGACAAATCCTAATCTTGAAATACGTCAACCCAACATGTACCTTTGGAGACACCTGTAGAGCACCTTTATAATCACCCAGTTACGTTGTGACGTTTGGTAGCACACAAAGTGTTCCTCCGGCACACGGGAGTTACATAATCTCATAGTCATAGGAACATGTATAAGTCATGAAGAAAGCAATAGCAACATACTAAACGATCGGGTGCTAAGCTAATGGAATGGGTCATGTCAATCAGATCATTCAACTAATGATGTGATCCCGTTAATCAAATAACAACTCTTTGTCAATGGTTAGGAAACATAACCATCTTTGATTAACGAGCTAGTCAAGTAGAGGCATACTAGTGACACTATGTTTGTCTATGTATTCACACATGTATTATGTTTCCGGTTAATACAATTCTAGCATGAATAATAAACTTTTATCATGATATAAGGAAATAAATAATAACTTTACTATTGCCTCTAGGGCATATTTCCTTCACTACTTTATGTCCATTTGTGATGATTGTAATAAGAACATAAGTTTGTTGTTGTCTTTATATTGTATTGTATCAGCACATTTGATATAATAAAGATTGTATTCTATATATTACTATGAGGTTTTCTTATTGAAAATTCTTTGTTTTATATAGTTCTCTACGGGGACAATCCGATGGAAGAGGAATTATGCCTTGTGGACAGTGGTGCCACAAACTCCATACTGAGGGAGATGAAATATTTCCAAACTCTGAAAAAGACAAATGGAGATATTCTAACTATCGCTGGACGCGATACTGAAGGAAATATGCCCTAGAGGCAATAATAATGTTATTATTTATTTCCTTATATCATGATAAAAGTTTATTATTCATGCTAGAATTGTATTAACCGGAAACATAATACATGTGTGAATACATAGACAAACAGAGTGTCACTAGTATGCCTCTACTTGACTAGCTCGTTAATCAAAGATGGTTATGTTTCCTAACCATGGACAAAGAGTTGTCATTTGATTAACGGGATCACATCATTAGTTGAATGATCTGATTGACATGACCCATTCCATTAGCTTAGCACCCGATCGTTAAGTAAGTTGCTATTGCTCTCTTCATGACTTATACATGTTCCTATGACTATGAGATTATGTAACTCCCGTGTGCCGGAGGAACACTTTGTGTGCTACCAAACGTCACAACGTAACTGGGTGATTATAAAGGTGCTCTACAGGTGTCTCCAAAGGTACATGTTGGGTTGACGTATTTCGAGATTAGGATTTGTCACTCCGATCATCGGAGAGGTATCTCAGGGCCCTCTCAGGTAATGCACATCACTTAAGCCTAGCAAGCATTGCAACTAATGAGTTAGTTGCGGGATGATGTATTACGGAACGTGTAAAGAGACTTGCCGGTAACGAGATTGAACTAGGTATTGAGATACCGACGATCGAATCTCGGGCAAGTAAAATACGATGACAAAGGGAACAATGTATGTTGTTATGCGGTCTGACCGATAAAGATATTCGTAGAATATGTGGGAGCCAATATGAGCATCCAGGTTCCGCTATTGGTTATTGACCGGAGACGTGTCTCGGTCATGTCTACATTGTTCTCGAACCCGTAGGGTCCGCACGCTTAAGGTTTCGATGACAGTTATATTATGAGTTTATGAGTTTTGATGTACCGAAGGAGTTCAGAGTCCCAGATGAGATAGGGGACATGACGAGGAGTCTCGAAATGGTCGAGACGTAAAGATCGATATATTGGACGACTATATTCGGACATCGGAAAGGTTCCGAGTGATTCGGGTATTTTCGGAGGTACCGGGGAGTTACGGGAATACGAGGAAGAAGCAATGGGCCTTAATGGGCCTTAGTGGGAAGGACCAGGAGGTGGCGCGCGCCCCTCCCAAGCCCAGTCCGAATTGGACAAGGGGTTTGGGGCGCGGCCCCTCTCTCCCTTCCTTCCCCTCTTCCCCCCTTTCCCCCCTTCTCCTAGTTGGACTAGGAAAGGTGGAAACCTACTCCAACTAGGAGTAGGAATCCTACTCCTCCTTGGCGTGCCCACAAGGACTGGCCGGCCTCCCCCTTGTTCCTTTATATACAGGGGCAGGGGGCACCCCATAGACACACAAGTTGATCCACGTGATCATATTCTTAGCCGTGTGTGGTGCCCCTTCCACCATAATCCTCGATAATATTGTAGCGGTGCTTAGGCGAAGCCCTGCGACGGTAGAACATCAAGATCGTCACCACGCCGTCGTGCTGACGGAACTCTTCCCGAACACTTTGCTGGATCAGAGTCTGGGGATCGTCATCGAGCTGAACGTGTGCTAAAACTCGGAGGTGTCGTGGTTTCAGTGCTTGATCGGTCGGGCCGTGAAGACGTACGACTACATCAACCGCGTTGTGCTAACGCTTCCGCTGTCGATCTACAAGGGTACGTAGATCACACTCTCCCCTCTCGTTGCTATGCATCACCATGATCTTGCGTGTGCGTAGGAAATTTTTGAAATTACTACGTTACCCAACAGTGGCATCCGAGCCTAGCTTTTTATGGTTTGATGTTATATGCACGAGTAGAACACAAGTGAGTTGTGGGCGATATAAGTCATACTGCTTACCAGCCTGTCATACTTTGGTTCGGCGGTATTGTTGGACGAAGCGGCCCAGACCGACATTACGCGTACGCTTACGCGAGACCGGTTCTCCCGACGTGCTTTGCACATAGGTGGCTTGCGGGTGACAGTTTCTCCAACTTTAGTTGAACCAAGTGTGGCTACGCCCGGTCCTTGCGAAGGTTAAAACAGCACCAACTTGACAAACTATCGTTGTGGTTTTGATGCGTAGGTAAGATTGTTTCTTGCTTAAGCCCGTAGCAGCCACGTAAAACTTGCAACAACAAAGTAGAGGACGTCTAACTTGTTTTTGCAGGGCATGTTGTGATGTGATATGGTCAAGACATGATGCTAAATTTTATTGTATGAGATGATCATGTTTTGTAACCGAGTTATCGGCAACTGGCAGGAGCCATATGGTTGTCGCTTTATTGTATCTGTAATGCTTTACTTTATCACTAAGCGGTAGCGATAGTCGTGGAAGCATAAGATTGGCGAGACGACAACGATGCTACGATGGAGATAAAGGTGTCGCGCCGGTGACGATGGTGATCATGACGGTGCTTCGGAGATGGAGATCACAGGCACAAGATGATGATGGCCATATCATATCACTTATATTGATCGCATGTGATGTTTATCTTTTATACATCTTATATTGCTTTGATTGACGGTAGCATTATAAGATGATCTCTCACTAAAATTATCAAGAAGTGTTCTCCCTGAGTATGCACCGTTGTGAAAGTTCTTCGTGCTAAGACACCACGTGATGATCGGGTGTGATAGGCTCTACGTTCAAATACAACGGGTGCAAAACAGTTGCACACGCGGAATGCTCATGTTATACTTGACGAGCCAAGCATATGCAGATATGGCCTCGGAACACGGAGACCGAAAGGTCGAGCGTGAATCATATAGCAGATATGATCAACATAGCGATGTTCACCAATGAAACTACTCCATCTCACGTGATGATCGGACATGGTTTAGTTGATTTGGATCACGTAATCACTTAGAGGATTAGAGGGATGTCTATCTAAGTGGGAGTTCTTAAGTAATATGATTAATTAAACTTAAATTTATCATGAACTTAGTCCTGGTAGTATTTTGCAAATTATGTTGTAGATCAATAGCTCGCATTGTTGCTTCCCTGTGTTTATTTTGATATGTTCCTAGAGAAAATTGTGTTGAAAGATGTTAGTAGCAATGATGCAGATTGGATCCGTGATCTGAGGTTTATCCTCATTGCTGCACAGAAGAATTATGTCCTTGATGCACCGCTAGGTGACGGACCTATTGCAGGAGCAGATGCAGACGTTGTGAACGTTTGGCTAGCTCAATATGATGACTACTTGATAGTTTAGTGCACCATGCTTAATGGCTTAGAATCGGGACTTCAAAGACGTTTTGAACGTCATGGACCATATGAGATGTTCCAGGAGTTGAAGTTAATATTTCAAGCAAATACCCGAGTTGAGAGATATGAAGTCTCCAACAAGTTCTATAGCTAAAAGATGGAGGAGAATCGCTCAACTAGTGAGCATGTGCTCAGATTGTCTGAGTACTACAATCGCTTGAATCAAGTGGGAGTTAATCTTCCAGATAAGATAGTGATTGACAGAATTCTCTAGTCACCATCACCAAGTTAGTAGAACTTCGTGATGAACTTGATATGCAAGGGATAACGGAAACAATTCCCAAGCTCTTCGTAATGCGGAAATTGATGAAGGTAGAAATCGAGAAAAACATCAAGTGTTGATGGTAGAGAAGACCACTAGTTTCGAGAAAAGGGCAGAGGGAAGAAGGGGAACTTCAAGAAGAACAGCAAGCAAGTTGCTGCTCAAGTGAAGAAGCCCAAGTCTAGTCCTAAGCCTGAGACTAAGTGCTTCTACTTCAAAGGGACTGGTCACTGGAAGCGGAACGACCCCAAGTGATTGGCGGATAAGAAGGATGGCAAAGTGAACAACAGTATATTTGATATATATGTTATTGATATGTACTTTACTAGTATTTATAGCAACCCCTCAGTATTTGATACTAGTTCAGTTGCTAAGGGTAGTAACTCGAAACAGGAGTTGCAGAATAAACAGAGACTAGTTAAGGGTGAAGTGACGATGTGTGTTGGAAGTGGTTCCAAGATTGATGTGATCATCATTGCACTCTCCCTATACTTTCGGGATTAGTGTTGAAACTCAATAAGTGTTATTTGGTGTTTGCGTTGAGCATGAATATGATTTGATCATGTTTATTGCAATACGGTTATTCATTAAAGTCAGGGAATAATTGTTGTTCTGTTTACATGAATAAAACCTTCGATGGTCATACACCCAATGAAACAAGTTCGTTGGATCTCAATCGTAGTGATACACATATTCATAATATTGAAACCAAAAGATGCAAAGTTAATAATGATAGTGCAACTTATTTGTGGCACTGCCGTTTAGGTCATATTGGTGTAAAGCGCATGAAGAAACTCCATGCTGATGGGATTTTGGAATCACTTGATTATGAATCACTTGATGCTTGCGAACCATGTCTCTTGGGCAAGATGACTAAAATGCCATTCTCCGGAACAATGGAGCAAGAAATAGATTTGTTGGAAATCATACATAATGATGTATGTCGTCCGATGAATATTAAGGCTTGCAGCAGGTATCATTATTTTCTGACCTTCACAGATGATTTGAGCAAATATGGGTATATCTACTTAATGAAATAGAAGAATTCTGAAACATTTGAAAAGTTCATATAATTTCAGAGTGAAGTGAAAAATCATTGTAACAAGAAAATAAAAGTTTCTACGATATGATCGCAGAGGTAAAATATTTGAGTTACGAGTTTGGCCTTCAATTAAAACAATGTGAAATAGTTTCACTACTCACGCC
Source organism: Triticum urartu (assembly GCF_003073215.2). Lineage (NCBI taxonomy): Eukaryota > Viridiplantae > Streptophyta > Magnoliopsida > Poales > Poaceae > Triticum > Triticum urartu. Next base: position 556,634,851 of record NC_053027.1, on the reverse strand, counting down.
ACCTGGAACACCATAGTGTAATGGTGTGTCCGAACGTCATAACCGTACTTTATTAGATATAGTGCGATCTATGATGTTTCTTACCGATTTACCAATATCGTTTTGGGATCATGCATTAGAGACAGCAGCATTCACATTAAAAAGGGGCACCATCTAAGTCCGTTGAGACGACACAATATGAACTATGGTTTGGCAAGAAACCAAAGTTGTCGTTTCTTAAAGTTTGGGGTTGCGATGCTTATAAGAAAAAGTTTCATCGTGATAAGCTCAAACCCAAATCGGAGAAATATGTCTTCATAGGATACCCAAAAGGAGACAGTTGGGTACACCTTCTATCACAGATCCGAAGGCAAGACATTCGTTACTAAGAATGGATCCTTTCTAGAGAAGGAGTTTCTCTCGAAAGAAGTGAGTGGGAGGAAAATAGAACTTGATGAGGTAACTGTACCTGCTCCCTTATTGGAAAGTAGTTCATCACAGAAATTTGTTCCTGTGACTACTACACCAATTAGTGAGGAAGCTAATGATGATGATCATATAACTTCAGATCAAGTTACTACCGAACCTCGTAGGTAAACCAGAGTGAGATCCACACCAGAGTGGTACGGTAATCCTGTTCTGTAGGTCATGTTACTTGACCATGACGAACCTATGAACTATGAGGAAGCGATGATGAGCCCAGATTCCACGAAATGGCCTGAGGCCATGAAATCTGAGATGAGATCCATGTATGAGAACAAAGTATGGACTTTGATTGACTTGCCCAATGATTGGCGAGCCATTGAGATTAAATGGATCTTCAAGAGGAAGATGGACACTTATAGTAGTGTTACTATCTACAAAGCTAGAATTGTCGCAAAAAGGTTTTCGACAAGTTCAAGGTGTTGACTACGATGAGAGTTTCTCACTCGTATCTATGCTTAAGTCTGTCCGAATCATGTTAGAAATTGCCACGTTTTATGAAATCTGGCAAATGGATAAACAAAATTACATTCCTTAATGGATTTCTTAAAGAAGAGTTGTATATGATGCAACCAAAAGGTTTTGTCAATCCTAAAAGTGCTAACAAAATATGCAAGCTCCAGCAATCGATCTATGGACTGGTGCAAGCATCTCGGAGTTGGAATATACGCTTTGATAAGTTGATCAAAGCATATAGTTTTCTACAGACTTGCTGTGAAGCCTGTATTTACAAGAAAGTGAGTGGGAGCACTACGGCATTTCTGATAAGTATATGTGAATGACATATTGTTGATCAGAGATAATGTAGAATTATTCTGCAAAGCATAAAGGAGTGTTTTAAAGGAGTTTTTCAAAGAAAGACCTCGGTGAAGCTGCTTATATATTGAGCATCAAGATCTATAGAGATAGATCAAGACGCTTGATAAGTTTTTCAATAAGTACATACCTTGACAAGATTTTGAAGTAGTTCAAAATGGAACAGTCAAAGAAGGAGTTCTTGCCTGTGTTACAAGGTGTGAAGTTGAGTAAGAGTCAAAACCCGACCACGGCAGAAGATAGAAAGAGAATGAAAGTCATTCCCTATGCCTTGGCCATAGGTTCTATAAAGTATGTCATGCTGTGTACCAGATCTATTGTATACCCTGCACTGATTTGGAAAGGGGGTACAATAGTGATCTAGGAGTAGGCCACTGGACAGCAGTCAAAATTATCCTTAGTGAAATAAGGATATGTTTCTCGATTATGGACGTGACAAAAAGGGTTCGTCGTAAAGGGTTACGTCGATGCAAGTTTTTGACACTGATCCAGATGATTCTAAGTCTCAATTTGGATACATATTGAAAATGGGAGCAATTAGCTAGAGTAGCTCCGTGCAGAGCATTGTTGATATAGATATTTGCAAAATACTTACGGATCTGAATATGACAGACCCGTTGACTAAAATTATCTCACAAACAAAACATGATCACACCTTAGTACTCTTTGGGTGTTAATCACATAGAGATGTGAACTAGATTACTGAATCTAGTAAACCCTTTGAGTGTTGGTCACATGATGATGTGAACTATGGGTGTTAATCACATGATGATGTGAACTATTGCTGTTAAATCACATGGCGATGTGAACTAGATTATTGACTCTAGTGCAAGTGGGAGACTGAAGAAAATATGCCCTAGAGGCAATAATAAAGTTATTATTTATTTCCTTATATCATGATAAAAGTTTATTATTCATGCTAGAATTGTATTAACCGGAAACATAATACATGTGTGAATACATAGACAAACAGAGTGTCACTAGTATGCCTCTACTTGACTAGCTCGTTAATCAAAGATGGTTATGTTTCCTAACCATGGACAAAGAGTTGTCATTTGATTAACGGGATCACATCATTAGTTGAATGATCTGATTGACACGACCCATTCCATTAGCTTAGCACCCGATCGTTTAGTAAGTTGCTATTGCTCTCTTCATGACTTATACATGTTCCTATGACTATGAGATTATGTAACTCCCGTGTGCCGGAGGAACACTTTGTGTGCTACCAAACGTCACAACGTAACTGGGTGATTATAAAGGTGCTCTACAGGTGTCTCCAAAGGTACATGTTGGGTTGACGTATTTCGAGATTAGGATTTGTCACTCCGATCGTCGGAGAGGTATCTCAGGGCCCTCTTAGGTAATGCACATCACTTAAGCCTTGCAAGCATTGCAACTAATGAGTTAGTTGCGGGATGATGTATTACGGAACGAGTAAAGAGACTTGCCGGTAACGAGTTTGAACTAGGTATTGAGATACCGACGATCGAATCTCGGGCAAGTAAAATACCGATGACAAAGGGAACAACATATGTTGTTATGCGGTCTGACCGATAAAGATCTTCGTAGAATATGTGGGAGCCAATATGAACATCCAGGTTCCGCTATTGGTTATTGACCGGAGACGTGTCTCGATCATGTCTACATTGTTCTCGAACCCGTAGGTTCCGCATGCTTAAGGTTTCGATGACAATTATATTGTGAGTTTATGAGTTTTGATGTACCGAAGGAGTTCAGAGTCCCGGATGAGATCGGGGACATGACGAGGAGTCTCGAAATGGTCGAGACGTAAAGATCGATATATTGGATGACTATATTCGGACATCGGAAAGGTTCCGAGTGATTCGGGTATTTTCGGAGGTACCGGGGAGTTACGGGAATACGAGGAAGAAGCAATGGGCCTTAATGGGCCTTAGTGGGAAGGACCAGGAGGTGGCGCGCGCCCCTCCCAAGCCCAATCCGAATTGGACAAGGGGTTTGGGGCGCGGCCCCTCTCTCCCTTCCTTCCCCTCTTCCCCCCTTCTCCTAATTGGACTAGGAAAGGTGGAAACCTACTCCAACTAGGAGTAGGAATCCTACTCCTCCTTGGCGCGCCCACAAGGGCTAGCCGGCCTCCCCCTTGCTCCTTTATATACAGGGGCAGGGGGCACCCCATAGACACACAAGTTGATCCACGTGATCATATTCTTAGCCGTGTGCGGTGCCCCCTTCCACCATAATCCTCGATAATATTGTAGCGGTGCTTAGGCGAAGCCCTGCGATGGTAGAACATCAAGATCGTCACCACGCCGTCGTGCTGACGGAACTCTTCCCCGACACTTTGCTGGATCGGAGTCCGGGGTTCGTCATCGAGCTGAACGTGTGCTAAAACTCGGAGGTGTCGTAGTTTCGGTGCTTGATCGGTCGGGCCATGAAGACGTATGACTACATCAACCGCGTTGTGCTAACGCTTCCGCTGTCGATCTACAAGGGTACGTAGATCACACTCTCCCCTCTCGTTGCTATGCATCACCATGATCTTGCGTGTGCGTAGGAAATTTTTGAAATTACTACGTTACCCAACAGATACTGTGATTGTTGGTACTGGACGTGCCATATTCACCCTCCCAAGTGGTACATATGTGACAATTGAGGATGCTTTATTGTATCCCGATTCTGCACGTACCCTGATCAGTTATCGAGATATCCGTAAAAATGGTTTTCATATTGAAACCCATGAAGACAACAAAGAGGAGTATCTACTCTTTACTAAAGATGACGGATATGGCAAAAAGGTACAGGAGAAAATTCCTTCTCTATCGTCTGGTTTGTACTATACGTACATCAAACCCGTGGAACATGTTGCATACAAAGTAATTTTTCAGAATGTTAATGCATTCCAAACCTGGCATGATCACCTAGGCCATCTTGGAATAGGGATGATGAGAAAAATTACTAGCAATTCCATTGGTCATAATTTGCTTGAGTTAAAATTTCCTCAATCCTCTGATTTTGTGTGCACATCTTGTGCCACGGGAAAGCTAATTTTGAGGCCCTCACACCTCAAAATACAAGCTGAACCACTTCAGTTCCTTGAACGTATTCAAGGAGACATTTGTGGTCCCATTCAACCATTATCTGGACCTTTCCGGTATTTCATGGTTCTGATTGACGCATCTACACGATGGTCACATGTGTGTCTTTTATCCACACGAAACCATGCATTTGCCAAGATAATGAGGCAAGTCATTAAGTTGCAAGCCCATTATCCTGAAAGTCGAATTAAGTCAATTCGAATGGACAATGCTGCAGAATTCTCCTCACATGCTTTCAATGATTATTGCATGGCTTTGGGGATTGAAGTTCAGCACTCTGTTCCATATGTCCATACACAAAATGGTTTGGCTGAAGCATTGATTAAGAGGATCAAACTCATTGCAAGACCTTTGTTGACGAATTGCAACTTGCCAACCTCTTGTTGGGGTCACGCTGTTTTACACGCTGCTGACTTGATACAATTGAGGCCAACTGCATATCACAGTTCTTCCCCTCTGGAATTGGTACGTGGAAATCCTCTAAGCATTTCCCATCTGCGTAAGTTCAGATGTGCTGCATACATCCCGATCTCACCACCACAGCGGACATCTATGGGCCCACACAGGAAGTTGGGGATCTATGTGGGGTACAAATCGCCGTCAATTATGAAGTACCTGGAACCCCTGACTCGGGATCTGTTCACAGCCCGTCATGCTGATTGCATATTTAATGAGGAACATTTTCCGGCATTAGGGGGAGATTTCAAGTACCAGAAAGAATGCCCGGAAATTGATTGGAATGCTCATTCCATTTCATCCTCTGATCCACGTACCCATGAGACCAAACTTCAAGTTCGGAAGATCATTAATTTGCAACATCTTGCAAATAATCTGCCAGATTCATTTACTGATTTGAAAGGTGTTACAAAATCCTTAAACCCAGCCAGAAACGTGCCAGAAAGAGTGGAGGTACCAATAAAAACCACTCAACTCCCTATTCCTAAAAAGAGGGGGAGTAGTACGGCCTCTGACCTGGAGCATGCTTCTAGAAAGAAGCAAAGGAAATCGAGGAGAAAAACCTCGGAGTCAGTAAATGCAGGTCAACTCAACGTTGACAAACACCTGATGGGTAGTATACACCCAGTGGAAGGGCAACCTCCACAACCCAGTTCCAGTATGCACAAACTGACTGGGACATCGGAACACCCAGACTCGATCGTATTGGGAAATCACGAAGAGTCACTAGGGGTGCAGGAAATTTCCATCAACTATATTGATTCTGGAGAATTATTTGACCGTAAGACTACGACTGTCAACATATATTTTGCTGAAAAGATTGCAGATACCCTTCTCACTGATCATGATCCAAGGTCTATCGTTGAGTGCCAAAAACGCTCCGACTGGCCTAAATGGAAGGATGCAATCCAAGCAGAAATTGCCTCGCTTAACAAAAGAAAGGTATTCACTGAAGCAATACCTACACCTCCCAGTGTTTTCCCTGTGGGATTCAAATGGGTTTTTCTCCGGAAACGGAATGAACAATGAGGTGGTGAGATATAAAGCAAGGCTCGTAGCACAAGGTTTCACGCAGAAACCCGGCATTGATTTCACTGAAACATATTCTCCAGTAATGAGTGCAACCACTTTCCGATATCTTATATCTTTGGCAGTGCAAAATCGTCTATCTATGCAGTTGATGGACGTCGTGACCGCATATCTTTACGGGTCACTAGATTCGGACATATATATGAAGGTTCCTGATGGAATCTCTGTCCCGAATAAAAATGCAAAACGCAACATGTATTGTGTAAAGCTGAATAAGTCATTATATGGCTTAAGGCAGTCGGGACGGATGTGGTACAACCGACTCAGTGAGTTCCTTCTTCAGAAAGGTTACTCCAATAGTGTTGATTGCCCATGTGTTTTCATCAAGAAGTCCTCTACAGGATTTTGCATCATTTCTGTGTATGTTGATGATCTCAACATCATCGGCAGCACACCAGACATTGAAGCACGCAATCACCTAAAGATGGAATTTGAGATGAAGGATTTGGGTAAAACCAAATTTTGCTTAGGTATTCAACTTGAGCATCTTCCCTCAGGAATCATGGTACATCAATCTGCCTATATCCAGAAAATATTGGAGAAATTCAATATGGACAAATCATATCCATCTAAAACTCCCATGGTGGTTCGATCTCTAGACGTAGAGAAAGATCCGTTCAGACCAAGGGATGATGGAGAAGAGGTGTTGGGACCTGAAGTTCCATACCTTAGTGCTGTTGGAGCGCTTATGTATCTTGCAAATTGCACAAGACCTAATATTGCATTTGCAGTGAATCTACTTGCTAGACATAGCACAGCTCCCACCAAACGTCATTGGTTTGGAGTGAAGAATATCTTTCGATATCTCCAAGGCACAAAGGATCTTGGCCTATTTTTTCAGTTCCAGAAAAATCAGCACTCTGATGTGATTGGATATGCAGATGCCGGCTATTTGTCTGATCCCCATAATGCCAGATCTCAGACCGGCTTCGTGTTCCTACATGGTGGCACTGCTATATCATGGAAGTCTTTGAAACAGACTCTCGTGGCAACATCTACCAATCATTCTGAAATAATTTCATTATTTGAAGCAATATGCGAATGTGTATGGCTTTGCAGAATGATAAACCACATACAACAGTCATGTGGAATGGGTTCGATAAAATCACCTACCATTATCTATGAAGATAATGCGGCCTGTGTTGCGCAGATGCAAACAGGATACATCAAGAGTAATATCACCAAGCATATTTCTCCTAAATGGTTTTTCCCCCATAATCTTCAGAAAAGCGAGGAAATAAGCATTCTGCAAGTCAAATCATGCGACAACCTTGCTGGTTTATTTACCAAGTCTCTACCAAATTCTACGTTCCAGAAATGTGTCCATGGAATTGGTATGCGAAGACTTAGGGACTTACAGGTGTCAGGGGGAGTCTCTTCTTGAGATATCCTTATTTTAATGACATCACATTATGCTGTCTTTTTTTATGAGTATATGTTTCAGGATCTCATCAAAAAATTTATGAAGAACTTTTTGAAGGAGAATCTTTTGAGATGATAGAGCTTCCCGGACAATCGTGAAGATGATTCTACATGGTCAAGCGTAGATTAGGGGGAGTGTTAAGATTAAACTATAATCTGTAATTAAGGGAAATCTTCCCTTGCCCATCGAACGAGCGGTTGCGCCCGCACGGATGCCTGTGTCCGTCGCAACCGTCGCCTCTCTCCCATCCTCCTGAAACCGATGCATCTCTTCGGGATCGTCGCATCTCTCCAGGGGATATATATACTCTCTGTAACTATCGATCAATGACTTTCGATTCAAAACAGTAGGTACGAAATTTTGCCGTATAATCAGTTCGTGTGGTCCCGTCAGGGCCATCTTCCACTTAGATTTGTTCCTTTCCCTTTGGGCCTTAGCATGTGCCATGGTCAACCTTGGAACACTGCATTAGCACAGTAAAACAACCTCGAAAACAGCCTGAGTTGAACCCATGGGCGGGCCAATGGTGCTGCACATGGCAGCAGTGAAGCAAGGCGTGCTTGCAGTGTCAGGGAGTGGATTACATGTCCAAGTGATAACCATGATTGGTGACAAGCCAACCCGCTGGAGAAGCTAACAATCATGCATGCCATTCGGAACAAGCCGAGGAAACCAAACCAAACCAGCTCAAAAGCAACCACGCTTTCCTTTCTCCATCCCTATTCAACCCTTCCCCAGGTCAGGTGGTAGGCCGCCCTAATCAGTGCCTGTTAGGAGCTTCTGCTTTCAGCTACAGTATAATACTCAGAGGAACAATCTGAATAATATGTACTTAGGATGAAACCTGAAGAGCAAGCACCCACACCACGCCATGGCCGGTTTCGGACGAAGCGAGCGAGAGCGAGAGCGGACCCTTAGCAAAAACTTTGTGTTTGTGTCACCCATGCCGTGAACAGATCACGCACTCCACCGGGGTCAGTTTGTTTGCTGCCAAGTCACGCCATGCACATGAGCAAACCATCGCCCCTACCAGCATCCCACGCGATTAATACGGCGCAACCCGCAGCAGCCACGCACACGAGCATTGAAAGCTATCGCTCGCTGGCTAACCAGCACCGGCATCTCCGTCCGCAAGCCGGCGGCATGGGCGGCCATGCCACGCCAGCCTCCATGTGCCGCCACGCCATGGCTGCACCTGCACGCAGATGCAGAAGCAGTGCAGCACTGCAGCCTCTGGCTCTGCTGCACGCTGCTAGATCGGCTTCGTGGAAACAGTGCCCCTCTTCTTCCACTGAAGCTGCACTGCTCGGCCAACAAGCCACATGGAAGGAGACTAGAGAGGTGTTCACCTCTGCTCTGGATACTGGTGCTTAGCATCTTCAGGTCCAAGCTACCACTGCAGCTGCGGCAGTCATCATACCTGGCAGCCGGGGAGAGATTCCGGCCGGCTCGACCACCGGACCAAGAAGACCAAGGTGGTCTGGTCACAACTCCAGATGCCCCCCACCCTGCCCTGCATCTGCCGCCGATGACAGACAGCCGGAGCCAGGTTAGCAAAAGCGGCAGCAGCAGATTATATATATGCACACCCAGAGCCCAGGGGCACATTGGATTACACTGCACTTTGGTCAAAAAGCCACCTCGCTCGCTCGCCAGCAAAACATCTTTGCCCAAAAGGGCGCATGAGCATGTATCAGCAGCATGAGCATGATGATGATGATGATGATGGGCTGATGCTGCCTCCAATGGCACCTCGAAAGAATGAATGCAAGATCCTCTTCGCTATGCAGCTTGTTCCCGCGTTTTCCCGGTCTCCCTCTCCACGCTTCCACCAGAAGAGCAGTGTAGGTCAGGATGAATAGATATGGCATGCAATGCAAATGCAGCAGCCCCAGTAAATAAACAGTAATGCAGATATGCAGATGCACTTTGCCCAGCACAGGGAGGCAGCAGCAGCAGCTAGTGCTCAGCCATGCTGGCTCACATACATGGACGATGAAACAAGTGATAATAAACAGGATAAATTTCTTTGACAGAGAAGGCAGAAACTGTCTTGCACAGCTCGGGTGTCTTAATACGGCATCATCAGGATGATGACTCCTGTTGACAGCATAAATATCATCGGTATGATCAGGTCTGGCCCAGAGACAGGACATGTTGTGTTACCTGCAGAAGCAGCTGCAGGATTGTTAAAGCACACGGCCTGACAGAAGTTAACACGCACGGTCATGGGCCGACATTTCGTCAAATCTCAGCTTCTCCATTCATTTTGATCAGCAAAACAGTTAAACAACAGCGTGCTCTGCTCCCTTCATATGCTCTCCACCAAATTTCACTAAATTCAGTGCCCAAAGCTGAGCGGTAAACTCACAAAAACGACTGAAACGACATCTCATAAGTCATAACATGAGAGAACTAAAAGCAACAACCTAAATAATCATGGTTATCATGAACCCAAAAAGATGAAACACCAACTCATAATCTGAGAGTATCAGAAACCACAGCCGACATCTCCCGTGCCGCTGCATGAACACAACAACCAGCATTCACGGCTGTTCATACACACAAACATAAATGCAGCAGCCTAGCTCCCCGTGAAGAACACAGGGAGCCACTGTGCTTCATCAGGCGAGAGCTTCCATTCTGCAGAGCTAGTTGGTATGCACATTAACAAAATACTACTGGGAGCCTCACTGTCACTGGGATATTTGCATCCCCAATTCATATCTTTGCTTCGAAACAACACAAAAGATCACATGGCCAATTTAGCCACATTGACAATCGGCAATAACAAATTCAACTCAAGAGGATTAAACAAAACAAAGCAGCAGTGACAAAACTCAAGTGCAATGCAGATAATTAAATAACTCTCCAACATGCTAATATAATATCCATTATGTCCACAAAGGATTGTATGTACATCTAAGCACACCAAGCAGCAGCACTCACTCCTAGTTGCATATCACAGAACGAACGAACCCCAAACCGAAAACTTCTAAACAAAAAGGCAAAAATTATAGGTGAATTACTAGACACAATAACGAATTCCAACTAGACATATTTAACCCATATTGACTTGGACGATCCAACGAACGAACGAAAATTGGCTGGCAGACAGACTCTGTTAACCCATACTGAATTTAGGATAGGCGGCTTGAGCTGGCTGGCGATCGATCACGACACGGTTGGCTTCACCGCCACCGGCTTCGAGGGCTCCGTACCGAGCACGGCAGAGGACGCCGACATGCCGCCGCCGTTGACGGCCGAAGGGTACTGTGGGAGCAGGCCGGTGTAGTAGACGGCGCGGCCGTTGCTGTCGTACGCCACCTGCGGGTAGCCCTGAGCGCTCGACACGGCGGGGGCGGGTGCGGTGCCGTTCCCGTTGGCATTGCCGTTGTTGTGCGGGACGGCGTAGTAGGAGGTGCCGCCGGGGTTGGCGCTGGTGTAGTACCCATGGGGCGGCGCCGGGATGAAGAAGAAAGGGCCAGGGTCGGCGCCAGAGCCAGGGGCAACAGATCCATACCTGCCCGGCACCGGCAGGAAGGCCGCCGCAGGGGGAGCCGATGATGGAGGCGGGACGGGGGGCTTCTCCGGGAACTTGGTGACATAGTACTCTGCTGCGGCAGTCGGGGTGGCGGTGGCTGGAGGGTAGGCGCGGGTGAGGGAGTCGTCGCTGCCGTTCCTCGACAAGGGCGCCGGGACAGGGGCGGCCGGGGCGACGACCGGAGCAGGAGCAGGGGCGGCCTGGGGCGCCGGAGCCGGGGCAGGAGCTGGTGGTGGCTGCTGCTGCTGGGTGGCGTTGTCAGCGAGCTGGAGCTTCTCGAGGTCCGGGATCTGGCGAGGGAACTCGGCTGGCGAGACGGCGGGAGACACCATGGCGTTGTTGTTGTTGTCCGCGGCCGGGTTGGGGTTGGGGTGTCGGTCTTCATTCTTGGGCGGGATCTCGACGGGGACGTTCTCCCTCATCTTGGGCGGATCGCCGGCCGGGTCCTTGACCTTGACCGCGGGCGGCGGCATGAAGCCGTAGTCGAAGCCGAAGAGGTAGTCGGGGCCGGTCTTGGACGCCGCCACCACCGACTGCGGCACGGCCATGGGCGCGGCGGGAGGGGGCGACTGGACGGGCACCGCCTCCTGCTTCATCATGACCTGCGGCTGCTGCATCTGCTGGTTCTGCATCTGCGGCGGCAGGGCCTGCGGCAGCGGAGGCGGGCTGGCGGACTTGAGGTCGAGGTACCACTCGCGCTGCGGCTCCTGCTGCGGCGGCTTGGGCGGGGAGGCGGGGCGCGGGGGCGGGGCGACGGGGAAGAGGAAGACGCGGAGCCTGGGCGTGGAGCCGCCCCGGGAAGAACCGCCAGATCCCGGCGCGGCGGGGGCGCGGAAGAGGTGGAGGCGGTCGTACTCGATGACGAGGTGCTCGAGGTCCTCGTCGTTGGTGACGGAGACGAGCGCGTCGAGGTCCTCGCCGGGGAGCTGGTACTTGACGCAGAGGTCCCCGCGGGCGGCGGCGAGGCCGGCGAGGCGCGCGTAGAAGTCGGGGAAGCGGAGCGGGCGGTCGATGGAGAGGATCTTGGTGTCGCCGTTGACGTAGGAGAGCTGGTTGTCGTGCGGCCGCGGCTGGATGCGGCCCCCGTAGCTGACCATCAGCCGCACCTTGGCCGGCACCGCCGGGGCCGGGGGCGGGGCGGAGGCGGAGTCGGGGGAGGCGTTGGTGGTGGTGGTGGAGTCGGGGTGGTGGTGGTGGTGCGCGTCGTCGGCGGCGGAGTGGGGGGAGGAGTCGCCGGAGTCGGCCATGGCGGCGGGGGCTAGGGTTGGTGGCGGCGATGGGGATGGATGGGGGGATGGGGCGCGTGGAGGCGTTATAAGGCGGGCGGGTGCGGGTGGGATTAGCGGTGCGATTAGGGGGGCTGGGATTCTGGAAGCGGGCCCGAGTTTTGGCGGGGAGTTGGGCTCCTCCGCTCTGGGCTGCGTCGGGAGATGCGTGGCAACAGTTGGGATGGGGCTGGCGCGGCCGCGAACGCGTGTGTTGGTGCCGTGGGGCCCGCACCGCCACTTTTCGCTGCTCTTCGGTTGGTTTCTACGTTTTCTTTTCTTTTTGTATCATCTTTTTTTCCTCCGACGGATTGGAAATGCTGGGTCTACCCCGCGGGGCGGTGCGATGCGATGCTTCTCGTCTGGGGTGGGGATGGTTTTCTTCTCCTGGTGGAGGTGGTACAAATGATTGATTTGCTTCAGCTGAGTAGCATCTGATTTTAGTTCTAGGTGGGCACGCTATGTATGTATCGATCGGGAGATCTAGATATTGCCATTCTCTAACATATGAGAATATGATCTCTGCCGATGCCATGTGTGTTTACCCGCAAAAAAGAAGATGCTATGTGTGTTACCTGCGCTCTTCTATCGACCACTCATGTCCGGTGGCACGTATTAAGGATGGCACCGAACGACTGCGCCAGAGTGAAATGCGCCTCTCAAGCCGTCGATGTTTTTCCCTATAAAGGTTGCCGAATATATAGACTTGTTCGAAAGGTGTTCGGTCGGTTCAAAACATCGACGAACGTCCATGGATTATGTTATGGTGACCTCCGACGACCACGGCGGCAAACTCGGGCGTCGACGAGAAGGACAAAGGCTTCATCGATCACGGGTGTAGGTATAGGACGCATTTATATGAAACGATTTTGTAGATGGTACGCGGGCAAGTTTTGGGTAGGAGGGTGACACCGATTGTGACCAACAACCTCCAACTGCCCTCCCAACCGCAACCCCCCTCCCCCCTAACCATATTTACGAGCACCTATCGTCGAGTAAAAGCGATGACGACGGATGCCCTTGTGCGACAAAATGCATGACTACATAGGTATGAGAAGGCACCGTGCCCCCTTAAAAAAACACTCGTTGTACCGACGGCTAGACAACCGGAGAAGGAGGTTGGTTGCTAGTAAAAAAAATACAATCGAAGAATAATGTGACAGGGTTGGCCCATAAAAAGTGATGATGATCGCTGCGTTCGTGGCATTTTCTTGAGAGAAAATACATGATCTACATAAGTAGGAGGCGCTGCGCCACACACGGAGAAGGATAGTCGGTGAGGAAATTGGATGACATATAGATTTTTGGTGATTGGTGATATCATGGGTAAAACAGTTGAATGAAATAGTCGTTTCTTGGTGAAGGATGATGATCATGGGACAAAAAACAAAAAAATACTGAACAACTACCCCAAATTGGAATGTGCCTCTCGAGCCGTCGATGTTTTTCCGTGTAAACATCGTCGAATATTTAGATACCTATTCAAAAAGTGTTCGGTTGATTCAAATGTCGACGAACGTCCGTCCAGTGGAAAACTCTCGGGCAGGATGATGACACACCACCATTGATGGACGAAGATCATAACACGACAGATTGTGTTATAGTGACCTCCGGCGACCATGGGAGCAAATTAGGCATCGAGGAGAAGGCCAAAGCCTTCATCTATCGGGTGTAGGTATAGGAGGCATTTATTCGTAAAGAAAATGTGGATGGTACACGGACAATTTTGGGTACGAGGGCACCACCAATTATGGCTAGCAACCGCCAACTGCCTCCCCACCGCCACCCCCTCCCTTGAATATTTTATTATGATTGTCCATTGTCCAGTAAAAGTGATGATGATGGTTGTTTTTGTTTGAGAAAATGCATGACCAACATAAGTAGGAGGAGGGATTGTGCACCCTAAAAAAATGGTCTTCTTGTACCGAAGGCTAGACAACCGGAGAAGGATATCGGTTTGTGGCAGAAGAACACCGGGGAAGGATAGTGGTCTGGGGTAAAAGTCGGCTGGAGAAGAACATGAGAGCGTCCAAGGGTGAAAGAATTGAATGACATATAGATCTGCTTCCTGCGGGTGGTGTATGATCTCACATAGGGGCGTGTTATGCATCGGTCTAAAGTTCTAGATGTAGTCATTCCCTAATATGATCTCTATAGATGCTACATTTGTTACTGATGCTCCTCTATCGGTCGGTTGTGTCTGATGACACGGGATTACATGGTTGAGGCATCACCGAAAGTTCTCCCCAAAGTGAAATGTGTCGCTTGAGTCGTCGAAGATTATTCCTATAGATAATTGTCCATTGATGCATTGATGAATCTCCATCCCCTGAAAGGCGTAAGGGCAAGGGTGAGGACCACGCCATGCCACCATCGACCGACGAGAATCATAACACGATGGACTGTTGCAATGACCTCCGACAAACACTATGCATAGTATGGGTCGACGAGAAGGCACAAAACCTTCATCGATCATGGATGTAGGTATATGAGGCATTTTTTCGTAAATGTTTCATAGATGGTATATGAGGAGAATATGGGAGCCACCGCCGATATTTTTTTTTAATTGCATGTGTAATTATTTTTTTGGGTGAAAAATGGTGTATACAATACACTAGAATTTCGGTGATGGGTGGTATCATTGGCGAAAAAAATGAAATAACATGTACCTCCATCCCATAATATAAGAACGCTTTTGAAGCCATGTTAGCTTGAAAAATGTTCTTACATCCCGCTAAGTGGTGATTCAACATGGATTCTACATCTTGGAACCAAGCCAATTTGAGAGCGGCTCTGTGATAATGGAACCAACCAGCAAAAAGCTTACATTATGGGATAGAGGGAGTAGTATCTTGATGAAGGATGATAATCGTGGATTCATGGGAGAAGACAATAGAAAAAAAAAGATTACTCACACGACAGGACTAAGCGGTAAACCAGATCCAATCCAAGAGTATAATAAAACCCTTGTCACCAACGACCGTACTAAAAAATCGCAGCTGAGGAGGTCGCTCTCCCGGCGTGGACGCGCGGCACGAGTTTGGTGGACGCAGCGATTTTGCCATGGCCCATGCCCCTGAAGTAGCAACGTTTTTCTATCTTGCCGTTCGCTTCGCGGTGGCCAGTTGTCTCTTCCCGAGCTGCCGTGCCGTGCGTGCCTCACGGTTCGACGGCGACAGCCGGGCCGCGCGTCCGACTCGACCATGGCGCCAAGCCACCATCGGGCTCGCCTGGAAAGCAGAGCCCCCCACGGCCCACACACAAACACACAGCGCGACGCCACGCCATCCCCCCGTCATCCGGCCCTGCCCGCCGTGCCAGCTCCTTCCTCGCTAGCCGCACCGCCGTGCCGTGCGGCTCATCATCTCTCTCGGCCTACGTGAACCCAGTTGGCTCCACCGCACCGTGATCGGACCCCCGCGCCCGGTGCGTTTCCGTGGGCGGGGCACCCACGGCGGCTCCGTTTCCAACCGACAGGCCACACCCACACGACCATGCACGCACGCAGGTCGCAGGCTGCCCCCGTGGTGGTGGGCGCGTCGCACGCTCGCCCACAGTAACTCCACGCGGCGGTAGAAATCTGGCAGCGCGCCACGACGCCACGTCCACGTCCACGAGGCGCCACCACCGGCAGCAGCGGCGGCAGACCTTCCATGTGCCGCCGCGGCAGGCATGGCAGCCAGTCGGTCCGAACCCTGGGCCACGCCGGCGCGCGCGCGGGGGGAGACGGAGGAGGAGTTAATTCCGGCAACGTGTTAGGCAGTCGGGCAGTTGAGGCCCAGCCGGCCGCAGTGGCGCACTGGCGCGCTGTCGCCGCCGGGGGAGATCCGGTCGAGTCGTTTCCCCTGGTCAAAATCTGGGCCACGGCGATCGTGCGTCGCAGGCGCTGGCTCCCACCTGTCTGCCTGCCTGCCCGCCTGGCCCCGGCCGGCCGGAGCGCTGGGCCGGATCTTTGTTACTGCCGCTGTCGAATTCCCGTGAGCACTGAGCCCTGCCGATCCGGATCCGCGTCGTCGTCGGCGACAAAACTCACCGCTTGCGTCCTGGCGATCGACGGCGGATCTGGCAGGCTGCTGGCACCGCACGGTGGCGCATGCGGCCAAACCAGCCGTCAAACGTGAGGCCGCCAAAGGCGCCGAGCGCCCGGCGACGACGAGACTCGCTGCTCCGTGACCCCGTCAATACTCAAATGTTCATAAAGCTCGCTTGCTAGGCGCACTAATGGGTGCCCTCAGAAAGGTACCCTGGGATGCCATGAGTAACTACACTGGTACACTGAAATGTGGGACCCGCCTGAGATAATGGAGCTCATGGAAGCGCGTGGACCCCCCGTTTGTGCTGCAAGGGCTTTTTTTGTGGATAGATCGCCACCGGCGGATAATGCAACAAACTTAACAACCGGTGTCATGATATGATTAGTGGTACGATTCCTATATAACGAATGTTTTCTGTGATTCTAATAAGTGGCGCAAAATATAATCGCTTCAAAAATGCTGAAGTCAAGTTGGCCGCCACCAAGAGAGGTTCGGGCGTATTGCAAGCTTAGTCGAGTCTCAATGATGCTATATCCATGAGATTTTACATTGAGATCCATAAAAAAAAATCAGTTTTTTTTATCTCTAGCACGTTATGTCGCTTGATTAAGATTTGGTTAAATCTCAGTTGACTGAGACCTAGCCACACCTTTTCATAGATCTCGCTAATCTATCCAATGTCTATTGGGGTGAAATATTCTAAAGAAATTGTACAAGTTCATATATACTTGGATAAAGAAGGATGGTTCACATGCATGGCCAGACTTCAGTGACTAATGTGATTAGTATTGACCCAGATGCATGTAACCATATTAACTAACAACACATGCATGAGGCCATGTGAGCGCCAGTTGGTAGTTAGCGGCCATGAAAGCCGGGCCGGGGTGGTTTCTGTGGACGAGACTCGCCAGAGCACAATGCTAATTTAGTTCGTCCGAGGCATGTTAATCGCGTTGTTTAAGCATGCATTAGGAGGAGGATTAAAGAATGATTAGGAGCCTTCCGGTTAAAGGCGCCGGAGGGCAGGAAAACACCTGTATATATCCATCCATATGGATGCATTGTAATGTATCCTCTGCCACTGCCACGCCGCATATCTGGCTGGAAAGCGGCCGCGCCGTCGGATTAGGTTATGCAAATCGTCTTTTTAATTGTGGAAAGGGGTTGTTCATGCCGTGACGACGGCGCCATCATCAGCTGTGCAAGTTTAGTAAGTAAGGTGCCTCAGAAGTTTGCTGATGCTAAATATAATCCTCTAAAGTAGGGTGTGTGATCATGCTTTCCGTTTGCGTTTTCTTTAATTGGAAAACGGTGATGCCATGTTGCCGACCGACGGAGTGTTTATCCGGTGAGTGTTTTGAGAATTCATCCGGTACTATTTTTTTTTTTGCTTCCCATTTTCTTGTTGCCTTGTGTTTGCGGCGTGATAATAATGATATTAGAAATGAGCCGAATTACTCGGTTTATCCAGCGGAGGGGGACTGACCCTGTCGTCCTCAAATGGACCCTCTTCTCGTCGGCTGGGAACAGTGTGGGCCCTCCGGGCGGGCCCTGCACGAATTGTGTGATCCTATCCGAGTGGCCACGATCCACCGAGGACCCGGGGTGGCACATCATCCATCCATCCCCATGGACCACTGTGACCCACAGTTTCTCAAATAAAAAGAACTGTAGCAGAAGTACGAATGATTAGTGAAGAGTAAATTTCCTCTTGGAAGATAGTGACGAGTAAGAGCATGTATAATTATGCTATTTTAGAAGTGCCACGTAGAATAAATAATAAGGTGAAGAGAGAACTCATAAGAAAATGTTTGTCTTTTCTTATTTAAGAGAAGACAATATGTGATCTCTTAGGGCATGTACAATGGTTGATAGGATAGTCTTATCTTAAGTCTTGCATGTAATTTAGAGATGACAACAAAAATTGTCTACAATGGGTCATCTCTTAGCATTATCTTTAGTAACTAGCCATTCCTAAAAACATGATGAGACATATTGTGTTAAGAGATCATCTCTTGTCTTCTTTTAAGTAAGAGAAGACAAGCCTTTTCTTATGAGTTCTCTCTCCTCCACCTCATCATTTATCCTATATGGCACTTCTAAGATAGCACCATTGTACATGCCCTTAGCACAATATGTCTCGCCACGTTTTTACGAATGGCTAATTATTGAAGATAAGACTAAGAGATGACCCATTGTAGACAATTTTTGTTGTCATCTCTAAATTACATGCAAGACTTAAGATAAGACTATCTTATCAATCATTGCACATGCCCTTAGCAAACTTTTTTTTGCGAGGTATGTACCTACCAAACTTGCTCCTGATTTGCCTCGAACGATTTCAGACCAACACTACTAGAAAAAGGGTCAAATGTTTAGCTCATTAATCCCGGTTTGTATTTGAGCCGGCACTAATATGACCAATAGTGCCGGTTCCAACGACTAGGCGGGAGGCGCTCATTAGTACCGGTTCTTGGCGAACCTTTAGTATCGGTTCGTGCCACGAACCGGTACTAAAGAGGTGGTGGCCTTTAGTACGGGTTGGTGGCTCCAATCGGTTATGCGGTCTGACTGATAAAGATCTTCGTAGAATATGTAGGAGCCAATATGAGCATCCAGGTTCCGCTATTGGTTATTGACCGGAGACGTGTCTCGGTCATGTCTACATTATTCTCGAACCCGTAGGGTCCGCACGCTTAAGGTTTCGATGACAGTTATATTATGAGTTTATGAGTTTTGATGTACCGAAGGAGTTCGGAGTCCCGGATGAGATCAGGGACATGACGAGGAGTATCGAAATGGTCGAGATGTAAAGATCGATATATTGGACGACTATATTCGGACATCGGAAAGGTTCCGAGTGGTTCGGGTATTTTTCGGAGTACCGGGGAGTTACGAGAATACGAGAGAAGAAGTATATGGGCCTTATTGGGCTTTAGGGGAGAGGGAGAGGCAGGCCGCGCGCCCCCCCAAGACCTAGTCCGAATTGGACTAAGGGGAGGGGCTGCGCCCCCTCCTTCCTTCTCTTCCCTCTTCCCCTTCCTTGTCTCCTACTCCTACTACATGGAAGGACTCCTAGTTGGACTAGGAAAGGGGGAATCCTACTCCCGGTGGGAGTAGGACTCCCCTAGGGCGCGCCATAGAGAGGGCCGGCCCTCCCCTCCTCCACTCCTTTATATACGGGGGCAGGGGCACCCCTAGACACACAAGTTGATCCACGTGATCATTTTCTTAGCCGTGTGCGGTGCCCCCTTCCACCATAATCCTCGATAATATTGTAGCGGTGCTTAGGCGAAGCCCTGCGACGGTAGAACATCAAGATCGTCACCACGCCGTCGTGCTGACGGAACTCTTCCCCGACACTTTGCTGGATCGGAGTCCGGGGATCGTCATCGAGCTGAACGTGTGCTACAACTCGGAGGTGTCGTAGTTTCGGTGCTTGATCGGTCGGACCGTGAAGACGTACGACTACATCAACCGCGTTGTCATAACGCTTCCGCTTCCGGTCTACGAGGGTACGTAGACAACACTCTCCTCTCTCGTTGCTATGCATCACCATGATCTTGCGTGTGCGTAGGAATTTTTTTGAAATTACTACGTTCCCCCACAGTGGCATCCGAGCCTAGGTTTTATGTGTTGATGTTATATGCACGAGTAGAACACAAGTCAGTTGTGGGCGATATAAGTCATACTGCTTACCAGCATGTCATACTTTGGTTCGGCGGTATTGTTGGACAAAGCGGCCCAGACCGACATTACGCGTACGCTTACGCGAGACCGGTTCTCCCGACATGCTTTGCACAAAGGTGGCTAGCGGGTGTCAGTTTCTCCAACTTTAGTTGAACCGAGTTGGCTACGCCCGGTCCTTGCGAAGGTTAAAACAGCACCAACTCGACAAACTATCGTTATGGTTTTGATGCGTAGGTAAGATTGGTTCTTGCTTAAGCCCGTAGCAGCCACGTAAAACTTGCAACAACAAAGTAGAGGACGTCTAACTTGTTTTTGCAGGGCATATTGTGATGTGATATGGTCAAGACATGATGCTAAATTTTATTATATGAGATGATCATGTTTTGTAACCAAGTTATCGGCAACTGGCAGGAGCCATATGGTTGTCGTTTATTGTATGCAATGCAATTGCGTTGTAATGCTTTACTTTATCACTAAGCGGTAGCGATAGTCGTGGAAGCATAAGATTGGCGAGACGACAACGATGCTACGATGGTGATCAAGGTGTCGCGCCGGTGACGATGGTGATCACGACGGTGCTTCGAAGATGGAAATCAAAGGCGCAACATGATGATGGCCATATCATGTCACATATTTTGATTGCACATGATGTTTATCTTTTATACATCTTATTTTGCTTAGTTTGACGGTAGCATTTTAAGATGATCTCTCACTAATTATCAAGAAGTGTTCTCCCTGAGTATGCACCGTTGCGAAAGTTCTTCGTGCTGAGACACCATGTGATGATCGGGTGTGATAGGCTCTACGTTCAAATACAACGGGTGCAAAACAGTTGCACACGCGAAATACTCAGGTTATACTTGACGAGCCAAGCATATACAGATATGGCCTCGGAACACGGAGACCGAAAGGTCGAGCGTGAATCATATAGTAGATATGATCAACATAGTGATGTTCACCAATGAAACTGCTCCATCTCACGTGATGATAGGACATGGTTTAGTTGATTTGGATCACGTGATCACTTAGAGGATTAGAGGGATGTCTATCTAAGTGGGAGTTCTTAAGTAATATGATTAATGGAACTTAAATTTATCATGAACTTAGTCCTGGTAGTATTTTGCAAATTATGTTGTAGATCAATAGCTCGCGTTGTTGCTTCCCTGTGTTTATTTTGATATATTCCTAGAGAAAATTGTGTTGAAAGATGTTAGTAGCAATGATGCGGATTGGATCCGTGATCTGAGGTTTATCCTCATTGCTGCACAGAAGAATTATGTCCTTGATGCACCGCTAGGTGACAGACCTATTGCAGGAGCAGATGCAGACATTATGAACGTTTGGCTAGCTCAATATGATGACTACTTGATAGTTTAGTGCACCATACTTAATGGCTTAGAATCGGGGCTTCAAAGACGTTTTGAACGCCATGGACCATATGAGATGTTCCAGGAGTTGAAGTTAATATTTCAAGCAAATACCCGAGTTGAGAGATATGAAGTCTCCAACAAGTTCTATAGCTAAAAGATGGAGGAGAATCGCTCAACTAGTCAGCATGTGCTCAGATTGTCTGGGTACTACAATCGCTTGAATCAAGTGGGAGTTAATCTTCCAGATAAGATAGTGATTGACAGAATTCTCTAATCACCATCACCAAGTTAGTAGAACTTCGTGATGAACTATAATATGCAAGGATAACGGAAACAACTCCCAAGGTCTTCGTGATGCTAAAATCAACGAAGGTAGGAATCAAGAAAAATATCAAGTGTTGATGGTTGACAAGACCACTAGTTTCAAGAAAAGGGAAAAGGGAAGAAGGGGAACTTCAAGAAGAACGGCAAGCAAGTTGCTGCTCAAGTGAAGAAGCCCAAGTCTGATCCTAAGCCTGAGAGTAAGTGCTTCTACTGCAAAGGGACTGGTCACTGGAAGTGGAACTGCCCCAAGTATTTGGCGGATAAGAAGGATGGCAAGGTAAACAAAGGTATATTGGATATACGTGTTATTGATGTGTACTTTACTAGTGTTTATAGCAACCCCTCGGCATTTGATACTGGTTCAGTTGCTAAGAGTAGTAACTCAAAACGGGAGTTGCAGAATAAACAGAAACTAGTAAAGGGTGAGGTGACGATGTGTGTTGGAAGTAGTTCCAAGATTGATATGATCATCATCGCACACTCCCTATACTTTCAGGATTAGTGTTGAAACTAAATAAGTGTTATTTGGTGTTTGCGTTGAGGATGAATATGATTTGATCATGTTTATTGCAATACGGTTATTCATTAAAGTTAGAGAATAATTGTTGTTCTGTTTACATGAATAAAACCTTCGATGGTCATACGCCCAATGAAAATAGTTCGTTGGATCTCGATCATAGTGTTACACATATTCATAATATTGAAGCCAAAAGATGCAAAGTTAATAATAATAGTGCAACTTATTTGTGGCACTGCCATTTAGGTCATATTGGTCTAAAGCGCATGAAGAAACTCCATACTGATGGACTTTTGGAACCACTTGATTATGAATCACTTGGTACTTGCGAACCATGCCTCATGGGCAAGATGACTAAGACTCCGTTCTCCGGAACAATGGAGCGAGTAACAAACTTGATTGGAAATAATACATACTGATGTATGCAGTCCAATGAGTGTTGAGGCTCGCGGCGGGTATCATTATTTTCTGACCTTCACAGATGATTTGAGCAGATATGAGTATATCTACTTGATGAAACATAAGTCTGAAACATTTGAGAAGTTCAAATAATTTCAGGGTGAAGTGGAAAATCATCATGACAAGAAAATAAGGTTTCTACGATCTGATCGCGGAGACAAATATTTGAGTTACGAGTTTGGTCTTCAATTAAAACATTGTGGAATAGTTTCACAAACTCATGCCACCTGGAAAACCACATCATAATGGTGTGTCCGATCGTCATAACCGTACTTTATTGGATATAGTGCAATCTATGATGTCTCTTACTGATCTACCACTATCGTTTTGGGGTTATGCATTAGAGACAGCTGCATTCACATTAAAAAGGGCACCATCTAAATCCGTTGAGAAGACACAATCTGAATTATGGTTTGGTAAGAAACCAAAGTTGTCGTTTCTTAAAGTTTTGGCTTGTGATGCTTATATGAAAAAGTTTCATCCTGATAAGCTCAAACCCAAATTGGAGAAATATGTCTTCATAGGATACCCAAAGGAGATTGTTGGGTACACCTTCTATCACAGATCCGAAGGCAAGACATTCGTTGCTAAGAATGGATCCTTTCTAGAGAAGGAGTTTCTCTCGAAAGAAGTGAGTGGGAGGAAAGTAGAAAACTTGATAAGGTAATTGTACCTTCTCCCTTATTGGAAAGTAGTTCATCACAGAAATTTGTTCTTGTGACTACTACACCAATTAGTGAGGAAGCTAATGATGATGATCATGTAACTTCAGATCAAGTTACTACCGAATCTCGTAGGTAAACCAGAGTGAGATCCGCACCAGAGTGGTACGGTAATCCTGTTCTGAAATTCATGTTACTAGACCATGACGAACTTGCGAACTATGAGGAAGCGATGATGAGCCCAGATTCCGCGAAATGATTTGAGGCCATGAAATCTGAGATATGATCCATGTATGAGAACACAGTATGGACTTTGATGGATTTGCCCGGTGATCGGCAAGCCATAGAAAATAAATGGATCTTCAAGAGGAAGACGGACGCTGATAGTAGTGTTACTATCTACAAAGCTAGACTTGTCGAAAAAGGTTTTTGACAAAGTTCAAGGTGTTGACTACGATGAAATTTTCTCACTCGTAGCGATGCTTAAGTCTGTCCAAATCATGTTAGCAATTGCCGTATTTTTATGAAATCTGGCAAATGGATAAACAAAACTACATTCCTTAATGAATTTAAAGAAGAGTTGTATATGATGCAACCAGAAGGTTTTGTCAATCCTAAAGGTGCTAACAAAATATGCAAGCTCCAGCGATCCATCTATGGACTGGTGCAAGCATCTCGGAGTTGGAATATACGCTTTGATAAGTTGATCAAAGCATATAGTTTTATACAGACTTGCGGTGAAGGCTGTATTTACAAAAAAGTGAGTGGGAGCACTACATCATTTTTGATAAGTATATGAGTATGACATATTGTTGATTGGAAATAATGTAGAATTATTCTGCAAAGCATAAAGGAGTATTTGAAAGGATTTTTTCAAAGAAAACCTTGGTGAAGCTTCTTACATATTGAGCACCAAGATCTATAGAGATAGATCAAGATGCTTGATAAGTTTTTTTTCAATGAGTACATACCTTGACAAGATTTTGAAGTAGTTCAAAATGAAACAGTCAAAGAAAGAATTCTTGCCTGTGTTACAAGGTGTGAAATTGAGTAAGACTCAAAGCGCGACCACGGCAAAAAATAGAATGAGAATGAAAGTCATTCCCTATGCCTTGGCCATAGGTTCTATAAAGTATGTCATGCTGTGTACCAGACCTATTGTATACCCTACACTAATTTTGGTAAGGGAGTACAATAGTGATCTAGGAGTAGATCACTGGACAGCGGTCAAAATTATCCTTAGTGGAATAAGGATATGTTTCTCGATTATGGAGGTGACAAAAGGTTCGTCGTAAAAGGGTTACGTCGATACAAGTTTTGGCACTGATCCGGATGACTCTTAGTCTTCATCTGGATACATATTGAAAGTGGGAGCAATTAGCTAAAGTAGCTCCGTGCAGAGCATTGTAGACATAGAAAATTGCAAAATACTTACGGATCCGAATATGGCAGACCCGTTGACTAAACTTTTCTCACAGGCAAAACATGATCACACCTTAGTACTCTTTCGGTGTTAATCACATAGCAACGTGAACTAGATTACCGACTCTAGTAAACCCTTTGGGTGTTGGTCACATATCGATGTGAACTATGGGTGTTAACCACATAAAGATGTGAACTATTGATGTTAGATCACATGGTGATGTGAACTAGATTATTGACTCTAGTGCAAGTGGGAGACTGAAAGGAAATATGCCCTAGAGGCAATAATAAAGTTATTATTTATTTCCTTATTTCATGATAAATGTTTATTATTCATGCTAGAATTGTATTAACCGGAAACATAATACATGTGTGAATACATAGACAAACAGAGTGTCACTAGTATGCCTCTACTTGACTAGCTCGTTAATCAAAGATGGTTATGTTTCCTAACCATAGACAAAGAGTTGTTATTTGATTAACATGATCACATCATTAGGAGAATGATGTGATTGACTTGACCCATTCCGTTAGCTTAGCACTCGATCGTTTAGTATATTGCTATTGCTTTCTTCATGACTTATACATGTTCCTATGACTATGAGATTATGCAACTCCCGTTTGCCGGTGGAACACTTTGTGTGCTACCAAATTTCACAATGTAACTAGATGATTATAAAGGAGCTCTACAGGTGTCTCCAAAGGTAAATGCTGGGTTGGCGTATTTCGAGATTAGGATTTGTCACTCCGATTGTCGGAGAGGTATCTCTGAGCCCTCTCGGTAATGCACATCACATAAGCCTTGCAAGCATTGCAACTAATGAGTTAGTTGCGAGATGATGTATTACGAAACGAGTAAAGAGACTTGCCGGTAACGACATTGAACTAGGTATTGAGATACCGACGATCGAATCTCGGGCAAGTAACATACCGATGACAAAGGGAACAACGTATGTTGTTATGCGGTCTGACCGATAAAGATCTTCGTAGAATATGTAGGAGCCAATATGAGCATCCAGGTTCCGCTATTGGTTATTTACCGGAGACGTGTCTCGGTCATGTCTACATTGTTCTCGAACCCGTAGGGTCCGCACGCTTAAGGTTTCGATGACAGTTATATTATGAGTTTATGAGTTTTGATGTACCGAAGGAGTTCGGAGTCCCAGATGTACCGAAGGAGTTCGGACATGACGAGGAGTCTCGAAATGGTCGAGACGTAAAGATCGATATATTGGACGACTATATTCGGACATCGGAAAGGTTCCGAGTGGTTCAGGTATTTTTCGGAGTACCGGGGAGTTACGAGAATACGGGAGAAGAAGTATATGGGCCTTATTGGGCTTTAGGGGAGAGGGAGAGGCAAGCCGCGCGCCCCCCCAAGGCCTAGTCCGAATTGGACTAAGGGGAGGGGTTGCGCCCCCTCCTTCCTTCTCTTCCCTCTTCCCTTCCTTGTCTCCTACTCCTACTACATGGAAGGACTCCTAGTTGGACTAGGAAAGGGGGAATCCTACTCCCGGTGGGAGTAGGACTCCCCTAGGGCGTGCCATAGAGAGGGCCGGTCCTCCCCTCCTCCACTCCTTTATATACGGGGGCAGGGGGCACCCCTAGACACACAAGTTGATCCACGTGATCGTTTTCTTAGCCGTGTGCGGTGCCCCCTTCCACCATAATCCTCGATAATATTGTAGCGGTGCTTAGCCGAAGCCCTGCGACGGTAGAACATCAAGATCGTCACCACGCCGTCGTGCTGACGGAACTCTTCCCCGACACTTTGCTGGATCGGAGTCCGGGGATCGTCATCGAGCTGAACGTGTGCTATAACTCGGAGGTGTCGTAGTTTTGGTGCTTGATCGGTCGGGCCGTGAAGAGGTACGACTACATCAACCGCGTTGTCATAACGCTTCCGCTTCCGGTCTACGAGAGTACGTAGACAACACTCTCCCCTCTCGTTGCTATGCATCACCATGATCTTGCGTGTGCGTAGGAATTTTTTTGAAATTACTACGTTCCCCAACACCCGTGTCGTCCTCCATCTGCCGTCTTCGTGAGCACCGGCAACAAAACCGATGAAGTGAATGTGTGGTCTCCGGCGAGGAAGAGTAGAACACGGGAGACAGACCGGCCCACATGGGCCGGACACAATGCCTTGCCGCCTCCCGTGGCCTACTCATCCTCGGAGGAGTCCACGACCTATCCGTCGCAGGTGGACGTGAGGTCCATGATGAAAATGATGGCCCTGGCGCTGTCATAGTCCCACCGGTCTGCCTGATGGTTCGTCGACGACATCATAGATGGCACGTTGCTCTGCGACGAAGTTGGGGTTCATCACGACCATGGCCTCCTCGCTCGCCCGCTCGCCGTAGATCTGGCCCTCCGCCCGCCGCTGGTCCTCCAGGAGGAACATGTTGTACCAGGCGAATGCAGTGCCAGGAAGGAGGATGGGAAGGGAGGGGCTTGTGTTGTGGTGTCGAGAGCCGCGTGTGGGCCCCTTTAAATAGCAGATTCCGATGAGGCTAGGTGTTCGGATGCGTCAATGAGCCACGTCGAAGTGGGTTTCTCGGCTGACGAACCTGCTTAATGGCAGCATCCGAACGGACAACAACATTGAATGGACGGATAGATATCCGTCCCATCCCGTCCGGTCACGTGTCTCGACAATGAACAGGTGCGGATACCGAAGACGCGTCGCGGGCTGCGCCCTCGGGCGGCACACCGCTTCAATGACGGTCGCGTCCGCCCTGAGTCGTCTTCAATGTTGAGCTGCGCGCATTACAGCGGCATGAATGCGGGTAACTGGCGCGGGGTGGGAACGCGTGCGGGCGAGGAGGAGATATGTCCGGACTCCCGCAAACCCCCCACATTTGTCTCATGTTTGCGGGAGAAATCGTGTCCAGACCGCGCAGCAGACCGATACAGGCCCGCATTGGATGGCTTACGTTGTCGAGACAATACGATCCGAACGCATGCGAGAGGTTTGCGAGTCGGCGTTGGAGATGCCGGTCAGGTACACTGGATAAAGAGGAGAACAGAGAAATACAAACCATGCATTCAGATCCAAAGTAAATGTTTGTGCAAGGTTTTATCTTATAAAAAAAAGTCGGCTAAATTGAATTTACGTGATCCATGGTCCAAGGTAAGAGGGAACACCATTTTGTTTTCTTTCATGACAAGGACTGTTCCACCAGGGCTGGCTGTCGCTGTAGGAATGTGCTGCAGGGGTCGCAAATACTCGGCGTGCCGACCGGCCTTCCGGCGTCGCTGTTGAGAGCCCGATCGAGACCAGCACGCCGGTGAGGATCGGCCGTGTGTCGCTCCTGTACCCTGTTTGCGTGACTGTGCGCGTTATGTGAAAGGAATTGTGGACGGAGCGGAGCTGGACAGGACATGTTCTCCTGGCCGGCGAAAGGAGGAGACTATGAGACGATGATGGCTGCTGCAGACGCAATGACGGCGAGTCCACGTACACCCCTCCTCCGCTAAGAAAAGGGTTAGTTCAGTGTTCAGACCGCGTTACCATAGGTCGGTACGTATCAGAAATCCCGACTGCGATGTACGTATACGCTTTGACCTGTGAATTTACGTGCTAGGTGTCGTAAGATCATGTCTGAGTCTACTCGTGCAGAGGGTTTGGGATTTGACAGGCGCGGTAAAACCATGGATCGATCGGTGGCGTGCGGTACTCCGGCAGGTGCAAACTATTCCGACTGTTAAATGTATGGTTTGTGCATGTATATTGTATAGTCCGGTCTACCTTTTAGTCATTGTATAGTTGAGGTTATGGTCTATCTTGTATTCCATATATACGTGCGCTATGCACCGATCAATACATCGAGTTGCATTGTTAAAATATTCGTTTCTAACATGGTATCATACCTACGATCCTAACACTAACTCCTGCCGCCGCCGTCGCCGCCGCGATTCCATCGCCGCCGCCACCCGCCGCCGCCGCCACTTCGTGCCGCCGCCGCCGCGTCTCCTCGGCGCCGCGCCGCCGCCCCCCTGTGTGCCGCCGCCGCCTCGCGCTTCTGCCCCCACCCGCAGCGCCGCCACCCCCGCCGCGCCGCCATCCCTCCCGCCGCGCCGCCGCCCTCCCCTCTCGGCCATGGCCTCCCTCGGTTTCATCGGTACCACCCGCAGCCGCCGCACCAACCCCTTCGACGGCCCCGATCCCATCGTCATCCGTGATCTCAATATTCTCGCTCGGGCTCCCGTCGTCCTCGATCAACTCACCTCCACCTACTATGCCTGGAAGACGTACTTCTCCCTTGTGTTCCGTGAGTACAATCTCCGGGATCACATCGATGGCTCCGTGGACTCCCGCTTCATGGAGGACGATGAGGAGTGGACGTCCATCGACGCCACTCTGATCCGCTGGTTCTACACCACCATCTCGAAGGGCCTCTTCCACACGGTGGTCTCCGCCGATAATGACGCTCACGCCGTTTGGACTAAGCTCAACGGCCTCTTCACCGACAACGCGCTCCAATGCAAAGTTTTCTTACACGGCGAGTTTTTTGGGTGCCAGCAGCTTGACTCGTCGGTCGACGACTATTGCATGCGCCTCAAGAAGCTTGTCGACGAGCTCCGTGACCTCGGCAAGAAGGTCTCCGACGAGCTCCTCCTCAGCACTCTCATCGCCGGCCTGAACGAAGACTTCGGGAACGCCGCCTCCAACATCCCTCTCATCACCAACCCGACCTTCCCCAAGATCATCGCGTACCTGAAGCTGGAGGAGAAGAGGATGCGGATGTCGCGCGCCCGGGCCACCCATACGGCTCTCACCGCCGGAACCCGCGACGGTGCGCCGCCCACCGCTCCGGCTCCCCCGCCGCGGCCCGCCCAGGGGCCCCTCCACGTGCAGCCGCCGCCCGGGTTCCCATATCCCGCGCCGCCGCAGGCCCCTCCGCCGCCCCCCCGCCGAGCAGCAGTAGCACCAGGGCGGGCGTCGCGGCCGAGGTGGCCGCAAGCAGCAGCAGCAGTGTAGCGACCAGACCTCAAACAGTCTGATCTCTGTGCTCCGGTGTCATCCCTGGATCAGTAATGCTGACACCACACAGTACTCAGAGGATTTATAGCAGAGTAGCAATCACACACTTATTACATCGAGTGTCTCAAAAGAGAACTTATTACAATAAATATGGCTTAAGGCCATCTAATAACGATAACAGCGGAAGGCTTGGAAGATAAGTGAGTCCATCAACTCCAACAGCATCACTGAGTATAGAACCACGACCTAAAAACTCCTTAATCGTTGTCTGAAAAGTCTGCAACATTTATGTTGCAGCCCGAAATGGGTCAGCACATGGAATATGCTGCAAGGTAACACATAGAGAGTAATGGAATGAAACAGCTATACTATATGCATATTTGGCTAGTGGAAAGCTCTATGGTTACAGTTTTGCGTAAAGCCAATTTTTCCCTACTTCAAAGGAATAAATTTATTTAACTATCATGGTAGTTGTTAAACATTGAGAATGGTTGACAGCATTCTTGAAAGTGCGTTATATCGACTAGAGGGGGGGGGGTGAATAGGCGATTTTTATGAAAGTCTTCAAAACGTGAGAGTTATGAAGACAAACAGCGAAGATTATGTCTATTACTATACAGCGGAAGTTAGATTACACTAGGCCAGCCATGGTCAAGTATTCAATAGAGTGAAAGCACAACGACAAGCAGCTGCAATGTAATAAGGATCAGGTAGGAAGAAGTTATGAAGCCAAACAGATCATACATTCATGTTGTGAAGACAAAAGATAAAGCAAGCATGCAATGTCTTCACAATGAGTAACAGTAAGAAAAGGAAGTGAAGATGAAACCAGTGACTCGTTGAAGACAATGATATGTTGGACCAGTTCCAGTTGCTGTGACAACTGTACGTCTGGTTGGAGCGGCTAGGTATTTAAACCTTAGGACACACAGTCCCGGACACCCAGTCCTGAACACACAGTTCAGGACACCAAGTCCTCACCGTATTCTCCTTGAGCTAAGGTTACTTAGTCCTCGCCCAATCACTCTGGTAAGTCTTCAAGGTAGACTCCCAAACCTTCACAAACTTGGTTCATTGGCAATCCACAATGTCTCTTGGATGCTCTGAACGCGACGCCTAACCGTCTGGAGGATTCACAGTCCTCAAGTGTAATAAGTCTTCAGATCACACAGACAAGAAGACTTAAGTGATGCCCAATTTACTCTGGCTCTGGGTGGTTAGGGCTTTTCTCCTCACTAGGAATTTTCTCTCAAAGGCTTCGAGGTGGGTTGCTCTCAAACGACAAAAGCCGTGCACTGAAATCTGAGCAGCCAACTTTTTATGGTTGTAGGGGGTGGGCTATTTATAGCCACTTGGCAACCCGACCTGATTTGTCCGAAATGACCCTGGGTCACTAAGGAACTGACACGTGTCTCAACGGTCAGATTTCGAACTCTCATGGCAACTTTACTTGGGCTACAAGCAAAGCTGACTTGTCCGGCTCTGGACAAGATTCGCTCTCATTGTCTTCACTCGAAGACATAGGTTTTTGATTTAGGCATCACTTCAGTCATTTGACTGGTTCTCCTGGACCCCACTTAACAGTACGGTGGTTCCTATGACTCAACACAAAAGAAAAAGAACTAACGAAAGATCTAAGTCTTCGAGCTCCATAGGCTTCATAACGTGTCTACTTTTGTCATAGTCTTCAATGTGAATATCTTCATATACCACCTTTGTCTTCAATGTCTTCATACATTTTTAGGGGTCATCTCTGGTAGTAAAACCGAATCAATGAGGGACTTCTACCTGTGTTTTCCTGCAATTCTCACAAACACATTAGTCCCTCAACTAGGTTTGTCGTCAATACTCCAAAACCAACTAGGGGTGGCACTAGATGCACTTACAATCTCCCCCTTTTTGGTGATTGATGACAAACTAGTTGAAGTTTTCAACGGGGAATATAATGTGTGAAGTTTGTAAAGGATAGGGAATTGTCTTCATAAGTTGCAAGGGCTCCCCCTGAAGATGTGCATATAAGTTAATTTGCTTTTGGAATGCAAATGCACATGGCAGGTTGTACTTGTGGAGATCCACTTCAGCTTATGATGACAATCCACTATGCATGTGAAAGTATATGAAGATAATGACATGCATAATGGAAAATGGACGTCTGCAGAATGAGATAAGTGCGGAATTTATCGTCGCAAACAGAGTGGCAAACAAGTAGCAGACGACCATCGAGTTTTAGTGTTTACAACTCAAAGGTTGCGGCAGCGAAGCGCTTCGTCTCCCGCGTCGTCGAGTGCTAGCGGTGGCGCTAGGGTTCATGCGAGGATGGAAGAACGAGATAATGACTGTGGTAAATGTGAATTTGTAGGCTCAGGGGCGGCACTGTGCTATTACACAGGTGCCCCTGGTGGTTCGCATCTGAGGAACGCGTGGCCAGTTAGCGGAAGTTTGGGGTTTGTTCCACGTCCCACGCACGCCTAAATTTTCGGGCGGTCGTTCCTGCTTCTCCGGATTTTATGTGGAGGAATGAGCATTAAAAACGGACTTTATGGTTGTCTCTATATCTTCAACTGACAAGGACACAGTGAAGACATTCGACAGTTTCAATAGAATGCATATGACTTGGAGAGATAGAATTTGAGATAGACAGCATAGAGAGATTAGGGTCCGATCACATTCACTTAGTTCAAAAGATTCAACCAAGAAGACATAGCTATAAGTGAATGCTGTAGAGGACAGAACACTAGTATGTATATATCTATATAATCAACGTAGTGAAGATAATCATGAAGACATGTTGAGTTCGAAGCCAAACCAAATGTGAAGATATTGCAAGGTAACGCCATGAGTGAAACACTTCAAAATGGAACGTTTGGTGGTGGAGTTACCCACCGTATAGGAAGTATTAGACCCAGACACGGCGCACAATTATCGTGGCGCTCCGAAGTCAAATTCCACATTAATTTATTCACACTTAGAATGTATGTCTTCATTGATTGAAGATATACTTTACTTTGTGTGTTGCACATTAAGTCATCAATATGCATAAGTGTTAGGATGTGTGCCTGATCACAGGATATTTGAGGATTCCAAGATATTTAGCTCACACCGTAACTTGCAAAATCTCTTCTCATCCAAGGGTTTGGTGAAGATATCTGCCAATTGCTCTTCAGTGTTGACGTGTATGATATCAATGTCTTCCTTCACAACATGATCTCTGAGAAAGTGATGACGAATTTCAATGTGCTTTGTCTTCGAGTGCTGAACTGGGTTGTTGGCAATCTTGATGGCGCTTTCGTTGTCACAGTAAAGTGGCACTTACTTCAGATGAATGCCATAGTCCTTGAGTGTTTGCTTCATCCACAGAAGCTGAGCGCAGCAAGATCCAGCAGCAATGTATTCAGATTCAGCAGTGGAGAGAGATACACAGTTCTGCTTCTTTGAAGACCAACATACAAGTGATCGTCCGAGAAAGTGACATGTGCCTGATGTAGACTTGCGATCAACCTTGTCACCAGCATAATCAGCATCCGAAATCCAACCAAATCAAACTCTGAGCCCTTTGGATACCATAATCCTAGAGTTGGGGTGTGAGCCAAATATCGAAAAATTCGCTTCACAGCTAAGTGATGCGACTCCTTTGGTGCCGCTTGAAATCGAGCACACATGCAAACACTAAGCATAATATCTGGCCTAGATGCACATAAATAAAGCAAATAACCAATCATGGAGCGGTATACCTTTTGATCGAACTCTTTACCATTGTCGTCAGGACCTAGATGATGTTTGGCTGGCATTGGTGTTGTGAAGCCTTTGCAGTCTTGCATAGCGAACTTCTTCAGGCAATCATTGAGATACTTCTCTTTAGATATGAAGATGCCATTGCGTTGTTGTCGTATTTGAAGGCCAAGGAAGAACTTCAGCTCCCCCATCATGGACATCTGATATTGCTCTTGCATCATATATCCAAACTCTTCACTGTACTTCTGATTTGTGCAGCCGAAGATAATGTCATCCACATATATTTGGCACGCAAACAGTTCACCATCATATGTCTTCGTGAAAAGAGTGGGATCCAGGGAACCAGGTATGAAGCCTTTGCTCTTCTGGAAGTATTTGAGTGTGTCATACCAGGCCCTGGGAGCTTGTTTGAGGCCATACAGTGCCTTGTTGAGCTTGTATACCATGTCAGGATGTTTTGGATTTTCAAAGCCAGGCGGTTGTGCAACATACACTTCTTCTTCAATCTTGCCATTGAGAAAGGCACTTTTCACATCCATTTGATATAGAAGTATGTTATGATGATTTGCATATGCCAGCAGTATGCGTATGGCTTCAAACCTAGCCACAGGAGCAAATGTTTCATTGAAGTCAATGCCCTCCACCTGAGTATATCCTTGAGCAACGAGACGAGCTTTGTTTCTGACAACTTGACCATGCTCATCTTGTTTGTTGCGGTATATCCATTTAGTGCCTATAATGTTGTGCTTCCGTGGATCAGGATGCTTAACCATTTCCCATACATTATTCAGTTCAAACTGTTGAAGCTCTTCTTGCATAGCTTGAATCCATTCAGGTTCCATGAAGGCTTCTTCAACTTTCTTGGGTTCTGATATTGATACGAATGCGAAGTGCCCACAGAAATTTACTAGCTGAGTTGCCCTTGAATGAGTGAGTGGACCAGGTGCATTGATGTTGTCAATTATTCTGTCAATCTGCACTTCATTGGCAACACGAGGATGTACAGGGCGAAGACTTTGCTCTTGCTGATCTGCGTTGTTGTTGGGAGGAATGTCTTCAGGCTGAGCATTATCTTCATGTTGATCAGGTGCTGAGATGATAAGTTCTTCTTCAGGATGAGCTTCAGAAGGTATAATCTCTCCAGTTCCCATAAGCTTGATTGATTCACTAGCTGGAACTTCATCTAGCACATTTGGCAGTTGCTCTCTTTGTGAATCATTGATCTCATCGAACCGCACATCCACTGTTTCAACCACTTTGTAATGAAAGAGATTGAAGACTCTATAGGAGTGCGAATCCTTTTCATATCCAAGCATAAAGCCCTCATGTGCTTTTGGTGCAAACTTTGAGGTGTGGAGTGGGTCCTTGATCCAGCACCTTGCGCCAAATACTCTGAAGTAACTGACATTTGGCTTCTTGCCAGTTAGGAGCTCATAAGATGTCTTGTTCAGAAGCTTGTGAAGGAAAACACGATTGATTGTATGACATGCAGTGTCAATGGCTTCAGTCCAGAATTTTTTTGGAGTCTTGTATTCATCTAGCATAGTTCTGGCCATCTCCATGAGTGTTCTGTTTTTGCGTTCGACGACGCCATTCTGCTGTGGGGTGTGCGGAGCTGAGAATTCATGTGTGATGCCCAAGGTATCAAGATATGTATCAAGGCCAGTGTTCTTGAATTCAGTGCCATTGTCACTTCTGATGTGCTTTATCTTGGCACCAAAATTGGTCACAGCTCGATTGGCGAAGCGTCTGAAGACATCCTGCACTTCAGTCTTCTAAAGGATTATGTGCATCCATGTATATCTAGAGTAATCATCAACGATGACGAAGCCATAGAGGCAAGCAGAAGTAGTAAAAGTTGAGTAGTGAGTGGGACCGAAAAGATCCATGTGGAGCAGTTCAAAGGGTTGTGTAGTAGTCATGATTGTCTTCGAAGGATGTTTTGCCCTTGTCATCTTCCCTGCTTCACAGGCACCGCATAAGTGATCTTTCTTGAACTTGACACCCTCGATGCCTATGACATGCTTCTTCTTCGCAAGGGTGTGGAGGTTCCTCATGCCAGCATGCCCAAGCCTCCGATGCCAAAGCCAGCATTCTGAAGCTTTTGCAAGAAGACATACTGCAAGTTGTGGCCCTGCTGAGAAATCTACCACGTACAGATCATCTTTTCGATACCCTTCAAACACTAGAGACTTGTCAGATTCCATTAGTACTAGACAACGATATTTTCCAAACATTACGATCATGTTCAAATCGCAAAGCATTGAGACAGACATTAAGTTGAAGCCAAGGGATTCAACAAGCATGACTTTATCCATGTGTTGATCCTTTGAGATTGCAACTCTACTTAGACCCAATACCTTACTTTTACCAGTGTCAGCAAATGTGATGTGGCTCTTATCGAATGGACGTAAGGTTGAGTCCATAAGAAGGCTTCTTTTGCCAGTCATGTGATTTGTACACCCACTGTCAATAATCCATTCTGAAGACTTTGAAGTCGCTGGTGTCGTACCCTACAGTGCAGTTAGGGGGATAGGCTTCACGAAGGGAATTGTGAAGCAAAAACATTTGACGAACCAGTGGGTTATGAAAACTTAGATCCAGATTAGGACTAATAGGGAGAGTAGCATGTGATTCAGGAACAAGGTACATAATGATGCCATTCGGGCATTTTATCTTGCGCCCTACAAGATTTTTAAGGTCCCCAGCAATAGCGTCAGAAGATTTTGTTTTTCTGCTGGAGACCTTTCCCTGCAAAAGAGAGTTAAGCTTTCTTAACCACCCACATCTTCAAGGGTGGCTTAGAAGCAATAAGTCTAAGTGCAGCATCTGAGAATTTTGGCTTTGAAGCCTTAGCAAATAGTCTAGCAGGTGGACAATAATACTCATAGGAATAAGCAGAATAATTTTTGGTCATATGAACATGACGATTCGAAGAACCGCTCTCATATTCATATGCCTGAGTATGGTTTTCCTGCAAAACATTTGCGTTAGTGTGACTCAGGTGAGTCCTCTGTTTGTATGAAGCCTTTGGACCATATGAAGCCTTTGGTCTGAGGTTTGTCTTCTTCAAGTGAGGTGTCATGAAGACATTCACATGAAGATTTTCCAGACACTTTTTCGGAACCCAGATCTTCTTCATAGGAGGTCCATTACTGCAGTTAGTATCAATGTACCTGGCAAACACTTCACCATTCTGATTCTTAAACAGTTTATAGTTTGCATCAAAGGATTCATCAATGATAATGGGGTTAGCACAAGTGAAGCCAGATAAATTGGATGGATCTGCTGAAAGTTCCTTTGCAGCAACCCATGTGGTTTTGGGGTACTGCTCAGGTTTCCAGTAAGAGTCATCTGCATTTATTTTCCTTACGAACCCAACACCCTCTTTCCTAGGGTTTCGGTTCAGAATCTGCTTCTTGAGGACATCACATAATGTCTGATGTCCTTTGAGACTTTTGTACATCCCTGTTTCAAGCAATGTCTTCAACCTAGCATTCTCATCAGCAATAGCAGTGGTATCCTCAGCAGAGGGGTTAGTTACCACATCAACAGTTGAAGATATTGCAACAGCAGTAGCAGTGGAACATTCAGCAACAGAAGTAGCATTATCACGCTCAATGTATTTAAGACATGGTGGTTCAAATTCTTCCTGAGCGGAACTGATCTGTTCGGCGCGAAGTGACTCGTTTTCCTTTTGAAGATCTTCATGAGCCGCTCTCAATTTCTCAAGTTCTTGCTTCCTTTGAAGATAATCATAGAAAAGCTTTTCATGAGTTGTTGAGAAAGTATCAAGACGATCTTCAAGTTCCTGATACTTAACGTGAAGATTTTTTATGTCTTCAATTAAGGATTCAGATCGAGTCATTTCAGCACCCAACAGATCATCGCTTCTG
The DNA here is from genome assembly GCF_003073215.2 of Triticum urartu. Lineage (NCBI taxonomy): Eukaryota > Viridiplantae > Streptophyta > Magnoliopsida > Poales > Poaceae > Triticum > Triticum urartu. Next base: position 556,597,626 of record NC_053027.1, on the reverse strand, counting down.
TCTAACAGTTTTTGAATATGTTCCATAGCTTTCTGTTGTTCAGTTGCAATTTTAGTAAGTGTTTTGTAGCTGGGTTTTGAATCACAGTCAGAGTCATCGTCACTAGATGTTTGATAGCGAGTAGTGCGTGTGTTTACCTTGGCACCGCGTGCCATGAAGCAGTAGGTAGGAGTGGAGTCGTTCTTGTCATTTGCATTGGTGTCGGTGATGAAGTCATTGTCTTTAGTGTTAAAGATGGACTTGGCGACGTATGCTGTAGCCAGACTCGCAATGCCAGAATCAGACTCCTCCTCAGACTCCACCTCTGCCTCCTCAGAAGTGGACTCCTCCTCTGAATCCATTTCCTTGCCAACAAACGCACGTGCCTTGCCAGATGAGCTCTTCTTGTGTGATGAAGACTTTGAGGAAGACTTGGAAGAAGACTTTGAGTATTTCTTCTTCTTTTTGTCGTCAGAATCATATTCCTTGCTCTTCTTCTTCCTTCTGTTCTCATTGTCCCACTGTGGACACTCAGAGATGAAGTGTCCAGTTTTCTTGCACTTGTGACATGTTTTCTTCTTGTAGTCATGAGCAGAAGCTTCATCATTCCTTGAGCTTGATCGTGAAGATTTTCTGAAGCCTTTTTTCTTGGTGAATTTTTGGAACTTCTTCACTAGCATTGCAAGTTCCCTTTCAATGTCTTCAGGATCATCAGAACTGCTGTCAGATTCTTCTTCAGATGAGGAAACAGCTTTTGCCTTCAAGGCACGAGTTCGCCCATAGTTTGGACCGTAGATATCTCTTTTCTCAGAAAGCTGAAACTCATGTGTGTTGAGCCTCTCAAGTATGTCAGATGGATCGAGTGTCTTGAAATCAGGACGTTCTTGAATCATCAGGGCTAGGATGTCAAACGAACTATCAAGTGATCTCAGCAGCGTCTTGACGATTTCATGTTTGGTGATCTCAGTGGCGCCGAGGGCTTGAAGCTCATTTGTGATGTCAGTGAGTCGGTCAAATGTGTGCTGGACATTCTCATTGTCATTTCGCTTGAAGCGGTTGAAGAGGTTGCGAAGAACACTGATTCTTTGATCTCCCTGGGTTGAGACGCCTTCATTGACCTTGGAGAGCCAGTCCCAGACCAGCTTGGATGTCTTCAAGGCACTTACACGGCCATACTGTCCTTTTGTCAGATGACCACAGATGATATTTTTGGCAGTAGAGTCTAGTTGAGTGAACTTCTTGACATCAGCAGCGGTGACACCTTCTCCAGCCTTGGGAACGCCGTTCTCGACGACATACCATAGGTCGACGTCAATGGCTTCAAGATGCATGCGCATCTTATTTTCCAGTAGGGATATTCAATTCCACCGAAGACGGGGCACGCAGCGGAGACTTTGATTATCCCTGCAGTCGACATAGCTAAAACTCCAGGTGGTTAAGCCGAATCACACAGAACAAGGGAGCACCTTGCTCTAATACCAATTGAAAGTGCGTTATATCGACTAGAGGGGGGGTGAATAGGCGATTTTTATGAAAGTCTTCAAAACGTGAGAGTTATGAAGACAAACAGCGAAGATTATGCCTATTACTATGCAGCGGAAGTTAGATTACACTAGGCCAGCCATGGTCAAGTATTCAATAGAGTGAAAGCACAATGACAAACAGCTGCAGTGTAATAAGGATCAGGTAGGAAGAAGTTATGAAGCCAAACAGATCATACATTCATGTTGTGAAGACAAAAGATAAACCAAGCATGCAATGTCTTCACAATGAGTAACAGTAAGAAAAGGAAGTGAAGATGAAACCAGTGACTCGTTGAAGACAATGATATGTTGGACCAGTTCCAGTTGCTGTGACAACTGTACGTCTGGTTGGAGCGGCTAGGTATTTAAACCTTAGGACACACAGTCCTGAACACACAGTTCAGGACACCAAGTCCTCACCGTATTCTCCTTGAGCTAAGGTTACTTAGTCCTCGCCCAATCACTTTGGTAAGTCTTCAAGGTAGACTCCCAAACCTTCACAAACTTGGTTCATTGGCAATCCACAATGTCTCTTGGATGCTCTGAACGCGACGCCTAACCGTCTGGAGGATTCACAGTCCTCAAGTGTAATAAGTCTTCAGATCACACAGACAAGAAGACTTAAGTGATGCCCAATTTACTCTGGCTCTAGGTGGTTAGGGATTTTCTCCTCACTAGGAATTTTCTCTCAAAGGCTTCGAGGTGGGTTGCTCTCAAACGACAAAAGCCGTGCACTGAAATCTGAGCAGCCAACTTTTTATGGTTGTAGGGGATGGGCTATTTATAGCCACTTGGCAACCCGACCTGATTTGTCCGAAATGACCCTGGGTCACTAAGGAACTGACACGTGTCTCAACGGTCAGATTTCGAACTCTCATGGCAACTTTACTTGGGCTACAAGCAAAGCTGACTTGTCCGGCTCTGGACAAGATTCGCTCTCATTGTCTTCACTCGAAGACATAGGTTTTTGATTTAGGCATCACTTCAGTCATTCTGACTGGTTCTCCTGGACCCCACTTAACAGTACGGTGGTTCCTATGACTCAACACAAAAGAAAAAGAATTACGAAAGATCTAAGTCTTCGAGCTCCATAAGCTTCATAACGTGTCTTCTTTTGTCATAGTCTTCAATGTGAATATCTTCATATACCACCTTTGTCTTCAATGTCTTCATACATTCTTAGGGGTCATCTCTGGTAGTAAAACCGAATCAATGAGGGACTTCTACCTATGTTTTCCTGCAATTCTCACAAACACATTAGTCCCTCAACTAGGTTTGTCGTCAATACTCCAAAACCAACTAGGGGTGGCACTAGATGCACTTACAATTCTCAATCCCAATTAAGCATCATCATTAAACATAACCCAACAAAATTAATTTAGAGTAACATGTTGAGATTCACATGAAAATCCAAGTACTAGATACTCAAGATGTCCATAACCGGGGACACGGCCAACCATGATTAGTTTATTACACTCTGCAGAAGTTTGCGCACTTTTCCCCACAAGACTCGATTGCCTCCGTTTGGTTTCTCGCACTACATGGTGTTTGAGAAGACGGATGACCGAGACATAGTCTTTCAGAAGCGCTAGCACCTTACGATGGGTAGACCGTACCACCTACATCCCCTACATCTGCTAGTCTACCACTGTAAGAGTTCGCACGACTTAGTCAACTATGCTAGAGCCCATAATAGCTTGTGGCTGCACACGGAAGTTTCTAGTATGAATAGTCTCATGATCCCTTTAAGCCTGGGTGGCGGTCCAAAAGAAACAAGCAAGTCCTGGAATACCCAGGTGCCTCAATCCACCCAGATGTGTGTTTAAGTTGCCACCTTAGATAAACCATTAATTAACAATCTCACATCTGTCATGGATATCACTCGCCCAATCCACGTCTACTAGCATAGCATGGCATAATAAGCAAACGTAAAAGTAACTCCCAAAGGTTTGATAATAAACAGGTAATAGGTACTACCTCATCTACTTTACATCCCACAATTTAATTAGATCCTAATCATGCAATGCGTGAGGATTGATCTAATGCAATAAAATTGGGTAGTAGAAAAGGTATGATCAAAGTGTTACTTGCCTTGCTGATGATCCGCGAAACCTAATGATTCGAAGTAACAGGCGGCGCACTCCGGGTATTCTATCGCACACAAACAAATAAGTATACAATAAGTACTCATCTAATGCACAGGTAAAACTCAAATAAGAGATCTAACCAGAAAGTTCAACTTAAGAACTCCGGTTGGCAAAAAGAATCAAATCGAACGAAGCAACAAAAGATGAACGGCGAAAGAAAACAACTTCGTTCTAGTAATCTGGATTTAGGGAAAATTTTACAGTAGCAAAAGCTTGTTTAAGTTAGTTAAACGGGTAGAGGGTTTCAAGACGAATCCCTAGGGCTTGAATCGCCTGATTCCGATAAACGAACGAAAAGTTAAACTAAAACGAAAATCGGATCAGGAATCGCGATCAGAAAAATCGCGAATTTAATCCGAGAAAAAGAAAAAACAAGGAACGCCAAATTTTTTTCTCTTTTTTTCTGCACGGAAAACGAGGCGCGACGAACCTCGGCGGCGAGATCGTCGGCGGGGCGGCGGCGGCTCCGGCGGCGCGCGCGGATCGAAGCGGGGCTGATGGGCTGGGGCGGCTCGGGGCGGCGCTATTTAAAGGCTGCCCCCGGGCGGTGTCCCGCTTGGGTACGACCCAAAATCGGTTCGTTTTTTTTCGCTCGGAAGAAAAATAAAAAGAAATACTAAACGGACCCCAAAAATTCTGAAATAAATTTTCACGGGTTTCTAAAATCAAGCCGCACAAGGTGAACATTTATTTGGGTCCTAAATGCAATTTTGAAAAAACGCACATTTTTCCTAAATTCAAATAAAACACCGAAAAACTCCAAAATAAAATCTTATTTGATTTTATTATTAAATCCTTAATATTTCTTTATTTTGGGAAAGTCATTTTATTCCCTCTCTCATATTTTTGTAATAGAAATAATTGATGATAAAATAAATAAAATCAAATGATACTATTCTCAAAATTTGAAAAAACTCAAATATGAAAATAACGAAATCCCCAACTCTCTCCGTGGGTCATTGAGTTGCATAGAATTTCTAGGATAAACCAAAATGCAAAATAAAATATGATATGCATGATGATCTAATGTATAACATTTCAAATTGAAAATTTGAGATGTTACAAGCAGCCGCTAGCTGCCCATGGCGGGGCGCCGCGCCAGCCGCAGCACCCGCTCCCGCCGGTGCCCTGGCAGGCCGGCCAGAACCCCTGGACGGGGGTTGTTCACGCATACTCCATGCCCATACCGCGCACCCCCGTCCTCGGTGTTTTTGACGCCCGCTTGGCCCCTCATCAGGCTCTGTACGCGGCCCCTCAGGCGTATCCGCCGGCGCCGCTCTATGGCCCCTTGGCGGCCTATGGGCTGCTTCCGGCCGGTGGGCTCGTGGCGCCGCCGCCACAGCCTCTCCCGTCGGCCCCGGCCCTCCCGCCGACACCACGGGACCCCGCGCTGCTAGCGGCCCTCCACATCGCCCCACGCCACAACAGTACACCGGCGGTGGCGACTGGTACATGGACACCGGAGTCATGGCTCACATGGCCGCCAACCCCGGTAATCTTCTTACCGCTCACCCTGTTCACACTGCTACTCGCATTACCGTGGGCGACGGTTCTTCCATGCCCATCACTCATGTCGGCCATGCTGCTTTTCCTTCGTACATTCCATTACATCTTTCTAGCGTACTCGTTTCATCTGATATCATTAAAAATCTTGTTTCTGTTCGTTCTCTTACACATGAAAATCCTGTCACCGTTGAATTTGACATATTTGGCTTTTCTGTTAAGGATGCCCGTACCCGGATGGTGCTCCACCGATGTGACAGCCCCGACGATCTCTACCCGGTCCACTCCTCCACATCCTCCGTCGCTGCACCCATGGCGCTTTCCGCTGGAGTGGACCTTTGGCATGCTCGTCTCGGTCATCTCAACCTGCCACCCTTCGTCATATTCTTCGCAGTTTTTCATTCACGTGTAATAGGATCGACGATCACACTTGTCATGCTTGTCGTCTCGGCAAACATATTCGTTTAACCTTTAGCACTTCTTCGCATGTTGCTTCATACCCATTTGAGTTAATTCATAGTGATGTTTGGACCTCTCCTGTTGCAAGTAACACGGGCTATCTCTATTATCTTATTATCCTTAATGATTTTTCGCACTATGTGTGGACCTTCCCGCTGCGGCGAAAGTCGGATTCTGTTGCCACCCTCACCGCATTCTACTCCTATATCTCCACGCAGTTTGGTCGCCCCATTCATGCGTTACAAACAGACAACGGGAAGGAGTTCGATAATCTTGCAATCCGCACCCTTCTCGCCACACATGGCACGATTTTTCGTCTCACTTGCCCGTACACTTCGCAACAAAATGGCCGCGCTGAGCGCGTGCTTCGCACTCTTAATGACTGCGTTCACACCCTCCTCTTTCACGCCAACGTGCCACCACGTTTCTGGCCTGACGCGCTCGCCACCGCATCACTACTCCTCAACATCCGTCCCTGTCGCACTCGCGGGAATTTTGCTCCTCATCATCTTCTGTTCGGCATGCCACCTTCCTACACCGAGCTTCGCATTTTCGGTTGCTTGTGCTACCCTAGCATCGCTTCCACTACTTCTCATAAGTTCGCACCATGGTCCGTGGCCTGTATTTTTCTTGGCTATCCCCCCAACACCAAAGGCTACCGCTGCTATGATCCTATCTCACATCGGGTCATCACTTTCCGACACGTTTACTTTGATGAGATGGTTTTTCCGTTTCAGCAGGTACCTTCGGATGTTGCGGCCTTGCCCACTCCTGGTGACGGCCGCTCGGGTGCTTCTCGCGGGCCGCCTCCTGGCTTTGAGGGTGCCTCCCGTGCCCCGGGTTGAATTCCTCCCCGGCCGGTTTCCTTCGGGGCCGCACCCCTCCCGGTGCCTGCGACGCCTCCTGCGCTACCATCGGCGCGGGCCTCCTCGGCGCCCCCCGCGCCCTCGCCGGCGGCCTCGCCCGCGGCGGCCTTTCCCGCGCCCTCGCCGGCGGCCTCGCCCGCGGCCTCACCCGCGGTCTCACCCGCGGCATCAGTGGCGGCGGGCTCTTCTTCGTCCTCGCCCGTCGCCCCGGACTCGCTGCCCCGCCCGATGATTCACTCTCGGGCCGGTACCTTCCGCCCGAGTACGCGGTACACCAGCGATGAGTATCTTCTCACTGCTTCCGTCTCCGAGCCGTCCCCTCTCCCATCGCCCGCTCGAGCCGCCCTTCGGGACCCTCATTGGCTCGCTGCGATGCAGGAAGAGTTCGATGCGCTCCAACGGAACCGCACCTGGCAGCTTGTTCCTCGGCCACCTCGTGCCAACATCATCACGGGCAAGTGGGTCTTTCGGCATAAGACTCGTCCCGACGGGACTCTCAAGCGCTACAAAGCTCGCTGGGTGGTTCGAGGCTTTCGGCAACGTGCGGGCGTGGACTTCACCGACACTTTTGCTCCGGTTGTTAAACCGGGCACGATCCGCACCGTGCTTCAGCTGGCCGTCTCCCGAGCTTGGCCCGTGCATCAGTTGGACGTCTCCAACGCCTTCTTGCACGGCCACCTCGCCGAGCAGGTGTTCTGTGAGCAGCCCACCGGCTTCGTCGACGCCACACATCCGGACCATGTGTGCTTGCTCTCCCGTTCTCTTTACGGGTTGAAGCAGGCGCCTCGGGCCTGGTACCAGCGCATCGCTGCCTTCCTGCAGACGCTCGGATTTACATTGACCCGCTCCGACGCGTCCCTCTTCGTGTACCATCACGGGGTTGACACGGCCTACTTGTTGCTCTACGTCGACGACATCATCCTGACGGCTTCCACTGTCACGCTTCTCCAGCGGCTTACTGCTCGTCTTCGCGATGAGTTTGCCCTGAAGGACTTGGGGCTCCTCCACTACTTCCTCGGCATTGAGGTGGTTCGACGGCCAGATGGGTTCTTTCTGCACCAGCAGCGTTACGCCCATGAGCTTCTCGATCGTGCCGGCATGCTTAACTGCAAGCCTGCTCCCACGCCTGTTGACACCAAGGCCAAGGTTTCAGCTCTGGAGGGCTCTCTCGCATCCGACGCGGCCTTCTATCGCTCCATTGTGGGTGCCTTGCAGTACCTCACTTTGACGCGCCCCGACTTGCAGTATGCCGTTCAGCAGGTCTGTCTTCACATGCATGCTCCGCGTGACTCTCAATGGACCTTGGTGAAGCGTACCCTCCGTTACATACACGGCACTACGTCCATGGGACTTACACTGACGGCCTCCACCTCTACCGACCTCGTCGCCTACTCTGATGCGGACTGGGCTGGCTGCCCGGACACACGACGCTCCACTTTGGGGTACTGTGTCTACCTTGGGTCGTCTCTGATCTCTTGGTCTTCCAAGCGACAGCCCACAGTCTCTCGCTCGAGTGCCGAGGCAGAGTATCGGGCAGTGGCTAACGCCATTGCCAAATGCTCTTGGCTTCGTCACCTGCTCCAGGAGTTGCTTTGTGATGTTCACAAGGACACACTCGTCTACTGCGACAACGTCTTCGCCGTGTACCTCTCCGCCAACCCGGTCCATCATCGACGAACGAAGCACATTGAGCTCGACATACACTTTGTTCGTGAGCAGGTGGCCCTTGGGCGCATCCGGGTCCTCCACGTCCCGATGGCGCAACAGTTTGCCGATGTTATGACAAAAGGACTGCCTACTTCTGTTTTCGAGGAGTTCAGATTCAGTCTTTGCGTCTCCGGCGACGCTTCGACTGCGGGGGTGTTGAATATATGGTTTGTGCATGTATATTGTATAGTTCAGCCCACCTCCTAGTCATTGCATAGTTGAGGTTGTGGCCCACCTTGTACTTCATATATACGTGCGCTATGCACCGATCAATACATCGAGTTGCATTGCCAAAATATTCGTTTCCAACACCGACCAGCAAGCAAGCAACGAGGCCACCGCCACCAGCAGCGGTGAACAAACAAACAAACCGACCGGCCATCTCATTCTCATGGACGTCGTCGGTGCAGGTCGCGCCAAGGCAAGGCCTCCCGGTGACCCGGTGCCACCGTCGCGGTCACTCACGTACCATCGGCATTCAACTCAACTCAAGTGCCGAGCACGTTGCCTCCAGGACCAAGCTACCGGTTTACCGCGACCAATTAAAGGCAGACATCTCCCTTTCTCGCCGGTCGCCGTCTGCCTAGATCGATCGATCGATCCACTGGTCGCGGCAGTAAGATTTTCCTGAGGAAGGCGACATATTAGATTAGGATTAGGATTAACAAAACATCATAGTACTGTACTAAATTAAGCACCTTTCAGCCCGCTCCCTTCCCTTCCACATGCGTGGTGCGAGGAGGACCAGCTTGCGCCGCGCTGCTCGCTACTAATTTGTTTACTCCTTGGGCTGAGCCGAGGCACGCGGCACGCAATGACGCAAGTGCTGGTATAGTACTCTAATTTGTACTAGTAATTTGTTTAAGACACACATGGCCACATGGGGGTGCGTACTGGGCAGTCAAGCTGAGCAGGAGAACTGTAGTGTACTGGTCTCGCCGAAGAAAAACTACTGCTGCTTGAGTGCATTGATTAGGAGCACCGATCCGGTTGACTCATGGAAGGAGATGCTTGCTAGTCTGATGACCTTGGCTGCTAGCGCCTCGTTATATCTGAGAAGCTCGAACCGCATTTGGAAAAACTGTTGCCTGATCGATTTCAGGGTGGCTACCTCTTGCCGAAAACCGTGGCAGGGGCAGCAGTGATACGCAAGATCACCACCTCGATGCTACGATTCGTACTACCTACTCCCTCTGTTTTTAAATATTTGCCTTTCTGGACATTTTAACAAGTGACTACTCCTACATACGAAGCAAAATAAATGAATTTACACTCTAAAATATGTGTACATACATCTGTATGTTGTAACCATTTCAAATGTCTAGAAAGACAAATATTTAGGAACGGAGGAAGTACTTGGGATGAGCTGCTTCGTCAGTGGCCATGTGTGTTTCTGTTTTTTTGTTCTCCAGAAAAATCAGAATGCACAAGATGTCATCCAACGGCCTCGCATGGACTGCTTCTTCGGCACATCAGCTTCGGGCTCTGGCCCACTTGAGAAGATGGAAAACGGTCACTCCATCAAGTAGTCTGGCCCATTTAGCAGCTACGCCCTCTGCACAATCCCGGTTTTTCTAGCGATCTGCACAATCCCGGTTGTAGGAATTTCACAAGGTTCCGGTCCGGCTCTAACCGATTTCAGGTTCAAGTTTTTTTTATTTGTGTTTATTTTGCCGGTTATTTTACCACTTATTAATATGATTTTTAATCCTGTCGATGCTTGAAGGATTCTGCAAATCCTATTAAGTCTTCATGCCTTTGACGATTTCATCGCATGGCACCCTGATAAAAAAGGGATGTTCTCCGTTCGAACAGCTTATAGAATCCAATGGTTACATAAATTTGGGGTGCATGCAAATGACATCAGTCGACCGGGAGGTTCTGCTACTCCAATGGTATGGAGTACATTATGGAAGCTGCAAATTCCACGTGAAGTTTCAATATTTTGCTGGCGTTTACTACATGGAATTCTGCCCCTAAAAGGTATACTCACTAATAGACACGTTGGGGCAATTGGAGGATGCCCAATTTGCCACAGGAGCTATGAAGATATTCGCCATCTATTCTTCATGTGTATTCACTCAAGAGGTATGTAGAGCCGACCTGGATTGACAGATTTCATCAACACCGCAACAAATGTTGATAGATATGGGTCAGTTATTATGGAGTATATCTTGTCTATTGATCAAACACCACTACCTCTAATGCCGACATTGGAGATTAAACAGGTCGTAGTGGTGGGATGTTGGTACCTCTGGTGGACACGCCGCCTGATAACACATAATGAGAGTTGCCCGCCGATGGTAAGATGGCCTTTGTCGGTCTTGGCAATTACAAGCAACTATCAACGAGCCATGGCGAAGATAGTTGTGACAGAAGAGGAAAGATGGTTGAAGCCAGACCCAAAGTTCATCAAACTTAATGTGGACGCGGCCTTTTTTGCGGAGCAAGGAGTTGGAGCTACGGCAGCAATTATTAGAGATGAACGAGGTATTTTCCTTGCAGCTCAATGTAAGTTTATCCCATATGCAGCGGACGCAATGACATCAGAGGCAATGGCGATGAGGGATGGACTGAACTTGGCAAATAGCCTAGGGTTTCAACGAGTTGAAGCGGAATCCGACTCTCTAGCGGTGATCAACTGCTGCTCCGGTCAGAGTACTTGGTGGGACGCGGCGGCAGCGATATTCGCGGAATGTGTGGACATCTCTATCTTGATTGGGAAGGTCAACTTTAAGCATTGTTTCGATCAGCAAATCAAGCGGCACATGTGCTAGCTAATTTTAGTTATTGTAATAAACTTTCTTCTGGTTGGACTGACGAGCCTCCAGATTGTTTGGTGAGCAAGCTCGTAGACGATGTATCTTTATGCATTAATCAATAAAGCTAGCCATGATGGCATTCCCTCAAAAAAAGAAAAAAATGTTCATGTTTAAAAATATATGTTCGGAATTTATAAAAATTATTACTGTTTATCTCTTTAAAAAATAAAAAAATGTTCACATTTTCAGAATGTGTCCGGTAATTCCAAAATTTGTTCAGAATAAGTGACGAGCACGTTGCCTCCAGGACCAAATTACTGCAGCGACCACTTAAAGCCAGACATCTCCCGTTCTCGCCGGTCTCCATCTGCCTAGATCAACTGGTAGTGGCAGTAAGATTTTCCTTAGGATGGAGACAATGTAGGATTAACAAAACATCATAGTACTACTAATTAAGCCCACTGTGCGAGTATGGTGAACAGTACTATGCCACATGGGGGTGCTTACTGGGTAGTCAAGCCTAGCATGAGCAGTACTGTACTGGTCAGAACCACTACAGTACTACTACTACGTGAGTGCATTAATCCGATTGACTGCTGCTATATATTAGTGTCAAAAACGCTTTTACTCCCTCCGTTCTTGAAAAAGTTTACTTTCAATTTTGTTGAAAAATCTTTGATCGTATTTATATAATAATAAATTAACATTTATGCCAGTCAAATTAGTAGTATTAGAATAAAGATAAACTCGGTCAAAATTTAAGATAGTTTGACCCTTCAATAAAATTGGAAATACACTGTTTTAAGAACGGAGGGAGTATATATTATGGGACGGAGGGTGTACCTACAAAAGAAATGGCTGGAGTGATAACGGTAATCCCATATACTCAATAGATGAATCAATTTTGTACTAACTTTTTTTACTAACTTCAGTAATATCTCTCCGTTTTAAAATAGACGACTCAACTTTGTACTAATTTAGTATTTGGGTCATCTAGTTTGAAACGGAGGGAGTATAAAGTTGGGTCATCTATTTTTGGAACGGAGGGAGTAAGAAGCTAGCTCCTCGTCAGATCTGGAAAGTTCAGACTGCGTGCATTTGGAAAAACTGTGTCCTGATCCGAACTGATCGATTTCAGGATGGCTAGTTGCTGCCGTGAAGGCAGTTGTATATCGTTTGATGCTCGCTTGCTTCCTCTGGTAGGTGGATTGCTTGTCCTGGACATTATCTCGTGCTACTACTTGGGATGAACTGCTTCGTCACTGGCACAAGTTCTTTTCTGGAGAGAAATCAGTGGCCAGGTGTGTTTACTGTTTTCTTCAGAGCAATCAGAATGCACAAGATGTCTTTCAACGGCCACGCGGGGACTGGTTCTCCGGCCCATCAGCTTCGGGCTCTACCCACTCTCGTTTCCCACAAAGCCCATGCTGAAAGGGAGGGGCTTTCTCTCACCCAAATGGGCCGGCCACCCCATGAGGGGACCTAGCGCAATTTTCGATTTTTTTGTCTTATTACAGTACTTTAATTTTTATTTTATTTTAAAATCTTAAAAACTTAACTGCTCATTTAAAAATGACGATTCAATGAATGTTGATACCATTTGAAATCAAATCTTCATGACATTCAGAAAATGTTTGTGATATTTAAAACAATCCGCATACCATTCAAAAAATGTATGTGATATTTTCCAAAAAAAGTTCATGTCTTTTAAAAATATCAAGGAATTTCAATAGATATTTTTAAAAATGTAAATAAAATGTTCACGTAGTATAAAGAAGTGTTAAGTGCCATGCAAAAGAATGTACGTGACATTTTAAATTAAAAAATTACCCGTTTAAAAAAAGTTTCTTCCATTATAAAAAAATTCCACATGTGTTTTAGAAAATGTTTGCCATGTATTCAAAATATATATTTAAAAAGTTATTGGAAAAAATATACATCATATATTTGAAAAATGTTCAACGTGTATAAATAGAATGTTCCACATGGATGCTAAATATGTAAACTGTGTATTAAAAAAACAAACATGTGTTGAAAAAAAAAGGAAAAAATCAAACAAAACCGGCGAAGAAATGTTGAAAAACTGAAAACCCAAAGAAAGTGAAGCAACGAAGAAAAACAAGCACAGTGATCGATGCCATTGCTTGAGGTGTGGTATATGTAAATCCTAGATTGAGATCCACTACTCCTTCATGGATCGCTCAACCGCCCACGTGGAAATGTTGATTGCATAGGGATGAAGCCAATCCTTAACAAGCCCTCGGAGCCTCAAGGCGAAGCGACACTTGTGGAAGAGGTGTGACATAGTTTTATTTCGTCTTTTGCATAGGGGGAAAAATCCAAGGCGACCACTATCTTGGATTGCAATACAAGCAAAAAGTTGACCTTCGGAGGCTCCCATAGCTTCCATATTGTTCTTTTCATGGGCGTGTGGATCATTCCCAAGAATTGGACATGGTTGGGGGAGGTTGTGGAGTAGTGACCACTCGAAGTTAGGTTCCAAACAATGTCATCCTCAACATCCTCACGGAGGGGGTTGTTGCGAAGGCACACTGAGAGGGCGATGAATTCCCGGATGAAGTCCAAAGTCCGAGTGGTAACAAAACATTCTGTACATCATCATCGCCTTTCTAGCCTTCCACCTTTTCCTCATGGAGACTGCAAAAAAGGAACCGAGCGATCTCCTTTGGTTAGCTCCCATGGACCCAAGGCACGCTCGATATTGTTTAGGTTGTGGGAGGCACTCGGAAGAATGACAAGTAGGGTGTAGTGGTACACCACTAGGGAAGTGAGGACCTACTTGACAAGGGCCCTGCGACTTATGGTGGTAATTTATCTCCCGTCCACGCCGTGAGCCTTGCTGCGAATTTATCCTCAAGAATTGGCAGTCCACTCTCTTTAGTTGCTAAATCAAAAGGGGAAGGACCAAACATTTGATAGGTAAAGTCGTCCAGGCAGCCGAGAAGTTTGCCGGGATAAGGTCCAAGTCAAGTTGCCCCACACCAAATAGGAACCGCAGAGTTCTTGAAGAAATGTTGGACATCCCCGTGACATCACCGAGACATTGTAATATGCAAGAGAGATTTGTCGATGTCCTCCTTGATAGGGGCCACCAAATTGTGGCATCATCCACAAAAAAGGATGTGCGAAATGTAGCTCCACACCCTCTAATATTCTTAAGAAAGCCATGGTGAGTGGCAAAGTCGAGGATATGTTAGAGGGGTCGATGGTGATGAAAAATAGGAGCCGGCCGCCTTGGCAGAGCCTGTGGCCATGCTTGATGTGGGGGGGGGGGGGTGACCGGCCACACCATTGAGGAGAATCCTCGATGAAGATGACGCAAGTAAAGTGGTAATCCACTTGCGATTTTTTTTGGTCGGAACCCATTCTGTTGTAGGAGATCAAGAATGTACTTTCATTTTCTTGAGTCAAAGGCCTTGCGGGATGTCGGTGAGGGTGGTTTTTCTTTGTGGAGCCGTCTCACGAGGTAGCGCACATACATAAATTGTCAAGTATGCTTCTTCTTTTGATAAAGGCACTTTCGAAGTTGGAGACAAGGCCACCATATGTGGGGCATGTCGGTTTGTAAGAACTTTCGCAATAATTTTTGCAATGGCATGGATGAGACTAATTGGCCTATAATGGGAGATGCCCTGCGCCCCATATTTTTTGGCAAAAGCACAACGTTGGCGGAGTTGAGCCAATGAAGGTTGGTGGCATGGAGGCTCGTGAATAGGCTGATGTCACACACAACGTTGTTCTTGATGATGTCCCAACAATATTAGAAGAAAGCACCCGTGTATCTATCTGGTCCAGAAGTCTTGTCACTAGGCATTTGGTCGCTTGCCGCTTTCGCCTCATCCTCGGCGAAAGGATCATCGAGGCTTTGAAGGTCGTGGGTGTGCACATTGATCTCCTCCCAATTGAAGTCTTTAGTGCTATGGTGACCCCTCCCAATTGCTTCCGAGAAATGATCATGAATGACGGTCTCCTTTGGGGCATGGTCAGTGATCCAACCGCGGTTATGACTAATCCAGTGTATATGATTCGTTCTTCTTCATGCATTGATTCTTCGATGGAAAAATCTAGTGTTCGCCCCCTTCCCCCTCCTTGCGGTTAGCAAGTCGTGCACATTGCTTCTTTCGAGCATGATCCAATACCGCCAAGCTAGCCACTCTCTTTCCAAGCCTAGCACGAAGATCGTGTTTGACGGGAGACAACTCTCTATCATATTGATCATCGTCGAGGCAGGAATAGGATGATCAAAAGGCAACACGGAGGTGAAGTTTGGTCCTCGAGAAAATACGTCTACTCTTCGGTAAGATGCTTGCCGGTCTTCTTGAGCTCGTGGAATAGGGCTTTGTATGGCTTGGTGTGCTCCGTGTGCTTGTTCCATGCATTGAGCACCACCTCTTCGAAGCCCGGTAATGATGTCCAAAAGTTCTTGAATTTAAAAGAACCGGGCCTCCTCGGTCCATGGTCATCCGCAAGCAAGAGTGGGCAATGGTGTGGCAGGGAGGAAAACAAGGCGCGGAGGACGTTTGGGTTGTAGTGCATGTCCCATTTTGCGTTGTAAAAACTAAAAACCGAATCAAGCTTACAAAAGGTGCGGTTTGTTCTTTCGTTGCTTCAAGAGAATCTCCGATTTGGTAAGGGTATCTCCTTCACCTCACATGAGTTGAGGACAGACCCGTAACGTTTAATACCCGCGTACCACTCCCTCCGTTCTATAATATAAGACGTTTTTTGACACTACACCAAAGTAAAAAAAAGCGTCTTACATTATGAGACGAAGGGAGTAACATTTTGTTTTTGTTTTTATTCATGTGCACGACAGATTTGATTAAATCACCCAAAGCTCTCCATTCTCATTGCACAATACTAGTAACATTCAGACTGACATTCAGTACGGAGTACAGTAGTATCTGCGGCTAAATTTCAGCCATGCGTATGCGTATCGCGTATCGCGTATTGGTACGGCTGCAGGTACGTTACGTGCCGTCGGTCAGTGGCGAGTCATAACCTGGTTGTCCGCTAGCCGCAGGCTGCATGCGATGCGCCCAGACCAGACCAGAGTGGTGAGTGATGATGCGCTCGCACGGACCAAACAGAAGCGGACACGACACGTACGTAAAAACACATCATTCCATCACGCCAACTCGCCAAGCAAACACGGCACGCATCGCAGCATGGCCTGGTCCAAACCCACAATTATTACTCGTGTCCCGGCAGGAATATCTCCCACGAAATCAATCTCTGCCCAAAACAGTCTGCTTGGCCCTTTTTCCTTGGCATTTTTCAGGGCTAGCATTACATTACATTACACTGACGAACTGGTTGGAGAATTTTTCGAGATTAAGATGATAGCAACCAGTCATGTACATTGTGGTTGGAGAAATGCACAACCAACAGCGATGCTCGGAGAAATGTTCAAGTAGCAGCAATGATAGATACCCGGCGCATGAGCAGCAGCGGCCAAGCAGTCTCAACTGAAAAAGTAGTCATCTACTACTATTTGCACATCCATCGATTCTCTTATCAAGATATGATCAACAAATGTTACCAGCGGAGGCTAACAGAAGTTACAGGAGAATGAAGCGTACGTACGCTGCCAAAGATGATTGAAAGCAGAGCAACAATGGCTGAGACGGATACGGATTTATCTCTATCTACCTATTGGAGTCCGGGTTGGGGCCGCTCGGGACCTCATGCTTGCTGTCGACGAGCCCCGCCGAGTTCCATCTCCGGGCGCGGGACCTCCCAGGTCCCGCGGAAGCGCGCCGGCCACCTGCCGCCACCGGGAACGACGACGATGCGGCACGAGGCAGGCTCGCCGCGCCTTCTCCCGGGGGCGCTGCGAGCGGCACGACGGCGACGAGCGCAATGGCGCAGAGGAGAGCGCAGAGGAGGAGCACCAGCACCCGCGCAGGAGCACTCCATCCTCCGGCGCATCGGGCTGTTGCCATGCAAGAACCGGCCAGCAAGAGCAGCTCAGCTCGCCTCGCCTTCCTTCCTTTGCCGCCGGATCTCACAAGCCACCGGCCTCACCGGCGCCCATGAACGCCGCGCAGACAGTGCGGCGAGCCAGAGCAGTCGCTGGTCAGTGGTCACTGCTGGTGCTCGGCGATTCAGCTTGTGGATGAAGTGAGCTAGCACTGTGGGTGAGCTTGAGAGCGAGTGAGGCAGGAAGGGAGGGAGCTAGCTAGCGTGCGTCGACGGGACTGGCAGTAGCGGCATGTGAGCGAAAGCCGGTTTGGGACTGGTATTTCACAGCTTCACACACACACTGGCTGCTCTCACTGGCTTTGTGACTCTGGTCTGGTCGCACTCGCAGGTGAAAGGAGGGGAGCATGTGGGCGCAAAGGGCATGGACGGAGGTGGAGCAGGGCGTGGCTTCTCCCTCCCTCCCTCTTATTTACCGCGCCCGCCCCATACTACTGTATCATGGAGACGGAGACAGGGTTGAAAGCTGTACTATCAGCAGCACCACTCATCAGTAATCTCTGGCGTATCTGACACCATCATCACTAAACATTGATGGCCCGTAGACGGCTCAACAACACCCTGTCTCCCTAGCTACCGTCTTCAGAGTTACCACCAGGGGGTTTCATTCACTCATTGTGTAGATACATTCATTCAGAACCGGTGAGTGATTCAACGATCGAGAAATAGTGGCATTTGCATCACTTCATGTGGGGGTGGGGCTGTTTGTTGTTTGGTGTGAAAACTTGTGCATTCCATTGTTTCGAGCTCGCCTGGCCTTTTGTCGATTCATGAATGAATGGGGGCAAAAGTTGACCGCGGGAAGGGAGGACCGGGGCACAAAAGGCGCAGAGGAAAGACGTGAGAGTGGCATCAGGCGGGAAGCTTTGTTTTCGGTAAGGCTGTAAAGTGGAGATGTGGCGCTTTGACCCCCCTTTGGTCTAGCTGCATTATGAGGAGAACCCGCGGAGTTTTCATGTACGTACTATGTAGTGTAAGGCCAATTCCACCGCGCCACTCCATCCTGTCCGGGCGCGTCCAATCAGACGGCACAGCGCGTAGGAGCAAACGGACTTTTGTCTGTTTTCTGTCCGCTTTCGACCCATCCCGACCCAAGTTTACGTCGATTTTGGGGTCAAACAGACAATACGCGAACGGGCGGAACACACACACTTGTCCTCCTCTGGCCCGCCTGTCGGTCACACAAAGCAAAAAAATCCCGCGCCCATTTGGCGCCATTTCCACCCAAACCCTCCCCACGTCCCGCCGCCCCTCCCTTCATTTCAAAGGAAGAAGCTTGAGATGGAAGACGCGGTCAAGATTGGCCGCGTCTTCCATCTCAAGCCGGCATGGCATTGGTGGTCGTTCTTTTTTGGAGGCTGGCATGGATGCCGCCCGCTGGGCCACTGGCTATGTGCCGGCGAGAAACACATTCGGTTTTTGGAGGCTGACTATGTTGCCGACGAACAAAACTATTCATTTTGGAGGCTGGCTGTGTTGCCGGCGAGAACGTGTAGGCCGCTGGCTCTGTTGCCGGCGTGAATTATGGCCGTTGGCCTGAACTAGGGCTTGGCATTTCGAACGTTGTTGTTTTTAAAATGAAAGCGGACAAGATGGGGCCAAAGGATGCAGCCGCGCGCTGGACGCACGATCACCGCATCTCAGGACAGGGCCGGATACGATCCTATCGGCCTACCCAAACGGACTTACCCAAACAGGCAGAATCCGGACAAAGCGGACGTTCGTTTGGGGTCGCACAGTGAAGTTGGCCTAAGTTCCTCCCTCCTTTGCAATTCTTTGCCGAGTTTCAACTTTTAATTGTGCATCGCTGAAATTTGCCCCCGCCCCCCCTCTTTTCACCGGTTAAGATTTTTTAAATACATTGACCGAAGCATTAGTTGAATATGCAATGCATGGACCACTTACTTATATCCCTTTCTAATAAATTTCAAGCGAAATGGTTTCAAATTGTTGATTATCTCCCTTTGTACTATAGTTATAAAGCAAATAAGCAAGCGTGATGTTAATTCTTGTGCATGATTTCCCCTGTCCGTCGAGAACACGATGATGGCAGGACTATTCTCTAGCTTGCCATTCAACACACACGTCCCCAAGCAAGCATGGTAAAGTTGGAGATTAGCACAACCTACAGGCCCAATGTGTAATGCATGCCAGGGCCGAACAAGCTAGTACTAGTACTACTACTACATAGTTGCCTTTTCTCATCTCTCCCGGCCGGCATGGGGCGGGCATATCGGGGTGAGAGTGTGAGACAAACACAAGCTCTTCGTCCCCAAGTCCGGCCCCTTGCCCCCCGGCCGGACCACCCTTGCATCCGTCAGTTCATATGACCTCATTTCCTACATGTAGGCCCAGTGAAGAGTGACCCGAACCCTCACATGAACTCCATCCATCATCAGCCACACACTGTTCAGAATGCAGATCGATCGATGGGGCTACACCCCTCACAAGAAAGAATCCAATTAACTATCACCGCGCTTTCTTCCACGGGCATGCAGTGAGTCAGGCATGCTCCCTCTCCCGTGCCGTGCCCGCGAAAGGCGCACCAACTTTGAAGCGCCCCATGATTGTAATCAAGCGAGGAAAACACACCGGAGCGATCGATCTCGGCCTCTCGTCTCGTCTAATCGGGAACCTTACCAGGTTATTATCTCGTGGCGGACGGCCATGCATGCATGCATGCGGGCGTCGAGATCTGTGTAATTGAATGAAACGATATAGTACTCCCTTCGCTTTGTTTTTACTCTGCATACTAGGTCCGATTGGAGTCAAACTACGTAAAATTTCATCAAATTTATAAAAAAAATCATTTATCATAACAAATCTATATGATGTAAGAGTACATTCAGTAATGAATCTAATGATATTAATTTGTTATTGTATATGTTAATATTTTTGTTTATAAACTTTGTGAAAATTTACAAAGCTTGACTTTGACGAAAACCAATGTGCAGACTAAATAAAAACGGATGGAGTAGTATACGACAGCACATACTCTCTGTGTATCTTGACTGTGTGGTCGTGCTTTTCGGCCTGCTAATGTGCGCAGCGACCGGGCTTTACTCTACGGGAGCACCATCGAGAGCTAGATCAATGGCCAAAATTTGAGACAAAATACGAGGGGTTTACCAGGACAGAGGTAGTAACTACTCCCTTCGTTCCTAAATACTTGTATTTCTAGGCATTTCAACAAGTAACTACATACGGAGCAAAATGAATGAATCTACACTCTAAAATATGTCTACATACATCCGTATGTAGTAGTCATTTTGAAATATCTAGAAGGACAAATATTTAGAAACGGAGGAAGTAGTAGTTAACCCTCGCAAAAAAAACTAGTAGTTAAGAAAATAATAAGATAGAGGTAGTAACTAGTTAAGAAAATAAGCAAGCCGTGTGTTAATTCTTGCATGATTTGCCCTGTCCGTCGAGAACACGATGATGGCAGGACTATTCTCTAGGTTGGCATTCAACAGACACATCCCCAAGCAAGCAAACAAGCACGATGAAGTTGGAGATTACCAGAGGCCGAAGGTAATGCATGCCGGGGCCGAACAAGCTACTACTCCCTTCGTTCCGAATTACTTGTCACAGCTATGGATGTATCTAAATATATTTTAGTTGTAGATACATCCATTTTCGTGACGAGTAATTTGAAACGGAGGGAGTAGTAGTGTACACAATAGCCCTTTCTCATCTCTCCCGGCATGCATGGGGCGGGCATACGGGGCATGTAGGGCCGGCCAAGAGTGAGCTGGACCCTCACATGAACTGAATCGATCGGTCACTGTTCACAAGTGGCATGGCATGCACACATCTGTCGAGAAAAGAATCCAATTAACAACTATCACTGCGCTTTCTTCCACAGGCATGCAGGCAGGCTCCCGTGCCGTGCTAGCGAAAGGTGCACCAACTTTGAAGCGCCCATGATTGTAATCGAGCGAGGAAAAACCACTTCGGAGCGACCGAGTGATCTCGGCCTCTCGTCTCGTCTAATCGCGTGGCGTGCATCTAGATCCGTGGTCGAGACGAGCTGCTACTCACAATAGCACATTCTCTATTGATCGACTGACTGTGTGGTCTTGCTTTTCAGCCCGTGAATGTGCGCAAGCAGCGACCGGGCTTTACGGGAGCATCATCAAGAGCTAGCTACCACCTGATATTAGTACGAGTATAGTTCTTGGAGTTGGCCTTTTCCGGCTCTAGTCTACGTATTATTCAGGCTTTTTTCACTCACGTACTAGTACCAGTAGGTTTTCTTCATACTATATGGCATGTCCTAAGTACTACGTACGTTCTGGGCTAGCATGTAAGTCCCACACTGATGAATGACATGTGACATTATAAATCACAAAACATCTACCCCATCCCTTACTTAAAATCAAAGGGAGAGAGATGAGATGCTTTATGATTTGTGAATGTCACGTGCCATTCATCAGGGTGGGTCTCACCTACTAGCCCGTGAGACCTGGTCTCATATAACTTTTTTCCATAGCTTTTGGGGTAGTAGTAGTACGTAGCCGGGAAAAAAATTATATGAGACCAGGTCTCACGGTTAGCAGGTGAGACCCATCCTGATGGATAACACGTGGCATTTACAAATCACAAAACATTTAATCTCTCTTCCCCTTGATTTTAAGTGGGGGATGGGGATGCTTTGTGATTTGTAAATGCTACATGTCATCCATCAGAATGGGTCTCGTGTAAGACCTGATCTCATAGAATTCTTTTCCACGTAGCCATAGTAGTAGCCGTGCTAATGCTAATTATTGCCGGATGCAACGATTCATGCATGAAGCCATTGTCATGATTTGGATGCCCACGGCACCGCACAGTACGGCGGCAAACCGGCGCCCAGATCGATATATAGGGCTCCTTCATCTTGGCACGCGCTCACTTGGCTTTCGGCCGCCCTGAAAGCCTATCACAGTTTAATTTGTCGTGAGATTTATGACATTTCCAACATATTAGTATTTGGACACGGTTCTTGGACAGCCTGCCACTTTGGTCGCCCTTCAAAGGCTTTGCATCGACCGACTGATCAGCCGCTTCCGCCGGTCGCCCAGCGCGCCGTTGGATTTCACATGTTTTCTTGTAGTAGTGTTTCTTTACGGAGTGAGTAATATACTCACCTTACATTTAAGTCCAATCTAAGCCATACATCATTTGATCTGTTTGTCTTTAATTATCGTTAAACTTAATCCTGCCTGGCTGCCCCGTTGCGGTGCTTTTCTGTCCGCTTGTTCATGTCACGGTTCATTGCGCGGGCTAGCCCATTTGTTTGTCTTGTTTTTTTTTTCCATGTTATTAGGGCATCTTCAAGAAGAACCCGCAAACCCGCCCGCATTGCAATTACAAATTTGAGGGTCCGTGGCGGTAGGGTCCTGTGTTTAAGCCTGTTAATAGTTTATCATCCAGACTAAAGCCAGCCCAAACCAGGTGACTACACAGGCAGCATCCAAACCAACTCAATCCAACAAAATTCTGCTTGAATTCAAACCAAACCAATCTGTACTTGCTTTTCACCCAACCCAATCCAAACCGGTTCCATTTTTGGACTGAATCTACAGATTGAAACCGTGGACAAGTCCATATACGCATGTGCCTGAATTGCATCTAGCCATCTAGCAATCTTTCTACATGAAGCGGTGAAGGAAACACCAGGGAGGTAGGACCTGTAGGCGGAGCTCTGGACGTCAACGAGGAGACGAAACCCGCAGCAACGGAGACGACTCGAAAGTCGAAACCAATGGCGGCGACGAAGACAGACTCGAGCTCGATGGCGGCGGCCACAACTAGAGCCTTGGGACGTTAGAGGCAAAATAAATCAGGCAGCTTCAAGGGTCAGAAAACTGGAGGAGAGACGAGCTGGCAGTCGGACTCCAGCCAGTGACGGCGACGGCCGACGGCCCGGCGACCCCTAATCGCATGGCATGGCAATGACCGTCGAGGCTGGAGGCGTTGGTCTCGTACAGTTTTGGTCGAGAGACCGGTTTCCATCTCCAAGTTGAAACTGTTTGAGACCGATTTATACGTGTCCAAATTGAACCAGATTAATCCATAATAACTAAAGCCCAAACCAAACCAGATTATTTTAGAGGCTCAGCCCATTTAAACCCGTCCAAAGACCATCCGATTGAGAAACCAATTTGAAACTGTGGTTCCAATCCAAACTGTTCCCAGGTTTACCTGTGTTTTATTGTTTCAAGTTCAGTTGCTTGCTTCTTTTCAAATTCAGCATGATAGCAATATCACAGATCTTAAACAACTAAACTTGGGCATCACATACACATTAACAAAATTTGAAGTAAGTAGAACATGTCAAACGAAGTTCAACTAATTAGTAAACGGAGTTCCACATAGTTTCACAAATAGCAAACACATAGATCCACAAATAGCAAACACATAGTTCCACGTAGTTTCACAACCACTAGACAAGTTCAACCAAATAGCAAACACATAGACAACCTAACTACAAGAGCCAAGTATGCAAGAGCAGAATCAGTTGCTCTTTCCCCTCTTGGAGGTGCGGTCCTCGTTACTCTTTGAACGAGTCTCTTCAGTCTTCTTCTTGGGCGGTCAAGTAACTGTCTCTGGAAAGGGTCCAGACTCAGCAAATCCTTCTTCTTCGGATTCCTCTTCGGCAACTAGGGTGGTTGAGATGATTGAGTTGGTGGAGGTCCATAATCTTCATCGTACCTCCTCCCCGTTGCTCTCCTCCTCCTCCTCCTCGTCCCCTTCTTCATGTGTGGCCTCCTCCTCCTCCTCCTCCTCTTCCTCCTCCTCCTCCTCCTCAACCAACCTAGACGATGAGGGAACATGGCTCGATGAGCCGATGTGACCCTGTGTGGCTACAAGCTGATAAGCTTCAACCGACCCAGCTCCAGCACACCCAAGCAGCCCTACTAGCTTGCGACAACGCTTCACGAACTTCTGCACTCACAATGAAACAAGGGCATAATAAGTATCAGATTTATGATTGCAAGTGAACAAGATGCATCTGCTCCGAGGAGGCTGAAATTGTACCTTCATCATCCCCCTCACTTTGTTCTCAGATTGTACGCTCCCGGGGGCATCACGTAGTGCATCTGAGGCTTCAAAGATGCATCTGTTCAGCTCACCAGACTGCAACGGCATAAGTCAGTCACGATGACGAATAAAATAATTTAAATACAACCGTCGGTTCAAACTTACCACTCTGTTGATGAGGGGTGCAAACTCCCTAAATCCACTATGCATGTCTCTGATGCCGGTCTGATAGGCTTCTTCCTCGGGGTCATCCCTCTCCAGCTCCGCTATGTCTTCCGCCGTCCACCGAGGCTTGAGACGAAGACGGTGCTTCTGGCCATCATCGTACCACCTCATGTGTCGGTCCAGATAAGCATCCTAGTCAGTCACTTTCCTCTCCACGTCTTTCCGGTACCTCCGTCGGTTCCACTCCGTCACATGAGTTTTATGCTCCTCTCCCCAATCCGTGATCGACTGATTCTTCTGTCGGCTCATCCTGCAAGGCATAGGCCACAAGAAACATCATAATAAAGTCGCCACACAATGAAATCATGGGCACGGAGAACAAAGCGCTCACAGGTGGAGCGCGTGGCCGCCAGTATCGGTGGGTGGACCCGGTGGGGTATGCTGATACATCCCAAACTGCGTGGCCACGCGGTGTGGCAAGTGCCACTCGACGGCATACACACAGATCATGGGCACGATGCACCGCCAGAGACCACTGTCCGCATTGCACATCACGTTCAGATCGAAGTCCCACTGTCGGTCATGATACGACCACCAGTTTACCTATTACATATACATTGGTAAGTTCCCACTCGGTCAAAAGTGGAATCAAAGAGAAAGGTGTTGAGTGAGTTCATATACTTTCGTATGCGTCAAAGCGTCCAACTCGTTGGTGTAGGTCTTGTACGAAGTCTTGTTTAGGCTCGTGTAGAGTTTGACAATGTCCCACTCGTAAGCTACGGTGGGGTGTCGAGTCTCGTCGCCGTCTTCGCTATAGGCACCCCATGGGCGTCTTGGCATCTTCTCCGGACGCCCCACCGGCAGCCGCTCCCACATCCAAATGGAGAAGGCCTAGACAAAGCCACCCATATTGGACTTGTCTCCCGTCCTCTGTGTTGCGTCGTCAAGCTGCAAAACGTCAAATGAGGATCAGATATAACAAAATGTCATGGACATACTTTCGTAGGTAGGCAATTAGATACTCTCTTATCGAACGGTATAGGTAGGCGAGAGATGCGGTCCCCCAACTATACCCTGCATCCCAGACGGCTAAGAAGAACAGATACGACCAGTTGGCAGAGTTCCCTGAGCTGTCTGGAAACACGACCTCCGTGAGAAGATACCACAGGTAGGCCCTCACGTACCACTCCACAGTCGCCTCATGTGCACCTTGGGGGCATGTCTTCTGATGCTCCGAGAGCCAGGGCAACGATACACCGGATGTACGGTTACCCTTAGCACTGGGGCAGTCGCCGATGAGGGTGGTAACCCTCTGCTGACAGTTGGTCCTCTCCACTCGCCCAATGAGTGCATGACCCTCGATCGGCATGGCAGTATTCATCGACCAATCCTCGAGGGTCACCATCATCTCCCCGCATGGCAGATGGAAAGAATGGGTCTCCGGTCGCCACCGGTCAATCAAAGTTGTCAGAGTTGCGTGGACAAGCGTCGGCGGCTGACGCTTGAAGTGCAACATGAAACCCAACAGTCGGGCTCTCTTGAGGTACGACGCGTAGCGCTCGTCGTAGTCCATATTCCCATGAACCCCGTGACCCCTCATGCGTAGTGGCTGCAACATCTGTCAAAAAGTGGACGGCAAAAGTTAGGAACTTATTTTCATCAATCCAAAAACTTTGATCAATATTTTCTTCATATTACTTACCACTCCGTTCTCTATGAAACGGGCACAATGATCCTTGTCGAATGCGTAGTCAACCATGGAGTACCGTGGGCCGATGTTGTCCGCAAGAGGTGTCCGCCTTAATAAAATTTCATAAACAAAAGCATCATAAGCATAAGCATACATAAACAAAAAAATCATATCATATCATATCAAAATCATATCAACATGCATCATATCAAAATAAAATCTTAAGCATATTCCTCGAACAACATCTACTACATAAGATGGATCAAATCATATCAACACGCATCATATCAAAATAAATCCTCCAACATGCATCATATCATCATTTTTTAAACATTTTTTTTAAATAGAGTTCATCTTGAATGTATTTTCTCCAAACAACATCTTCATATCATCATATCAACATGCATCATAAAACTACAATCAAGTCCTCCCACATGCATTACATCATAATTTTTTTAAGAAAAAATTTATGGACTAGGGTTCATCTTCACACTAACATATGAACAATTGATTAGAGTTCATATTCAATACCACTAGTTACTAAAGAACTAAGAACTAGAACTCCAATCAAGCTAAACAATCTTAGGTGAAAAGAAATTCCAATCTAAGTTCAAAAATATGAGGGATTTCGAGCAAATAGTGCGTCGAATCGAAATCAAGTTTGCAAAAACTAATTGGAGGGATCGAAGGAGCTTACGTTTCTCTCTTCGGGGCCATCTTGATCCGCAAAAACGATGAAGAAACGGTGAAGATCCGAGGGGGAGAGTGGAGGAGATGAGAGAGGGAGAGAGGGGCGAGTTGGGGGAGGAGGAAAGAAACTGCCGATGGGGGGTGGGGAGATGGGCAGGGGCGCGGGTGTCTCGGTGAAATAACTGCTCGGACCCTACCGCCAACCCTACCGCCACAGCCCCTGGCGGTAGGGTGCGACGGAGGAGGACGACGGTCGTCTCCGCGTGCTGGCGTGGATTAGTAGCCTACCGCTAGGGGGACCTGGCGGTAGGCTGTCTAACCCTACCGCCAGAGCCCCTAGCGGTAAGAAAAAGGGTCAAATCTTGATTTTTTTCTAAACCAGGGTCAGATCCTGAATTTGTATCTCCAAAGGGTCAAAACACGAAAATTTTCCAATGAGGGAAGAGACATCAGACAAACACAAGCTCTGCAACCCCATGTCCGACCCCTTGCCCCCCGGCCGGGCCACGCTTGCATCCGTCAATTCATATCACCTCATCTCCTACATGTAGGATCGGTCTCCGCGCAAATAAATAAATAAATACATGTAAGCCCAGTGAAGAGTGACCTGAACCCTCACATGAACTGCATCGATCGGTCACTGTTGACAAGTAGCATGCACACATCGATGGTAGAATCCGATTAATTATCACTCGGCCCCTCTCAAGAAAAGAATCCAATTAACAACTATCACCACACGTTCTTCCACAGGCATGAATCAGGCATGCTCCCTCCCTCCCGTGCTAGCGAAAGGTGCACGAGCTTTGAAGCGCCCATGATTTTTTTGAAACGTTCACCGGGGGGAGGCTCCCCACCTGAATATATTTCAAAAAGTAATGGTATTTTTACAAAGTAGATAAGGCGAGAAGAAAAGAAGTCCCGCCACAATCCAGCGTGGACTTTGTCATTCGCCTTTCTGAGGCGGTGGGACCAGAGGGTGAGGTCAGCGACGATGCCTCTAAGAACATCAGAGGCGGTAGAATCTATGTCCCTAAATGTTTTAGCATTCTGAGCATCCCGGATTTTCCATGTGATGAGTAGCACAATGAGAGGCCACACGGTCACTGGAAGGCCCTGATGGGATGGTGGGGACCATATAGCTGCAAAAGGGGAGAAACATGGACGAAAACCAATGGCATCCCAGATAGCCCGAGCAGTTGGGCAGGTGAAGAAGAGATGAGCACGATCCTCTGGCGCGGCCCTGCATCGTGGGCATGAAGAAGACTCAAGAAGAGTCTTACGATGAAGGTTGGCCCTGGTGTTGAGCCTGTCGAGGTAGAGAAGCCAGCCGAAGACACGCACCCGGCTAGGCATGCGGGCATCCCATATGCATGCAAGTGTGGGATCAGCAAGCTGGGATGCCAATGCATCATAGGCTCCTTTGGTGGTGAAGGAGGAGCCATTGAGAAGCATCCTGGAGTCGGGCAACCCTGAAAGTCTCACATCCTGCAGCAGAAATCTCAAGGAAGCAAGTTCATTGGAAGCAGTTAAGGTTAGCCGGCTATGCAAACCTAGATCAATCCCATCCATCATAATATTAGCAACAAGAGCATTTGGTTTTGTGTGGTGGGAGAAGAGGGAAGGGAAAATGATACGTCTCCATCGTATCTATAATTTTTGATTGTTCCATGCCAATATTCTACAACTTTCATATACTTTTGGCAACTTTTTATACTATTTTTGGGACTAACATATTGATCCAGTGCCCAGTGCCAGTTCCTGTTTGTTGCATGTTTTTTGTTTCGCAGAATATCCATATCAAACGGAGTCCAAGCGGGATAAAAACTGACAGAGATTTTTTTGGAATATATATGATTTTTTGGAAGAAAAATCCACGCGAGATGGTGCCCGAGGTGGCCACAAGGCAGGGGGCGCGCCTGCCCCCCTGGGCGCGCCCCTGACCCTCGTGGGCCACCCGTAAGGCGGTTGGTGCCCTTCCTTCGCCGCAAGAAAGCTAATATCCGGATAGAGATCGTGTTAAAATTTTAGCCCAATCGGAGTTACGGATCTTCGGGAATATAAGAAATGGTTGTTGGGGAACGTAGCAGAAATTCAAAATTTTCCTACGTGTCACCAAGATCTATCTATGGAGAGACTAGCAACGAGGGGAAGGAGAGTGCATCTACATACCCTTGTAGATAGCTAAGCGGAAGCGTTCAAGTGAACGGGGTTGATGGAGTCGTACTCATCGTGATCCAAATCACCGATGACCAAGTGCCGAACGCACGGCACCTCCGCGTTCAACACACGTACAACCCGGTGATGTCTCCCACGCCTTGATCCAGCAAGGAGAGAGGGAGAGGTTGAGGAAGACTCCATCCAGCAGCAGCACAACGGCGTGGTGGTGGAGGAGGAGCGTGGCAATCCTGCAGGGCTTCGCCAAGCACCACAGAAGAGGAGGGAGAGAGAGATTGAGGGCTGCACCAACGAGAGATCGAATCACCTGTGTTATGGGCAGCCCTAGGCCTCATATATATAGGGAAGGGGAGGGGCTGCGCCCCCTCTAGGGTTCCCACCCCTAGGGGGGCGGCAGCCCTAGATGGGGAGCAAAGGGGGCGGCCAAGAGGGGATGGGAGAGGGAGGCGCACCAATATGGGCCCTAAGGCCCATATCCCATTAGGGTTTGCCCCCTCTCCATCTCTTAGGCGCATGGGCCTTAGTGGGGCTGGTGCCCTGGGCCCATGTAGGCCAAGGAACACTCCCTACAGCCCATGTGGCCCCCCGGGGCTGGTGGCCCCACTTGGTGGACCCCCGGGACCCTCCCGGTGGTCCCGGTACGTTACCGATAAACCCCGAAACTCTTCCGGTGACCAAAACAGGACTTCCCATATATAAATATTTACCTCCGGAACATTCTGGAACTCCTCGTGACGTCCGGGATCTCATCCGAGACTCCGAACAACATTCGGTAACCACATACAAACTTCCTTTACAACCCTAGCGTCATCGAACCTTAAGTGTGTAGACCCTACGGGTTCGGGAGACATGCAGACATGACCGAGACGTTCTCCGGTCAATAACCAACAGCGGGATCTGGATACCCATGTTGGCTCCCACATGTTCCACGATGATCTCATCGGATGAACCACGATGTCAAGGACTTAATCAATCCCGTATACAATTCCCTTTGTCTAGCGGTACGATACTTGCCCGAGATTCGATCGTCGGTATCCCGATACCTTTGTTCAATCTCGTTACCGGCAAGTCTCTTTACTCGTTCCGTAACACATCATACCGTGATCAACTCCTTGATCACATTGTGCACATTATGATGATGTCCTGCCGAGTGGGCCTAGAGATACCTCTCCGTTTACACGGAGTGACAAATCCCAGTCTCGATTCGTGCCAACCCAACAGACACTTTCGGAGATACCTGTAGTGTACCTTTATAGTCACCCAGTTACGTTGTGACATTTGGTACACCCAAAGCATTCCTACGGTATCCGGGAGTTGCACAATCTCATGGTCTAAGGAAATGATACTTGACATTAGAAAAGCTTTAGCATACGAACTACATGATCTTGTGCTAGGCTTAGGATTGGGTCTTGTCCATCACATCATTCTCCTAATGATGTGATCCCGTTATCAACGACATCCAATGTCCATGGTCAGGAAACCGTAACCATCTATTGACCAACGAGCTAGTCAACTAGAGGCTTACTAGGGACATGGTGTTGTCTATGTATCCACACATGTATCTGAGTTTCCTATCAATACAATTCTAGCATGGATAATAAACGATTATCATGAACAAGGAAATATAATAATAATAATCAATTTATTATTGCCTCTAGGGCATATTTCCAACAGTCTCCCACTTGCACTAGAGTCAATAATCTAGTTCACATCGCCATGTGATTAACATTCACAGGTCACATCGCCATGTGACTAACACCCAAGAGCTTACTAGATACAGTAGTCTAGTTCACATCACTATGTGATTAACACTCAATGAGTTCTAGGTTTGATCATGTTGCTTGTGAGAGAGGTTTTAGTCAACGGGTCTGAACCTTTCAGATCCGTGTGTGCTTTACAAATCTCTATGTCATCTCCTAGATGCAGCTACCACGCTCTATTTGGAGCCATTTCAAATAACTGTTCTACTTGGAGCTATTCCAAATTGTTGCTCCATTATACGTATCCGGCATCTCTACTCAGAGCTATCCGGATAGGTGTTAAGCTTGCATCGACGTAACCCTTTACGACGAACTCTTTTACCACCTCCATAATCGGGAAAATCCTTAGTCCACTAGTTACTAAGGATAACCTTGACCGCTGTCCTGTGATCCATTCTTGGATCACTCTTGTACCCCTTGACTGACTCATGGAAAGGCACACTTCAGGTGCGGTACACAGCATAGCATACTGTAGAGCCTACGTCTTGAGCATAGGGGACGACCTTCGTCCTTTCTCTCTATTCTGCCGTGGTCGAGCTTTAAGTCTTAACTTCATACCTTACAACTCAGGCAAGAACTCCTTCTTTGACTGATCCATCTTGAACACCTTCAAGATCATGTCAAGGTATGTGCTCATTTGAAAGTACCATTAAGCGTTTTGATCTATCCATATAGATCTTGATGCTCAATGTTCAAGTAGCTTAATCCAGGCTTTCCATTGAAAAACACTTTCCAAATAACCCTATATGCTTTCCAGAAATTCTACGTCATTTCTGATCCATAATATGTCAACAACATATACTCATCAGAAATTCTATAGTGCTCCCACTCACTTCTTTGGAAATACAAGTTTCTCATAAACTTTGTATAAACCCAAAATCTTTGATCATCTCATCAAAGCATACATTCCAACTCCGAGATGCTTACTCCAGTCCTTAGAAGGATTGTTGGAGCTTTGCATACTTATTAGCATCTTTTAGGATTGACAAAACCTACCGGTTGTATCACATACAACCTTTCCTCAAGAAAATCGTCAAGGAAACAATGTTTTGACATCCTATTTGCAAGATTTCATAAATAATGCAGTAATCGCTAATATAATTCCAACAGACTCTTAGCATCGCTACGAGTGAGAAAGTCTCATCGTAGTCAACTCCTTGAACTTGTCGGGAAACATCTTAACAACAAGTAGAGCTTTCTTAATGGTGACATTTACCATCATTGTCCGTCTTCCTTTTAAAATCCATCTGCACTCAACAGCCTTATGACCATCGAGCTGTTCTGTCAAAGTCTACACTTTGTTTCCATACATGGATCCTCTCTCGGATTTCATGGCCTTGAGCCATTTATCGGAATCCGGGCCCACCATCGCTTCTCCATAGCTCGTAGGTTCATTGTTGTCTAGCAACATGACTTCCAAGACAGGATCACGTACCACTCTGAAGTAGTGCGCATCCTTGTCATCCCACGAGGTTTGGTAGTGACTTGATCTGAAGTTTCATGATCACTATCATAAGCTTGAGTATTCTATAGTCTCACCTAAATAGCTTGGCGTAATCATGGTCATAGCTGTTTCCTGTGTGAAATTGTTATCCGCTCGTTGAAGAGACGGTTGAATAACCTCATCAAGTCTCCACCATCCTCCCACTCAATTCTTCCGAGAGAAACTTTTCCTCGAGAAAGGACCCGATTCTAGAAACAATCCCTTATTGCTTTCGGATCTGAGACAGGAGGTATACCCAACTGTTTTGGGTGTCCTATGAAGATGCATTTATCCGCTTTGGGTTCGAGCTTATCTGCCTGAAACTTTTCCACATAAGCGTCGCAGCCCCACACTTTTAAGAAATGACAACTTAGGTTTCTCTAAACCATAGTTCATACGGTGTCATCTCATCGGAATTACGTGGTGCCCTATTTAAAGTGAATGTGGTTGTCTCTAATGCCTAACCCATAAGCTATTGTGGTAATTTGATAAGAGACATCATGGTATGCATCATATCCAATAGGGTGCAGTTATGATGTTCGGACACACCATCACACTATGGTGTTCCAGGTTGTATTAGTTGTGAAACGATTTCCACAATGTCTTAATATTGTGCCAAACTCGTAATTCAGATATTCATCTCTATGATCATATCATAGATCTTTTATCCTCTTGTCACGACGATCTTTCAACTTCACACTGAAATTACTTGAACCTTTCAATAATTCAGACTCGTGATTCATCAAGTAAATGTACTCAACATCTACTCAAATCATCTGTGAAGTAAGAACATAATGATATCCACTACATGCCTCAGCACTCATTGGATTGCACACATCAAGATGTATTACTTCCAACAAGTTGCTTTCTAGTTCCATTTTACTGAAAACGAGGCTTTCAGTCATCTTGCCCATGTGGTATGATTTGCATGTCTCAAGTGATTCAAAATCAAGTGAGTCCAAACGGCCCATTTGCATGGAGTTTCTTCATGCATATACACCAATAGACATGGCTCGCATGTCTCAAACTTTTCAAAAACGAGTGAGCCCAAAGATCCATCAACATGGAGCTTCTTCATGCGTTTTACACCGATATGACTTACGTGGCAGTGCCACAAGTAGGTGGTACTATCATTACTATCTTTTGGCATGAACATGTGTATCACTACGATCGAGATTCAATAAACCATTCATTTTAGGTGTAAGACCATTGAAGGTATTATTCAAATAAACAGAGTAACCATTATTCTCCTTAAATGAATAACCGTATTGCGATAGACATAATCCAATCATGTCTATGCCCAACGCAAACACCAATCTCGATGGTAGAGGGAGCGTACGATATTTGATCATATCAACATTGGAAACACTTCCAACACATATCGTTAGCTCACCTTTAGCTAGTCTCCGTTTATTCCGTAGCTTTTATATTTCGAGTTACTAACACTTAGCAACCGAACCGGTATCTAATACCCTGGTGCTACTAGGAGTACTAGTAAAGTACACATCAACACAATGTATATCCAATATACTTCTATCGACCTTGCCAGCCTTCTCATCTACCAAGTATCTAGGGTAATTCTGCTCCAGTGGCTGTTCCCCTTATTACAGAAGCACTTAGTCTCGGGTTTGGGTTCAACCTTGGGTTTCTTCACTAGAGCAGCAGCTGAATTGCCGTGTCATGAAGTATCCCTTCTTGCCCTTGCCCTTCTTGAAACTAGTGGTTTCACTAACCATCAACAATTGATGCTCCTTCTTGATTTCTACTTTCGCGGTGTCAAACATCGCGAATATCTCAAGGATCATCGTATATGTCCCCGATATTATTATAGTTCATAACGAAGCTCTAGCAGCTTGGTGGTAATGACTTCGGAGAAACATCACTATCTCATCTGGAAGATCAACTCCCACTCGATTCAAATGATTGTTGTACTCAGACAATCTGAGCACAAGCTCAACAATTGAGCTTTTCTCCCTTAGTTTGCAGGCTAAGAGAATCGTCGGAGGTCTTATACCTCTTGACGTGGGCACGAGCCTGAAATCCCAATTTCAGCCCTCAAAACATCTCATATGTTTTGCGACGTTTCAAAACGTCTTTGGTGCGTCAACTCTAAACCGTTTAACTGAACTATCACGTAGTTATCAAAATGTGTATGTCAGATGTTCGCAACATCCACAAACAATGTTCGAGATTCAGCACACTGAGCGGTGCATTAAGGACATAAGCCTTCTGAGAAGCAATGAGGACAATCCTCAGTTTACGGACCTAGTCCGCATAATTGCTACTATCAACTTTCAACTAAATTTTCTCTAGGAACATATCTAAACAGTAGAACTAAAGCGCGAGCTACGACATAATTTGCAAAATCCTTTTGACTATGTTCAGGATAATTAAGTTCATCTTATGAACTCCCACTCAGATAGACATCCCTCTAGTCGTCTAAGTGATTACATGATCCGAGTCAACTAGGCCGTGTCCGATCATCACGTGAGACGGACTAGTCAACATCGGTGAACATCTTCATGTTGATCGTATCTTCTATACGACTCATGCTCGACCTTTCGGTCTTCTGTGTTCCGAGGCCATGTCTGTACATGCTAGGCTCGTCAAGTTAACCCTAAGTGTTTCGCGTGTGTAAATCTGTCTTACACCCGTTGTATGTGAACGTAAGGATCCATCACACCCGATCATCATGGCGTGCTTAGAAACGACGAACTGTAGCAACGGTGCACAGTTAGGGGAGAACACTTCTTGAAATTTTTGTAAGGGATCATCTTATTTACTACCGTCGTTCTAAGCAAATAAGATGTATAAACATGATAAACATCACATGCAATCAAATAGTGACATGATATGGCCAATATCATATTGCTCCTTTTGATCTCCATCTTCGGGGCTCCATGATCATCATCGTCACCGGCATGACACCATGATCTCCATCATCATGATCTCCATCATCGTGTCTTCATGAAGTTGTCACGTCATCTATTACTTCTACTACTACAACTAACGGTTAGCAATAAAGTAAAGTAATTACATGACGTTTATGTTGACACGCAGGTCATAAATAAATAAAGACAACTCCTATGGCTCCTGCCGGTTGTCATACTCATCGACATGCAAGTCGTGATTCCTATTACAAGAACATGATCAATCTCATACATCACATATATCATTCATCACATCCTTTGGCCATATCACATCACATAGCATACCCTGCAAAAACAAGTTAGACGTCCTCTAATTGTTGTTTGCATGTTTTACGTGGCTGCTATGGGTTTCTAGCAAGAACATTTCTTACCTACGCAAAGACCACAACGTGATATGCCAATTGCTATTTACCCTTCATAAGGACCCTGTTCATCGAATCCGATCCGACTAAAGTGGGAGAGACAGACACCCGCCAGCCACCTTATGCAACTAGTGCATGTTTGTCGGTGGAACCGGTCTCACGTAAGAGTACGTGTAAGGTTGGTCCGAGCCGCTTCATCCCACAATACCGTCGAATCAAGATAAGACTAGTAATGGCAAGCATATTGAACAAAATCAACGCCCACAACTACTTTGTGTTCTACTCGTGCATAGAATCTACGCAATAGACCTAGCTCATGATGCCACTGTTGGGGAACGTAGCAGAAATTCAAAATTTTCCTACGTGTCACCAAGATCTATCTATGGAGAGACTAGCAACGAGGGGAAGGAGAGTGCATCTACATACCCTTGTAGATCGCTAAGCGGAAGCATTCAAGTGAACGGGGTTGATGGAGTCGTACTCGTCGTGATCCAAATCACCGATGACCAAGTGCCGAACGCACGGCACCTCCGCGTTCAACACACGTACAGCCCGGTGACGTCTCCCACGCCTTGATCCAGCAAAGAGAGAGGGAGAGGTTGAGGAAGACTCCATCCAGCAGCAGCACAACGGCGTGGTGGTGGTGGAGGAGCGTGGCAATCCTGCAGGGCTTCGCCAAGCACCACAGAAGAGGAGGGAGAGAGAGATGCAGGGCTGCACCAACGAGAGATCGAATCACCTGTGTTATGGGCAGCCCTAGGCCTCATATATATAGGGAAGGGGAGGGGCTGCGCCCCCTCTAGGGTTCCCACCCCTAGGGGGGCGGCAGCCCTAGATGGGGAGCAAAGGGGGCGGCCAAGAGGGGATGGGAGAGGGAGGCGCACCAATATGGGCCCTAAGGCCCATATCCCATTAGGGTTTGCCCCCTCTCCATCTCTTAGGCGCATGGGCCTTAGTGGGGCTGGTGCCCTTGGCCCATGTAGGCCAAGGAACACTCCCTACAGCCCATGTGGCCCCCCGGGGCTGGTGGCCCCACTTGGTGACCCCCGGGACCCTCCCGGTGGTCCCGGTACGTTACCGATAAACCCCGAAACTCTTCCGGTGACCAAAACAGGACTTCCCATATATAAATATTTACCTCCGGACCATTTCGGAACTCCTCGTGACGTCCGGGATCTCATCCGGGACTCCGAACAACATTCGGTAACCACATACAAACTTCCTTTACAACCCTAGCGTCATCGAACCTTAAGTGTGTAGACCCTACGGGTTCGGGAGACATGCAGACATGACCGAGACGTTCTCCGGTAAATAACCAACAGCGGGATCTGGATACCCATGTTGGCTCCCACATGTTCCACGATGATCTCATCGGATGAATCACGATGTCAAGGACTTAATCAATCCCGTATACAATTCCCTTTGTCTAGCGGTACGATACTTGCCCGAGATTCGATCGTCGGTATCCCGATACCTTTGTTCAATCTCGTTACCGGCAAGTCTCTTTACTCGTTCCGTAACACATCATACCGTGATCAACTCCTTGATCACACTGTGCACATTATGATGATGTCCTACCGAGTGGGCCCAGAGATACCTCTCCGTTTACACGGAGTGACAAATCCCAGTCTCGATTCGTGCCAACCCAACAGACACTTTCGGAGATACCTGTAGTGTACCTTTATAGTCACCCAGTTACGTTGTGACGTTTGGTACACCCAAAGCATTCCTACGGTATCCGGGAGTTGCACAATCTCACGGTCTAAGGAAATGATACTTGACATTAGAAAAGCTTTAGCATACGAACTACATGATCTTGTGCTAGGCTTAGGATTGGGTCTTGTCCATCACATCATTCTCCTAATGATGTGATCCCGTTATCAACGACATCCAATGTCCATGGTCAGGAAACCGTAACCATCTATTGACCAACGAGCTAGTCAACTAGAGGCTTACTAGGGACATGGTGTTGTCTATGTATCCACACATGTATCTGAGTTTCCTATCAATACAATTCTAGCATGGATAATGAACGATTATCATGAACAAGGAAATATAATAATAATAATCAATTTATTATTGCCTCTAGGGCATATTTCCAACAATGGTGAAAGGGAAGAATCTGAAAACGCAGAAACACAGAGAGAGAGAGACAAAGAGACAGATCCAATCTCGGAGGGGCTCTCGCCCCTCCCGTGCCATGGAGGCCATGGACCAGAGGGGAAACCCTTATCCCATCTAGGGAGGAGGTCAAGGAAGAAGAAGAAGGAGGGGGGCTCTCTCCCCCTCGCTTCTGGTGGCACCGGAGTGCCACCGGGGGCCATCATCATCATCGCGATCTACACCAACACCTCCGCCATCTTCACCAACATCTCCATCACCTTCCCCCCTCTATCTACATTGGTCCGCTCTCCCGCAACCCGCTGTACCCTCTACTTGAACATGGTGCTTTATGCTTCATATTATTATCCAATGATGTGTTGCCATCCTATGATGTCTGAGTAGATTTTCGTTGTCCTATCGGTGGTTGATGAATTGTTATGATTGATTTAATTTTCTTGTGGTTATGTTGCTGTCCTTTGGTGCCCATCATATGATTGCGCGCGTGGATCACACCATAGGGTTAGTTGTATGTTGATAGGACTATGTATTGGATGGCAAGAGTGACAGAAGCTTCAACCTAGCATAGAAATTGATGCATACGAGATTGAAGGGGGACCAATATATCTTAATGCTATGGTTGGGTTTTACCTTAATGAACGTTAGTAGTTGCGGATGCTTGCTAATAGTTCCAATCATAAGTGCATAGAATTCCAAGTAAGGGATGACATGCTAGCAGTGGCCTCTCCCACATAATACTTACTATCGGTCTAGTAAAGCAGTCAATTGCTTAGGGGCAATTTCGCAACTCCTACCACCACTTTTCCACACTCGCTATATTTACTTTATTGTTTCTTTATCTAAACAGCCCCTACTTTTTATTTACGTACTCTTTATTATCTTGCGAACCTATCCAACAACACCTACAAAGTACTTATAGTTTCATACTTGTTCTAGGTAAAGCGAACGTTAAGCGTGCGTAGAGTTGTATCAGTGGTCGATAGAACTTGAGGGAATATTTGTTCTATCTTTAGATCCTCGTTGGGTTCGACACTCTTACTTATCGAAAACTGTTGCGATCCCCTATACTTGTGGGTTATCAAGACCTTTTTCTCTCTATCCTCCCTCTCTTTCTCTATTTGCCTCTTTTTGCCCGCTTGCTTTTTGTTTGCTTGTGTGTTCGATTGCTTGCTTGTCACGATGGCTCAAGATAACACTAAATTGTGTGACTTTACCAATACCAACAACAATGATTTTATTAGCACTCCGATTGCTCCTCTTACCGATGATGAATCTTGTGAAATTAATGCCGCTTTGCTGAATCTTGTCATGAAAGATCCGTTTTCCGGCCTTCCTAGTGAAGATGCCGCTACCCATCTAAATAACTTCGTTGATTTGTGTGATATGCAAAAGAAGAAACATGTGGACAATGATATTGTTAAGTTGAAACTATTTCCTTTTTCGCTTAGAGATCGTGCTAAAGCTTGGTTTTCGTCTTTGCCTAAAAATAGTATTGATTCTTGGAACAAGTGCAAAGATGCTTTTATCTCTAAGTATTTTCCTCCCGCTAAGATCATCTCCCTTAGAAATGATATTATGAATTTTAAGCAACTTGATCATGAACATGTTGCACAAGCTTGGGAGAGGATGAAATTAATGATACGTAATTGCCCTACTCATGGTTTGAACTTGTGGATGATTATACAAAAAATTTATGCCGGATTGAATTTTGCTTCTAGAAATCTTTTAGATTCGGCCGCGGAAGGCACTTTTATGGAAATCGCTTTAGGAGAAGCTACTAAACTCCTAGATAATATTATGGTTAATTATTCTCAATGGCGCACTAAAAGATCTACTAATAAAAAGGTGCATGGGATAGAAGAAATTAATGTTTTGAGTGGAAAGATGGATGAACTTATGAAATTATTTGCTAGTAAAAGTGTTTCTTCTGATACTAATGATATGCCCTTGTCTACTTTGATTGAGAATAATAATGAATCTATGGATGTGAATTTTGTTGGTAGGAACAATTTTGGTAATAACGCGTATAGAGGAAATTTTAATCCTAGGCCTTATCCTAGTAACCCCTCTAATAATTATGGTAATTCCTACAACAATTATTGTGGAAATTATAATAAGATGCCCTATGATTTTGAATCTAATACTAAATAATTTATTACTTCGCAAAAGAATTTCAATGCTTTGATTGAGGAAAAATTGCTTAAGATTGATGAGTTGGCTAGGAACGTTGATAGAATTTCTCTTGATGTTGATTCTTTGAAACTTAGATCTATTCCTCCTAAGCATGATATCAATGAG
Source organism: Triticum urartu (assembly GCF_003073215.2). Lineage (NCBI taxonomy): Eukaryota > Viridiplantae > Streptophyta > Magnoliopsida > Poales > Poaceae > Triticum > Triticum urartu. Next base: position 556,557,974 of record NC_053027.1, on the reverse strand, counting down.
TCTCTCAAAGCCATGAGAATTTCCATTGATGAGTGCAAAGAAAGAACCGCTAGGATGCGTGCTAAGAAAGATGCCTTTATAAGAGCGTGTTCTTCTAGTTCCTATGAAAATAAAGATGAAGATCTAAAAGTCATTGATGTGTACCCTATTAACTCTTTGTTTTGCAATATTAATCTTGGTAATGATGGGACTGAATATGATCCACCTTTACCTAGAAGGCGTTCCAAAAATTCGGAGTTTTTAGATCTTGATGCTAAATTTGATGAAAGTGGGACTGAAGAAATTAAAACCCTAGATGTTGATAAACCCACTATTTTGGATTTCAAGGAATTTAATTATGAAAATTCTCTTTGATTGATTGTATTTCCTTGTTGCAATCCGTGCTAAATTCTCCTCATGCTTATAGTCAAAATAAAGCGTTTACTAAACATATCGTTGATGCCTTGATGCAATCTTATGAAGAAAAACTTGAGTTGGAAGTTTCTATCCCTAGAAAACTTTATGATGAGTGGGAACCAACTATTAAAATTAAGATTGAAGATCATGAATTCTATGCTTTATGTGATTTGGGTGCTAGTGTTTCCGTGATTCCAAAGACTTTGATGATTGCTCTCTAAACTTGCACCTTGCGGATTCCACTATTAATAAACCAATGGGAAGAATCAATGATGTTCTTATTGTTGCAAATAGGAATTATGTGCCCGTAGATTTTATTGTTCTTGACATAGATTGCAATCCTTCACGTCCTATTATTCTTGGTAGACCTTTCCTTAGAACGATTGGTGCAATTATTGATATGAAGGAAGAAAATATTAGATTCCAATTTCCATTAAGGAAAGGCATGGAACACTTTCCTAGAAAGAAAATTAAATTACCTTATGAATCTATTATGAGACCCACTTATGGATGGCCTACCAAAGATGGCAATACTTAGATCTATCCTTGCTTTTTATGCCTAGCTAGGGGCGTTAAACGATAGCGCTTGTTGGGAGGCAAACCAATTTTATTTTTATTCCTTGCTTTTTGCTCCTGTTTAGTAATAAATAATTTACCTAGCCTCTATTTAGGTTGTGTTTTTTGTGTTTAGTTAGTGTTTGTGCCAAGTAGAACCGTTGGGAAGACTTGGGGAAAGTCTTGATATCTTGCTGTAAAAAACAGAAACTTTAGCGCTCACGAGAATTGCTGCCATTTTTATTTGGAAAGTGCTATTGAGTTAATTCTTTTTGAAGATTATTAATATATAAATTCCTCACGTCAAGCAATTTATTTTAGAATTTTTGGGGTTATAGATCTTGCGCTAGCTACAGATTACTACATACTGTTCTGTTTTTGACAGATTCTGTTTTTCATGTGTTGTTTGCTTATTTTGTGGCTAGTAAAATAGTTTATAAACCATAGAGAAGTTCGAATACAGTAGGTTTAACAGCAATATAAATAAATAATGAGTTAATTACAGTACCTTGAACTGGTCTTTTGTTTTCTTTCGCTAACGGAGCTCACGAGATTTTCTACTTTAAGTTTTGTGTTGTGAAGTTTTCAAGTTTTGGGTATAGATTTGATGGATTATGGAACAAGGAGTGGAAAGAGCCTA